>NW_004524608.1:7500808-7524898 GCF_000260255.1 Octodon degus
GTCCCTGTGCTTTGCTTAGCTTAGCTTGTTCTAGGTAGGTGCTTTAGACCACTGAGCCATCTCACCAGCCCCTGCAGATAATAATTCTTAAGATGTACACTCATGGTAGAGTTTGTTGGTGATAAGCATCATATGTGATAGGTAGAAGAAATGGAGAGGGGCAATTTCCAAAAGACACACACATTGCGAGCTTCCAGCAGGGCTGTATCCTGTATCATTCATTATACATAAATAGCTTGAAAGCTATCACTACTGCATGTTAATATTGCCTATGCTGCCCTATTTTATTCAATCCATTCTTCACAAGTCTTGGTTAGAAGAAGTCACATATTGGTGGTAGAAAGAACTCAACCAACTTTCTGTCTCCATGTCCAGCAGAATAGTTTAAGTTATTGAAAAACACCTTTACTTTGGCATTTTAAATTCAACTTGAGGATCATATGGTGTCTTTGTTAATTTCCAGGAAACACACCATGTGCAGCCTGTTGTCAAAACCTTTACTTCATATTTTGCTAAAAATATATCAGAACTTGTTCAAATATAAATAATGTAAAAATGTGGTCAATTTTATTTGTCAGCATTTTGTACATAAGAAAATTATTTTCCAGTTGATGACATGGCAATTTATTTTACTTTACATTTTTGCTTCTTATTTTTAATCACAATTCCAAACTTTTGAATCCATAAGAATTTTCCACAGTAATTTCCTAAAATAAAATATAACAATGGGTTTTCTGGATTTCTTTGTTGTAATATATTTTCTAGCATTCTAAGAGGAAATACATTGGTGAAAAACTCGAACTTAGACCATTCTGTGCCAACAATGGTTGCCTCAAAATAACCAGTCATTCATGGAGGTTTGATTTTTTTTACTCAACTTTTGTAGTATTTGCATATGCAAACTAGGCTTATTTTTTTAACTCCTGCTAAACTAAAGCTATTAAAAATATGACATGGACTTTGTCCTTTTTAGCCATGAACAAAGTAGCAAAGCTGTGCAATTACTTAACATAATACAAATTTTTGTTTTTTGCACCAACCAAAATTCAATGTTAATTCCCTTTACAAAACTATTTACTGTAGTGTATTGATCTGCATGCAGGGAATTGCTATTAGTAAAAGGAATGGTGAGCTACTTCATTATTGAGCCAAAAGAATAAATATTTCATTTTTATTGTATTTCATTTTCTGGCCTCTGACTTTTTATTGTTGGTAATGACAATAAGTAATGAAATAAGTAATAAATATAAGTAATGAAACATGTACTTGATCTTATGTTTGTATACATAAAAGTTCACATGAATTTTATAACCTAGTACATGGTCTACCAAGAAGCTCCTTAGAACAAAGGCTAATTAAAAGAAGTATTTGTGAACTTTCATGTGTGCGAAAGATCAAGCCCATATGCTCCATCTTTTATGTTTTATGATAACAGTAGTAGCCACCTACAATGGCTGCCAATTCTAATTAATTCTTTGGCTATAAGGATTCTAATTTTAACTCCTCTCAGTTAATCAATGTCATCTCTCAATTTCCTGCTCACTAACAAAGACTACATTTTTATTTAAATGCATTGTATGAACTCCTGTTTACACATAAAGAATTGATGAAACAAGGATTGAGAATATATGCTGTTTTGGTTTTATGCCTGGTCAAAATCAAATTTTATTGTCAACAGAAAACTCAAGTCATAATGCATATTTTTAAGATTACTTGGATCTAAATATATATTTCATAATTTCACCAAAATACATAACATAAGGTAACTAATTAAAATTAATTGGTTTCTTTATATTCAAGTCAATTTATAGGTTTCACTGACAACACAGAAAAACCAATAATGCTATGGAAAAACATTTAGCCTTTTTATGCACGCCATTATGTAATCATTAATCAAGCAATCTATTAGTATGCATTATATCTAAACCATCATCTTTTAAAATAGAATAGACTTCAGTAGAAAATATAGAATATTTTTAGGTATACTACTCCAGCTAAAGATTATCATTCAGAATATAGTTACTGATATAATTTGATAGATTTTTAAAATAACTTCCATGAGAAAAAAGCTATCTATTAATAGACTTCATGGTAGAATTCTCATTTGAAAATCAAATAGTAGAATTAAGTTTGCCATAGAAATGACAGTACTATGAAATTAAGGAATCTTGATTTCACCAATAAATGGAATTTAAGTGACTGTTCTTTAGTTTTAAAAAACTGTACAAAAGGAAAACTGGATATTGTTGGGTTCAAATGTTGTAGCCAAAAGACAATCGCTATATAAATGTATGCATCTTACTCATTTTCAAGTAGCTAGCGTTCAGTAAAATAACATGAGAACCATTTTGTGCATTTAAAACCAGTCAGTAGCAATTACACAGAAATGATGGATGTTCACCAATTTTATGGAAATGTAAGAAGAACTGGGTCAAGAGTCCTGAAACTCAGTTTTTAGTTTCATCTTTTTCTCATTAAATTATCTTTGTAATTTAGGCAAATAAAATTATTGTCCTTCTTGAAGTCCTCCTCCATTATTGGGAATGCTGTCTGTTGTGCGTCTAGTATATGCTCAAAATCAAATTGCCTATTCGAAGTGAGCAATTTCCACTATAAAGGTAATATTTAATGAGAAAAATGTATACCATCAGTATGTTTTAAAGTATCACTCAGAAAATATTTAACAGACAGACATAACTTTTGGTCTGGCTTTAACACCATTAAGGGAAATTTTCTTATCCTCAAATATTTTGTACCACAGAGTTAAAGCATACTTCAAATGATTGAAAAGACGGCTATTATTACCCATGTTATAGATTTATAAAAGGTAACACCTGATATATAATAAAATGTATCAAACCCAAAATGTCACTAATCATTTGCAAAATTGTATCAAATGACATGCATACCTACTTGTCGGTAATAACGTTGGTCATAATCATCCAGGAAGTTGGGGTTGAGTCATAGTCCCAGAGTACCATTTTTATAAATGAACAAATCACATATAATCCTCTTATAGTAACATCTATAATATATAATTCGGTTACAGAAAACAATAATTATTATTTCTGTGCATCCAAACTTAGGTAATTACTAACTCTAGTGGGTCTTTTTTCTGCATTATTATCCTTCTCATCTCTGCTCGCCAGAATCTTACCAACCTCCCTAATTCTGCCTGTCAACATACTGAAGCACAGATGTAAAACCCTCTAAGCCTGACAGCACCACTGAACAAAGAATCAATCCTCCCTTCTCATTATGAAATAAATAATATCCTTCACAATCTGCCCTTCGTGTCTTGCACTATCATCCGTCATTCAACACCACTTCGTAGCTCACCACATCGCTGCCCCAGATCATGTGATCTCTAATAACGTCTTTTGGATGTCTCTTCTGCCTCCATAGGTGTTCCTCGCCTCATCTGGAAAACCTCTGTCCCCTGTCCTCCCTCTTCTCTCCCTCTCTCCCCTCTTTTCTTACCTCCATTCATCTCTCTTGCCCGAGTGCATAGTAAACAGTTGCCATCCCACAATCAGTTCAAATGTCACCATCTTTCAGGAAGCCCCATCAGACCCCTTCAGGTAGAGGGCACCACTTGCGCTCAGCATGCCTACCATGCATGGGTGCTGGTGTTTGTCACACTATGTCATATTTATCATTCTGTGCACCTTTCTGTTCTAAGGCACCATGTTATATGGCAAATACAGGATATATCCCATCGACTACTCTCGCCCCTCTTTCCATCATCAACAATGAGTAGTGGAGTACGGGAACGTCAATGTCTTGATGTGGAGTTTGTATAGTTGCTTCTGGCATAAACACAGGAAGGTATTTCAATACCAAACAAAAGTGCTGATAAGTTGTTTCAGCCTTTACAGAGAATGACTCTCAAATTTATTTTCAGACCTAATCAGATGTTCCATTTTTGTAATCAGTTGAAAGATATATAAATGTGTTGAGAATACTCTGTACTTTGGAGCTGTTTTAAGTCATACCTATAAGCCCACAGAAATTACTGGGGAAAAAAGCAACCTTACTTACATTAATTCTACAAGTAAAAGAGTAGTTTTATTTACTTGCCCTTGGTTTGAAATATATCTCATGAATATAAATCAAGTTTCATTTCAGTACCTAAATCACACAGATATGCTTCACTTTAATAATTCACAAGTATGCTGGGAGCACACTGCTTTGGTATTTAGTTTGGTGGATGTAGCAATCCATCAATAAAGAAAGAATTACCATAATATCTTTCCACCATAAAATATCTAACCACAGAAAAGAAAAGATTTTTAAATACCACTTTAATGTGTAAGTGAACCCATAAGAAAGCAAGAAAATTTCTGGTAGAGAAGGTAAACCAATACCAAAACCAGAAGGTATTCTATTGGGTTCTGATTCCATTGGCCTAGCTCACTTTTGGTTTCCTACTTTCATGGAATAAAAGACAAAGATTGGAATCCCTGTGGTTAGTGTTTCTGCATAAATTCAGAAGCCACGAAAAGTTGCACCTCAGAAACATTTTTTTTTGAAATATCAAATTTTCAGAGTCACGCGGGAAACTTGGCAGCAAACTTTTCTGTCTTATCTTAGTTTTAGATTTATAAACACAGTATTTAATCATAATCATAGATGCTTGAATCAGCTCAATATGTGGCCTATATTTACACCATTAGTCTAATACAAAATATTTCAGGTCAAAAATTCAGAGTGGATCCCATAGAAAGTGATCCCAGCCTGCTGATCAAAACTAACTGAAGTCTTTTTGGAGCCACATATCCAGACAGAGATTGAGTGTTTTTTTCACAAAATACAAGTAGGAAGTAACAAGAAAAGTAAGAAAACAGTGATAAGACAAGTTTGCTAGAGTTGCAGAGGCTGGGGCAACATACCTACAAAGTCTTCAAATGTAAAACACAGTGGTGTCTTGGCTCATGAACTTAATTCTTTCTACCATTGACCATAAACTGAATTGGACCATAATGAATGAAGACATTTTATATAATATTTTAAAAAGAAATATTTTATAAACAATATCTTCCAATGAAGGAAATATTTTTCAGAGGATATGTTGAGGAAAATGAAAATTAGTCGCGCAAGTGCAAACTAAAAAGCTGAAAACAGAAGCCAAAACCTTAGTTTGAAGGATACTATACACAAATAATTATGGTTTAAAGTAATAGCAATTTTAACTTATTTGTTAAAATGTACAGAGCTAAAAGAATAAAACACATTTGTGCCCACTGGTAGGTACATTCATGAAATTAAAGAATTTTCTTTATATTATTCTAGCAGATGATGATAATATTAACTGGTACTTTGCTGCAAGTGCCCAGTAAAGTTTCAAAGATACATATCAAATGGCAAGAAATGGAATAAAGATGTTAAAATCTAATAGAGAGAGGAATATTAAGAAAGACATGGTAGAAAGAGCCTGGTATTAAGTAAATTCAAAAGCATGAGGTGGAAGAAATACAAGAGAAAAACAAAATGCACAAAGTAGTGTAACCTGTTAGAAATTTAAATAACCAGCATAAAATGAGTGTGTACTGTGCTCTGACCAATTATCAGATACTTTGCGTGGGAATAATACTCACATTACCCTCATAAAGACAAGAACCATGAAGAACTGAAACCCAGAGTGTATCTTTAATTAGTTCAAGGATGTACTAATGAGAAGGACCACAACAGAGATACTACCCCAGGAAAGCTGGTTTCATAGCAAAGCTTTTATTCAGTCCATTATACGGACTGATATCCAGTATAACCACTGACTCAGTTACAGAGGAAAACTCACACTGTAGTCTGTATAAACAGTACATGCTGGAGAACAATTCAAAGACAGCGAAATGTAATACCACGGCATTCATGATCTTACAGAAATAAGTAACTAACTAACTACCAGCAATCAAAATATAGTTGTTCTCCATTTATGATGACTACATTCCAATAAACCCATTCCTATTGAAAATATTATATGTAAGATGCATTTAATACATCTCTCTACTGAACATCAGAGCTTCATAGTTCTAGGAGAAGCTGTGTAAGTTAGAACATCGCTATAAAACGTTGGTTGTGATTTTTACAGTTCAGCCACTTCCAATTAATAAATTAGATATACAAAAATGCAGAAAGGTTAAAATTAATCTGATGAATAAGTGAGGTATGATCAAAAAATGCAGTAAATATTTAATTTAAAATAATTATTAAAGTAAAAGACGCAATACAATTAATGCCCCTTGAAATATTTCCCTTTCCTTTGGGAAAATATTTCCCTTTCCTTTGGGAAAATATTTCCCTAACCCATCATTCTTAGCACTTTTTTAAGCAGTTCTGGAAGTTGTGTTTCCTGTCCTGAGTTGAACTATCAATGACTGCCTCCAACACTCCTGGTCATTTTGACTGTGAAAAAGAGGTTGAAGTTGCCTAGTACCAGAACCAGTGAGTACGGTAGAAGAGGTTGCACCATGACACTTCTGTGAGCAGGGCTTTCTTTTGGGTAGCACATTGCAGCAGCATTAGCCTAAAACTGATCATCTTTACAAGACACTCACAAAAGAGAGCTTCCAGAACCACCTGAAAAAGTAGCAAGAACAGTTGGATAAATGTTTGAAATGGGGGAGTACTTTGAAGGACGTTAATGACAATGTGTTCTTTTAACTATAATAATGTTTTAATTTACATCACCATATATTTTGAATGCATTTACTAAATTTACCTTCAAAATATATAAGGCAAAAATATAATGAATCACAAAAAACAGGCAAATGTACTGTGAAATGATAGTTCTCAACATGCTTTTACGTGTCATAGATAGTTTATTTGTACAGAAAAACCTAAAAGTATATGTAAGCTTTGAACATTGCAGTGAGCAATTTTGTCTGTTAGACTAGCTGTCCCCAACATTTTTGGTACCATGGATTAGTTTCGTCAAAGATAACTTTTCCACATGCAAGTATGAAGAAATAATTTGGGGATTAGACTCTCATAAAAGCACATGACCTAGCATGCCCAGCTCATCCTCCCAGGTTACAATAAGACTCTAATGCCACTGCTGGTCTGACAAGAGGTAGAGTTCTGGCAGCAACACGAGTGCTGAAGAGCTATAGTAAGCAGAGATGAAGCTTCGCATGCTTGCCCTTCCACTGCTCATCCCCTTTTTCCTAACAAGTCATGGACTAATAACAACCCATGGCCCAGGGATTGGGACCTCTCTACTAAACATAAAGAACATTGAAACAATTGACAAAGTTCAATAATTTTATTTCAAATATATATGTCACATTTTTAAATGTATTATTACATGGTGGGTCAAAGCAAATATTAAAAGTTCAAAGAATTAAAACCACACAGAACAAACTATATGCTCTGATTTGAATGTAATTAAATCTGAAATGTAACATTTTGAAATATATTTTCAGCCCTAAACATTCTCTTGTAATTTTCTCATCTCAAAATCTATCAGACCTACCTACTAACAGATAACTTGGAGGTCTTAGCAAAATACAATTTTTTAAGATAGGAGTGCCCAGTCCCCTGGCCATGGACCAGTACCAGTCTCCGGCCTATTAGGAATCAGGACACACAGGAAGTGGTGAGCACTGGGCAAGCAACTGAAGCTGCATCTGTAGTTACACCCAGCCTCCATCATTTTCATTACTGCCTGAGCTCAGCTTTCTCTAATGTCAGAAGTGGCACTTGATTCTCATGGTGCCACAAACCTTACTGTGAATTATGCATATGATGGATATAGGCTGGGTGCTCCATATGAGAATCTAGTGCTGCGCGATATGAAGTGGAGCTGAGGTCATGAAGCTAGCACTGGGAAGTAGCTGCAATACAGATTAACATTAGCAAAGAGGTTTGACTGTACAAGTACCATAATTAATTTCTTGCAGATTCACATCAAAATCTTTTCAATGAGTGACAAAGGACCATTAAATCTGGTCATAGGATATATAATGGTAATGATTTACTGTACTTGAATCATACAGCTTCATCTGCTGACAGAGATTAATTCAGAATCTGAATATCTATGATTTAATTTAACACTTCTATCTGTGTCTCTTTTCTGCCCTGCACACTTATCTCAGTTACAGGTTTAATAAACCCACAAGCTAAGCCCAATCAAAGTGAGTAAAAAGCAAACATCACTGGAGTACTTCTTTGAAAAGGGGTGAGACAGACCCAATAGTGAGCAAGCAGACACTATCAAAAAACAAAAATCTGCTTTAAAAGAAAATACAAAAACTCTACTTAAATTGATTCCTTGCAGCATATGATTGATACTCTCCCAGCCCACATAGTGTACAACAAAACCATGAGATCTTTAAAATTTATTTAACATATAGAGACCAATCACCTTACATTAAGACACAACCCTTTGGAGTTTTTCAGAAGACAAACATATTCACAGAAAGAACACTAGCAATTACTGAAGGCCACCACTTCATCACATATACCAGCACTATGAGCATCATTCCTATAGCTAAAGCTAAGGACCCTTTAGTTAGTCATAAAGATTTGGTCCTGCCTGCTGCTAAGGCCATTGACCATAAATTTTTAAGAGACTCTTTAGTTCAAAGGGTGGCACATGTTCCTGGAATTATACCTAAGTGAATTAATGAAATGATAGACATTATGGAGGTACAATTACTGAAAAGGATCACTATGCTAGACAACCCAGGTTGAAGAATTTACTGACACTAACAATAAGACAATGATGCTTTCATTTCCCCCAAGGTATCTCAGAAGGATATGCATGAGAATGTGTTATGTGCAGTTCTGTTGGAACCAACACTACAGCCACAGGACTATACAAGTGTTTGAAGTGATTATATGTATAATATATCAGAAAAATTGAATTGATCATTTCGTGTCAGTATACAAACTTATGGAACAGCTGCCATTACTGAATGGCTTTCTTGTTTCACTACTTGGATCAAAGAGATCACTTCTGAATGGAAATCTATATAGTGAGGGTCAGTATGATAGCTTAGTGGACTGCGCACCCACTTAGGCAAGGGCAGGGACTGGAGTTCAATCCCTGGCACCACATGCTGTACCAACCCCCCACAGGCATGCCAATCTCAATGTATCTGCATTAAGATCAAAGTGGAATATCTTGAGATTGCCCCCAAAATACTGGAAAATATGCTTCCATTTTCAATGTCCTGTCTTTGTGAAGTATCATTTTCTAAGGAGACAACAACAAAAATGACATTATAAAACAGAGTAGACAAAAGCAACACACTTTGTCACTACCTCCCATCATCAGCACTGACTGCGCATTACAACTATTTTATTGTATATGAGTTGCACATGAAAGCATTTGAGAAATTGCACACAAGCCCCTCATCACAGGATGAAAGGCTGATTCATAAAAGGGCTTAACACAAACTATAATCAAATACTAACTGAATAAGGGATTGTTCTGACCCAAGGAAGACTCTTAGGAGACCATGATAAGGAAGAAATTCTGACTCATCCCATGGAGTCTGACAGGACTCTGTGTTTGTCCAGTGCTGTGCTCACTTTTCTATCAGGAAAATTTCAAGCCGGCTTTCCCTGATTGAACACGAGGCCGAAATTTCAATTTTCATGAAATGGTATAGTGGTTTCCATGTGTCACTTGCACAGACAATAGTGAAATTCTTGACTCTGTGAGGGAGCTTATGCACAACTTTTGTGCAAGAAGTGCCCTATTTGAGTCCAAGAGCAGTACTAAGGTCTCCAGGCTAATAAATAAAATCAGTGGAAAATAATCTAATCTACGACATCATAGGCTACACACTGCAGATAAAATATACTTCCCAAAAACACTAAAATATTTTAAACTATGCAAATAATTACAACAACAGCAACTTTATAGGATAAAAAGGCTCAGAAATTCTCAAGTTATACAAAGTTTACTGGAAGGATTCAAATTTGTAGTGGCAAAAGGAAAAAAAACTACTAAAACTTGAAGATAAATCAACACATCCAAAATTTTTAAAAAATTAAATGGAGAATCATAAAAATATAAGACACCATGAATATAGATATAATGAGAGAATCAGAATAAAAAAGGAAAATACAGTAAAATATTGGTTTGTGAGCATAACTTGTTCTAGAAACTTTCTTGAAATTCAAAGCACTTGTACATGTCACAATGAATCTCCCCAAGAGAAATAATGGAAACTCAAATGACCTGTTCCACAACCCAAAATTCCTCATATAGAAATGATTTCAACACTGTAATATTATACAAAATAATAAGGAATATACAAAATATAAATAAATGTAAACAAAGCAACTTGCACTTATCTTTGAAAACCTTCATGGCTGGTATGAGGGAGGCAAGAGAGGAAGGTTATTGTGTACCTAGCTTTCACTAGCAGTAATGGAATTTCTGCTATCTATTGAGTCAGTGGGATCTTTTTCTTTTTGTGTAACTTTATCAAGGAATTTCTCCAATGACACTTGCTTTTGCCTCTTTTTGGGGATTTTGCTAAATGTGACATTGCATTGCCCTTTAACAGATGAATCACTAACACCATCAAAGCCTCCTTTGAGTGGTGCTTTTTCAAAGTTTTACTCTATTTTTCACATTTTACTCATCGCTCTAATCTTATTTAAAGTGAGGAATTCTTCTGATTTTGTCCTCCTCTGCAGACGAGATCTCCACGACCTCTTGGTACCAGGAGACAATGACACAAAATCCCACAGCATGAGTGACACGAACAGCTGGCTCAGTTGTGACCATGTGACATTTGGCAGTGCATTATTTCTTATATTGCAAGACATTTTTAATTTATCAACTACAATTTATTAGAAATGTTAGCTCAGGGCCGGGGAGATGGCTCAGTGGAATAAGCACTTCCCTGGCAAGCACAAGGGCCTGAGTTCAATCCCTGGTTCTGCCAAAAAAAAAAAAAAAAAAAAAAAAAAAAAGAAAGAAAGAAAAAAAGAAATGTTTGCTTGTCTTGTGGAACACTCATAGGACAAGTTACTTTTAATCCAAGATTTTATTCTCTTAGAAAAAGTAATGACAAAATCTCCTAAATTTGAGGAAAAGCATCAATCTCCATATTAAAGATACATGCAAGGAGATGTGAAACCAAATACATCATAATCATAATATTGAAAGTTAGGTAAAAGAAAATCTTGAAAATAGCAGAATAAAGCAAAAACCCACTATGTGCAAGAGAACTTAAATAGAATTGGCAGCTGATTTCTTATGTGAGACCATAGACATTCAAGGCATTGGGGCAACATCTACCAAGTACTGGTACTAGTCACTTTCTTGTCACTGGAACACAATAACCAACATTCACCCTTAAAGGAAGGGAGAATTACGGCTCCTGCCTCAGTCCAAAATTGACTACCTGCAAGAAAGAAATGAGCTGCAGACAGGAATAGCAAATGAAAGCTGCTTCTGTCACAGTGATCAGGAAGCAGGGAGGGAGCTCTCCTCTTCCAGGTCAGGCTCCTAGTGGCTCACCTCCACCAAGGCCACACCTCCTAACTCAGCTGTAGCACCATGGTACCCCAAATATCCTCCAAACGTATGAGGCCATTACAAGACATTCATGTGCATACCGTAACATTCTGAAAGTAAAAATTTGTTAAAGTAATTATTTTTCTGGCAACACTGTCCCTTAGACATGAAGGAAAACTAAGACAATCTCAGATAAATAAAAGTAAAATGAAAGCTTTGTAAGCAAATGTGTAGTATAAGAAAAGGGAAATCATCATGATGAAAGAAAATTATGCCAGACAGTAATGTAAATTATTTTATTTATTTTATGAGTCTGTGAAAAATATTAATTTCTACCACAGTTATTTCATTGATAAATAACATTGAATGTATTTATCACATACAACATGATGCTTTAAAATTTTAAAAATGGGCCGGGGAGATGGCTCAGTGGAATAAACGTTTCCCTGGCAAGTGCAAGGGCCTGAGTTCAATCCAAGGTAAAAAAAAAAATAAATAAAATAAAATTTTAAAAATGCCAAAAAAGAGGTACTTAAAAATTATAGCACTTCACATATTTATCATTTTTGTGATTAGAAGACAAAGTCTGTTTTCTTGGTATTTTTCAAGGACACAGTATACTGTTACTAACTACAGCCACTAAGTCTCTTATTTTCTCCTATATAAGTGAAATTTAGTATCCTTCGACCAAGATGTCCCCAACTTTCTCTTTCATTAATTACTTTGAAAAATTTTGCTTGTAGAATTAATAATTTTCCTAGGCATGTGAAGAGAATTACATACAAATTTGTTTTCTAAATTGGTTTAATGGAATAGAGTTTATTTAGATAGATAATGCCAAAAGTACAGAAAACACAAAATAATTTTTATTTAGTATATACACTCTAAATTGTCTTATATCATGTACTTGTTATTGTTTAAATGATCGTGGTAACACTTGTATTGAAACCATTCAAGCAAAGAAAATAATTCTACATAGTGATTATTTCTTACTATTTTTCTAAATTCTTTTACAAGGTTTTTGGTGGAGTCATTGAGATTTCTATATGCATGATCAGGACATCTACAAATACTGACAATTTAAATGCCTTTTTTTTCCATTTGGATGGCCTTTATTTTCTCCTCTTGCCTAATAAGACTTCTGGGACTAATTAGACAAAAGTGCTCAGATGGGCATACTTGTCTTATTCCAGATCTGTGAGAGAAAGCATTCAGCCTGTCTCAGTGAAGTATTTTGTTCACTGCTGGCTTACTACATGGTCCTTATATGTTGTTATCTTCCTTATGTACATAATATGTTAGAGTTTCAATCATAATAAGGTGATGGAATTTTTCAAATGCTTTCTCTTAATCCAACTGAGGGGATCACAATGCTTTTGTCTTTCTTCCACTAATGTGCTGTATCATGTTTATTGATCCACATGTTGAAACATCATCTGTGCACCCCTGGAACACATCTCACTTGATCGCAGTGAGCATTATTTTTAATGATGTGCTTTTGATTCAGTTTGATGGCATTTTCTTGAAGGCTTTTCAATATATACACATCAAAGCTATTGACTTGTGGTTTATGTGTGTGTGGATCCATGCACACGTGCGTGCATGTGTGTCTAGTTTTGGTATGGAGTGATCTTGGCTTCATTGAAGGAACTAGAAATAATTATTTTTCTTTTCAATTTTTGGGGGGATAGTTCAAAAGAAATCAACCTAGTCTTTCTTTAAATGTTTAGTAGAATTCAACAACAAAGCCATATGTTTGAGGTCTTTCCTTTGATGAGAGACTTTTATTATGCATTAATACTTACTATTTATCTCTTCCAGTATTCTATTCCCTCATGATTTAACCTTGGTAATGTGTGTGTACCCAGGAATTTGTCCATTGCTTTTAAGTTATCAAATTTGTTGATATAATGTTGTTTGTACTCTAACGATCTTTCATGTACTGTGGCATCATTTCTAACATCTCTCTTTCCATTTCTGGTTTTGAGTCTTCTCCGAATCTAACTAATACTTTGTCAATTGTATCTTTCAAAGAACTGGTTCTTCAATTTGTTGAGGGGTTTTTTTGTGTGTGTGTCTATTCAATTTATTTTTCACTAATCTTTATTAACTCTTTCTTTCTTATTTTGGTTTTTGTTTTTCTTACATTTCTAGTATTTTCAGATGCACTAGTAGATTATTTACTTGAGAGCTTTGTACTTTTTGGTTTAAGTGTTGATTGCCATAAAAGTTCCTCTTAGCATTGTTTTGTTGTATCACATAGGTTTGAGTATGTTGTGTTTCCAGTTTTATTTATTCCTAGAAATCTTTTAATTTCATTTTTTTTTTTGTACCGGGTATTGAACTCAGGACCTTACATGTGCTAAGCAGACATTTATTAACTTCAGTCTTGATTCCTTCCTTGATTATTTTTCACAAGTAAGTTGTTGTATGCATTTTTAGAGTTTACAAAGTGCTTTTGTCCTTAAGGTTCTACAGTCTGATGTACTGGATCTCAGGATAAATCCTGAGGGGATTTCACTGAACTTATCAGACCCAAAAGCTACAACTCTTGTTGCATAGGGCCTGCTTTACCTTGGTCTTAACCATGTAGCAAAAAAGTATAAAAATGAAGTATAAGAAGCAAAGCCATGGTGTTATGTTGAGCAGTAAAGGGCTCAGGTCAACAATTTTTGACATTGCCAGTAAAGCGGAAGACCCAATACTATTATGAGCTACTGGACTCTTTTAGAATATTTTGCTGAGTTAATACACCTATAATATTCAAATAACAAAACTTAACAAAAAGGGGATACACATGAATGTCCACTTTGTATCTGTGTATTCAAAATGGTTAGGATAGATATATAGTTACATTCTCTTAATGAATAGAGGGATTTGTTCTAACAGTGTTTATAAATAGGATATCATGTCTGCATCTTGTACAGCAATTAACCACTAGGAAGAATGTATGCAATGTGTTAATTATTGAAACTGTCCTACTAATTTGGTTTGAAAAAAATAAAATAAAATAAATTTTAAAGAAGTAATTTTGTCCTTGATTTCTAATTTGTTTATTTGATTGCTTGTTTTTGTATGTGATCACAAAATTACTGGATTTAATTATTAAAATGTTTCAAACTTGTCTTATAGCTTGGCAAATGATTTATTCTTTACAACACATCTGTTAATAAGACACACATGTGTGTAGCAGTTTCACGATGAAATGTTCTATAGTCATGTGTTGGTTCCATCTGGACTGTGATGTAGTGTGTTTTTTGCTGACTTTCTGTCTAGATGATCTGTCCATCACTGCTGAAGGCAGAATGTTGTGTCCCTAGTTAGTCATACACTAGTGTCTATCTCTACCTCTATTTCGACAAATATTTGCTTTATACATTTCAGTGCTCTAATATTGGTGTGAATATTTTAGAATTGTTAGTTCATCTTGTTGAATTGACCCCCCTTTTATGATATAATAATCTTCATTGATTTTTATTGTTTTTTTCTGTATTTTAGGGAAGGGTCTACAGGGTATTCATGGTCTCACTACTAGATCAGACTCGTAGTGATTCTCCTGTTTACAGCTTCCCAAGTGCTGGGATTACAGATAATACATCCAGTCATCTCAGCACACCTCAAGGGCGGGGCCTGCACAGCAGACCCAGGGATCGAACCCCTGGCCCCCGAGCCTGCTTGCAGGTGTTTTAATCTGCTGAGCTATTTGGCAGGCCCTAAAGAGTTATTATCTTTTTTTTTTTTTTGGTGGTGGTGGTGGTACTGGGGAATGAACTCAGGGATTTGTGCTTGCCAGGCAAGCACTTATTCTACTGAGCTGTCTCTCCAGTGATTTTTATTGCTTTTGACTTAAATGCTGTTTTATTTCACTCTGCCTATTCCTACTTTCTTTACGATTCTATTTGCATAAAATATCTTATTCCATCCTTGTAGTCTATGCATACTCTTAAAAAAGAAATGAGTTTCTCATAAGCAGCATAGATTTAGATTTTCTTTTTAAGTGCATTTAGTAACTATGTTTTTCAATTAGAAAATATTACTCTACTTACATTTTAGGATAGTTATCCACAAGTAAGATCTTATACAGATATTTTGCTAACTTATTTCCTACTTTCATTTATATTTCCCTCTTTCCCTCATTCCTCATCTATATTTTTCCTTTGCAGTTAAACAGTACTCTGGGAGTAACTTTGGAAACTTTGCTTTTTATTTTTGACCTGTCTAGTATAGCTTTCTTGTTTCATGGAAGAGGAAAAAAGATTGGTTACCATTTCAAATAAAGCAATTGATAATGTCTTGGTTTATTTATGGTAGCACTAAGCAATACGCAGGACGATGTAAGTATATGTATGTTAACCAAGGGATATCACCACCTTTATGTACATGGATGTTTACACTTATTCACCAAATTGAAGTGCAGGAAGATTCATTATGTGAGATTATTTTGGGGTACATTTTGAGCTCCATCATGCTTCCCACTACACCCTCAAAGTTATTGTCTGAAGTCTCTCTTGCTGAATCTCCGTGTGTGCTAAGGAAACAAAAATCCTAGACTTCTCAAAATGCAATTGTAAACATAAATATCTTTTTTGCCGTTTTACTATTATCAATAGCAAGCATCATTTTCTCACCTTTTCCCCTAGCACAATTTACTGTGTCTCCTCCTTACTTTGCTTTTGCAACCTTGAGAGGTATTTATCAACCAACTTAGTCTTTTCAAAAGAGTCAACTGCAGAGCTGGAGAGATAGCTCAGTGGACTAAGTGTCTTCTTAGGCAAGCACAGGGACCAGGTTCAATTCCCAGTACCACATGCTGCTCTGGCCCCATGCCATACTGTCCACAGAAACCAGGTGTGGTGGCACATGCCTGTAATCCCAGTGCTGGGGAGGCTGAAAACAGGAAGATTACTAGGAATCTGAGCTGCGTAATGAGACCCTGTGTAAAATATATTTTAAAAAATCAACTTTGAGCCGGCCAAATAGCTCAGTGGATTAAAGCACCTGCAAGCAGGTGCAGCAGCCAGGGGTACCATCCCTGGGCCTGTCGAACCAGCCCCACCCCCAGGATGCACTGAGACAACAATTGAGACTAGGCATGGTGGCGCATGCGTATAATCTCAACTCTTGGGAGGCTGTGAACAGGGGGATCACTACAAGTCTGGTCTAGTAGTGAGACCCTGAACACCCTGTAGACCCTTCCCTAAAATAATATATATAATATATAAAATACTAAATATATACATATTTATATATAATCAACTTCATGTTTTGCTGAATTTCTCAATCACATGTTTGTTCTCTAACTTATTAAACTTTTCCCTTTATTTGTTCCCATTTTCCATTGGTTTAGGGTTTTTTCTTTTTATCTATGAGATAAAAATTTAGATCATATCTTTAGCCTTGAATGCATGCTTTCATGAACATAAATTCTCCTCAGAGCATAATTTCCATCCTATTCTGCAAGTTTTATATGTATTATTTTTATTCATTCTTTTTTCCAAAAGCTATTTTAATTGTGAGTTTTCTTTGACTTACGGATTATACAGAAATATACCTTAACCTTCCAATACAAGAGGACCTTCCACTAAATTTTCATGTCATTAACTGCAACCTTAATCCCATTGCAGCCAAAAAATACAGCCTTCTTATATATACAGCAGATAGTCTTTTCCAGTAAATATTTTGTACATATTTGAAAAGAATGTCTGTTCTCAAATTGTGAAGTGATAATGGGCATAGTGTCTAATCATCTCTGAATTTACTGAGTCTTTACCTGATTATATTACAGGTAAAGGTACACAAAAATCTCCTGTATAAATATAAACTTTCCTATTTCTCTTTCTAAATTTATTCACCTTTGTCCTTTACACACATCTAGATAGGATCTAGAGAAGTCAATACAAAGGAGCCAAAAATTTGTGTGTGGTCTGCAGAACAGAGGCTGGCCAGCGCAACACAGAGCTTCCTCCCAGCCTGGAGGAAGAAGGAGGGGTGAGGCGGCGGCTGGCGAAGCAGGTCAGAGGCCGCGAGCACCCCAAGATCAGCAGCAGCAGCAGGCACAGCAGAGCACATTGCCTGGGTCAGCTGAAAATCAACCTCACTACCTTCAGAGGACTTGCACGGCCGCTCTCCCGGAGGACAAAGCGAAGCCAAAGCCCTACCAGACGGAGGCTTCTGGGAGATGTAGTTCCAGGTAATGCGAAGTCAGCGCAGAGAGCCACCGCCCGTTGCTACAGTGAGACAAAAATACTGGGGAAGCAAGTATTCGGTTGAGGGTGCCAGTTGAGGCTGCAAGTCCGGAGAGATTGCGAGAGAATTTAAAGAGAGCTGAGGCAAAGGACTGCGCGAGCCCACCGCCCTTAGCAGAGACAGACAGGAGGCAAAATAAAATATGCTCAAGTTGTGGGAAGAGTAAAATATTGCTCATAATGTGGCAATTATAAATCAGATCTTCACCCCTTAATGAATTAATGTAAATGTACACTGCTATTTTGTCAAAGGGCAAAACAGATTTTTTTATCTGCCATTCCAAATATAACTGTAGGGTTTCTAAAGCACAGCGAAGACAATTTTTATTTCAAATATTCATAATGTATTGCAACAATACCACCAGGCTAAAGGAGCTTTTGTCTTTCCATTAATATTTGAATCATCTCGGTGAACGGGAAAATTAGAGACAAAATGAAAGATAGCATAATCCGGGAAAGGAGGCGTGAAGCTGCGTGTCAGAGGCTAGAAGAGCCCTTGTGATGTGCTTTTATTGCTTGTGAAATCGCTGGAGGAGTGCGGATTTAGGGCTAACAGAACTGTGTAAAGGCTCTTAGCACTGGGTATATGCGCGCATAATATAACAGACTACTCTGGGAAGGAGGGGGTTAGGTGGGATTTTTCTCAGAAGCATCCCCTCCTCGCGCGCAGATGTAGCTCTGAGGAGCTTCCCGGTGGACACACGGTTGTCATGGAGACAGGCCTCCTCCAGCACCCGCAGGAGCGGTCCGCCCTGCAAGCGGGAGCGCGGCGGCGGCGGAGGCAGAGCAGCGACGCGCGCTGGAAGAGCAGAGCAGAGCAGACGAGACCAGCAACGCGTCCCTGCGCACGCTCACGCACAGCCCAACGCGAGGATTCGCGGCTCGAGGAAGGGCCTCAATCAGCTGTTCGCTCAGATTTCAATGGACTCGAGGGCTACGTCTTAGAAGAGCCGTTAGGTATCAATGATGTGTGCAGAAAGATAAGCACAGGTCAGCAGATCTCTTAACATTAAGAATAGCTAGAGGCCGTGGAGATAGCTCGGCGGTCTAAGCGCCTGCCTGGCAAGCGTAAGGACCTGGACTCCAACCTGCACCACCGCCACATGCAGTGCTGGCCTGCTCAAGCCCCTTAGTGAAACCGGGCGTGGTGGCGCTCGCCTGTAATCCCAGCTGGGGAGGCTGAGGCAGGCGGATCAATATGAGTCCGAGCTGCATAGCGAGACCCAGTACCAAATACATACATAAACAAATAAATAATTTTTTAAAGTAAGAATAGCTAAAACAAACACAAAGAGAAACAAGGAATCCCTTATAAGGAATTTCTGTTTTTAAAGTAAATATACATTACTTATAGTATAAAGTAAAAGAGATAAATTCAATTAGAATTTAGAAGTAAAAGTGAAAATGTGAGATTATTATATTAAGTAATATTCTCTATATTGAAGTTTTCTGGGCAAGTGTAAATGACATTTCTTTTTTTCTGGAGTTGTATTAAATTCAGAGCACAACTACTTTAGAAAATCTGTTATGACATCAATCTATACTGACTCCCCACATCATTTATCAGAAAATATGAACAGGAAGAAGAACATATAAATGCAAATAGCTAATAAGTTCATAAGCACATATGTAAGTTAGATATAAATTATTTGATTACTGCAAGATACTTCCTTTAAAAATGAACTCCAGAATACAATTACCACATTCATGTTTCTCTAGCTTTTTAAATCTTTATTGAAAAATATTGTGAATGGTTTAGTTCGTATAATATTCAGTAAATATGAACCATATACCATAATGGAACCATATATCAATGTAACT
Organism: Octodon degus; assembly: GCF_000260255.1. NCBI lineage: Eukaryota > Metazoa > Chordata > Mammalia > Rodentia > Octodontidae > Octodon > Octodon degus. The sequence goes on from NW_004524608.1 coordinate 7,520,354, forward strand.
TTTCTATAATGAGTAAATATGAATGGGATGTCTTACTTCTGGATGGAAGCATTCTTGGTTTTAATCTTCAAAACAGAGAAAGAGAAGCGGGAAGAATGGAAGGAAAGAAGAGAGGGAAGGAGGGAAGAGAGAAACAAGAAGGAAGAGAAAGAAAAAAGGAAGGAAAGAAGGAAGGAAGGAAGGGAAGGGAAGGAAAGGAAAAGGAAAATAAAAATAGAAAGATTTATGTACTGGGGTTATTTATTGCTCTAGCTCCTAAAACCACAATCAAGCACATAAATAGAGGAATTTATAGCATAATGCTAACACAGTTTTTTCTAGAAAAAACTTGAATTGTAAGCAAAAATGAATAAATACCATATAAAAGTAGATCTTAAACTATATGAAAAGATGAAATGTACCTCTTACAGTACATTCATAAGAAAGTGATGTGATGGATCAATATTTAAGTTATTTATCAACTTGGGTGACATAGCATATTATATAGTAATAAAAGTTCTACCATAAATAGAAATGACAGCAACTTACCATCAGTAAGTCAGTTGGTACTTTTTCCCACTGCTTCCCATCTTGGATTTCATGACTAGTCTGACTTTTCACACAAAGAAGCTTGACACTTCTTCCTACTGTATGTTTTTTCCCTCTCTTCTCTTTGTATTTCATGATGAACATGTGGGGAGGTGGATACATGAGATACATGTACATACAGGTCTAACGTGTGTGTACCTCATCTTCTCTCATAGATACACTTATAGTCAAAAGCTACCTATATACATAAAGGAAAAGAGAGATTAAACAAGAAAATATGCAATTATGATAGTTACTGTCATAGACACACACAGGTAAACACACATAGAAGTGCCTCCAATTTTCATAGAGAAAATTTCCAAATCATTCTTCCAGTTTACATAAGTATAAAACCAGTATTTCTAGCCTCTGTTTGCCACCCTAGAGGAGGGCAGAAACATTCCCCAATAGGAGTTTTAGGAGAAGGAAGCACAAACCCTTGGCTTCTGCCTTCTAATTCATAGTCTGACTCCTAACAAGGGATTTTTCAAGTTTGCTGTGAGCTTCAGCCATCCCTGCAGCCCAGCTCTTCCCCAGGAAAGAATTGTCACCACACAATTGCTTCTGTAAGTGAGACAAATAAATTTGTTCTCCTGAAATCACGATATACAAAAGGGTGTGTGTGTCGGAGTATGTGTAAGCGTTTAACTTTCCTACAAGAAGCTAACACAGCTTTAAGTATTCATTCAATGACTTCTTAATTTGTAGTTATCTAAGAAATAACAGACTTTCTTTAACTTTCTCTGATACTATTTTTAAGTAATTCCAAAACAAGTGTCATACACATGTGAATACTGCGGTGAAGCTACTTTCTTGTGTATGTAATTTCTGCAGAATCATTTTGAGGTAAAATTTCTCATTTGCATAAAGATACCTTGATGAAGTTCAAGGAAGAGATTTTAAGCTAACTGATATTCAACTTACATGATTGTGATTCACTTTTTTAAATGATAGGCTTATGTATTTTCAAAATTTCATGTTTAAGGTAAAACATTGTATTTTGTATTGCATGTGGTAGGGGTAATGATCTGCTATAAAATAAAATTATAGATCCTTCACTCTAGTTTCGTATGGCCAGCCATCCTTAACTCAAATAGCCTTTTCTACAACTTGTGATGGAATGGGACTTCTTAGCTGCCACCCAATTATAAGCAAGATTTATGCCGAGATGCTGGCTCCAACCCTCAGGCCCAATTCAAAGTTCCCCATATCTGTAAAACATAACATAAAGATCATTTGTCTTCAGCACACACTGTTATTTGTCCATGATGTCAAGGTCCTAGAAAATTTGACATTCATTTAACAAAATCTCTCTTTTGAAAACAAGCCAATAAATACTGCACATAGACATATTATTGTGTACAGACATTAGATATAATGAATGTCCTACTGTATTATAACAATAACCATGATTGGTCAGAAGGAAAATATTGATACAAGTACCCCAAATCACTATACCACACATCCAGTGTCAACAAAATTTTTCGTCTTCACCCTTTACCTGACCCCTGAGGACTTCAGTTTTATCAAGCCCTCTTAAAGATGCAGCAACTCAGACTTAGCAGGGCGAAGCCAGAGGCAAGACCAGTATTCAAGTCAAGATTTGGCTAGCGCCAAATGTGCTCGTGTTCTGGGCATGACATCACTAGAAGTGCCAGTGACAGATTCACTACCTACTATGGTGGCTTTGTTTTGTTTTGATTTTTCTGTGGTACAGAGGATCAAACCCCATGCCTCGCACATGCTCAGCAAGTGTTCAAACACCAATCTCTAGCCGCAGGCTCACAGTGGTATCCTTAGTCAATATTTTCTCTGAAGTCACATTTTATGCTACTTAATATTTATGAAGTAGAAAACAGAAAGTGTGAGACAATACAAATGGAAAATTGCATTATTCCTACCTTGTTCTCACAAGAATTTAATTCCAGAGCAATTTATTCTGAATTTAAAATCTGGTTACAGGAACTAGCTATTCTGTTTTGGACATGGAAAAAGATTGATTAAATGGACAATGTCTTATTCAGTTGAGGTCAGGTAGTGCTGACACACACATGGAAGAAAGAATTAAACACGTACAGAGAAAAATGAAACACAATGTATAACTAGAGACTGATGAGGAGAAGGCCAAATGCAGGCAAGATAATCTGTTGAGTCACACTTGACATTTATACCAAGCACCTACCATGCCTGATGCTGTGACAAATATTAAGCAAACAACATTGACTAAGAAAATGTGTGCTCCTCACAGTCATGGAGTTAACCAGTCAATTAGGAACACCCAAAAGCGGACAGCAACTCAGTGCTGTGTGTTGTAGCTGTGAAAGTATAGGGCTCTGGGGGAATAGAAAAGTGTTACACACAGCCAGAGGCCTGGCGCAGAGCCCTACCAAAGGGTAAGTGATGCTACAAGTCCAGAAAGGTTAGAGAACAAAGAAGATAACTTTGTTTTTTGTTGTTGTTTTGTTTTGTTTGTTTGTTTATTTTCCAAAAGCACTGTTTTCATTTATACAGAGTCCTACCCACATGGGTGGCAGGAGTGGAAAGGTTCTGCTTTCAGTCCAAGGGCCTCCATGATATTGGTCTATTGTTAGAAAATACACAGGCAAGTGGCATCACGGATTTGGTAAACTAATGACAATGTTTAGTCTCTCTCCGCTAGAGTAACAAGGTGAGCATCAATCTCTGCTGCCATAAGAGTCCTGAATTTAGGATTGTCAACTGTGGCTACTCTAACTTCTATTTCTGAAGGTTTAAAATCAATTGAAAGGACAATAGACAGGCATGTAATTGCAGTTTCCACTGTCTGTTCAAATGTCCAATCAAATTTCTTCACTTTTTTTCAAGGAAGCTAGTTGACTCAGTTTGTTTCACACCTGCTACAGTGGCTTTAAACCCACAGTAGTAGCCTGCAGGGTCACACTTGTACACGTAGGGGCCTTGCTCCTCATCAATAGCAATTACAGTAATACAACAACCAAGTGGCCTCATTTCAGCATTCTGTGTATAAACTTGAAAAATACCAGCAATTCTTTTACACAGAATATCCACAGAAATCTCATAGCCGTACTTGTGTTTCCAATTAGCTGCCTCATACCGTGCCTCTGACCTGGGATCTGCTGTTGGCTGTCATTTCGGTCATCACACAGCCAATGTTTTCAGTTATCTTGAATAAGTGAGTCACTGTACTGCAATCCAATAATTTATCAAGTACTTTCTTCTGTATGACAATTACTGCACAGTCTTTTCCTCTGGCAGCTACCAATGTAAGGCCACCCTGGTTAATAGCATTAAAAGTATATTCTACTTTGTAAAGCTGACCCTCAGGTGAAAAAATGATAATGTGGTGGTCAAACCCAGTGCTGGACCCATGGGACATGTTGGTGTACCCACTACTTCAAGCAGTCTTTGGGTCCCTAGATTCCCATTCTAGGCTACTGAGGAAGATAACTTTGAATCAAAGCACAGCAATAGACTCGCGCAAGAGAATTCATTGGGGAAAAGGGTGCTAGGTAGTTAATTTTTAATTCTAATCATTTATCCTTCTGCTAGGACCACTCTTCCTTGATTAAGTTGACTTAGTTTACAGTGAGCCTCACCATCAAGTAGTAGCAGCACCATGACTTCAAAAATGAAGTCGTGTCTGACTGGCTGTATTTTATTTTATAATTTATTTTTTATGTATTTGATACAGGGTGTCACTATGCAGATTGGACTCTTAGTGGTCCTCCTGTCTTCAGCCTTCCCAATGCTGGGATTACAGGATTACAGGCCACCACTCCTTGTCTCATTGGTCAGCTCAGTGCACCTGGGGGCAGAGCCAGCACAGCCTGTGGTGCCAGGGATCAAACACTGGGCCCTGAACTTGCCTAAGTAGGCATTTAGTCTGCTGAGCTATCTCACCAGCCCTTGGTTGTATTTTAAATGGAGACCAAATGGTGTTGTTATGGTGCATGCCTGTGATCACAGCAGTGGGGAGGT
>NW_004524608.1:7525393-7536853 GCF_000260255.1 Octodon degus
AAGTGTTTTCCTCTGCTCAAGTTCATTACCCATTATTCTAATTTGAAACATCCTGAGTGTGAGGGATCTCTTGATTAGAAGCTCAAAGGTCAGGATCGTGAGGTCAAGCAGGAGAGGAAGGAGGCCTGCAGATCATTTCTGGCTGATTCTGAATGCAGGAAGTTTGGCACCAAACTAGAGGCTTTATTAATGATTTTTCAAAAAACGTAGAACAGTTTTATGACTCTTAGGACTCAAAAAAAAAAAAAAGAACAAGATGATATATTCTGGAAATAATGTGACTTAATTGATGGAAGTTTTCTTCAGTAGTTGTGGTTCTCTAGTTGTGGTTCTCTAGTTGTGGTTCAGGTAGTGACCTGAAAGGGAGAAAATTAAAAGGGAGAGTCACCACTGCTATTCACACACAAAAATGTTATTTCCATCAAAATTCTACTCATGGAACATCTATTTGTCAGTGGAAGCTGTGTGCTGTCTCTCCCACTGGCAAGAAGTCAGAAGATGCAGCCTTGGAAAAACAGAAAGCGTTGAGTGAGAGCTGAAGGGCTGGCCCTTGCTAACCCAGGAAACTGTGCCACTTACCAATGTTAATGAAGGAAAAACTACACTAAAGCGTATTTTAAGATTAGCATATACTTTTGCTCTATACAGGCTCTCAGTTCCTTATAAGTGAATTGTAAATTTTGGTTCGAACCCCTTGAGCTGCACGGTCCAGCTGCACATTTGCTGTGCCTTGGGGTGAAGTAATTCAGATTTTCCAATAAAAGTACTTATTTAGCAGGCAGACCCTAAACAGACATTCCTGTGTCTGTGGAGCTCGGAAGGGCATCTCATCATTGCTAACTTATTCATATGTGCTGCAGGACCTTTCCAGGCTTTGTTTCGTTTTGTTCTACATTTGATTTTGGAGCTCCATAGTCAAAAGTTAAAGAACAGAAAAAGCTGAAGAGTTGCAATATGTTGGCATCACACTGTCAAATGGCACAGTAATGAGTAAAAATCTGAATTTTAAAATGCATCATCTTGGGCTGGCAAGATAGCTCAACAGACTAAGCGCCGGCTGTGGCAAGTGCAGGGCCTGGGGTTCAATCCCCGGCATCCCATGCCACAGTGGCCCCACACCCAGGTGCACTGAGCCGGCCACGAAGACCAGGAGTGATGGCACACACCTGTAATCTTGGTGCTGGGGAGGCTGAAAACTGGAGGAGCACTGAGAGTCCAGTCTGCATGGTGAGACCCTGTACCAAATACATAGAAATTAATTAATTAATTAAGATGCCTATTCTTAAAAAGGAATGTCGCAAACAGGGAGGAGCCATCACAGACAAGCTGTCATTGTCAAAGCCAAGTTGACTAAGGCTTAAGAGCTTAAGATTTCAGCCATGATGCTCACAATATATCTCATGACTCAACCAATAACTGGATTGAGACTTCTCACTAATAAGTATTAATTCAAGGTCACCAATGATGGAGTACAGGCTGGAAAGAAGGCTGTTTTGTAGCTCTTCAGTCTCCTTCTGAATTGCCATGGGAATCAGAAGAACAGAAAATTGATGTGAATATGATACCCACATAAAGGAAAACAAGAATTTAAAATTTAAGAAATCTGAGGCTACTGAAATTCTGAAACCATAAGAATTAATACCATATACTTAATGGTTAATTTCTATGTCCTATGAAATAGTGATATTAAAAATAATAAAAGTAAGAATGACTATATTACTTAACACAATAAACTATACCATTTAGTAGCACAATATGAGGGGTTGTATAATTGGGTCATTTAGTGCTCATGGAGACCACATAAGAGAGGATCTATTATTATCTCCATTTTATAGACAAGGAAACTGAGTCTTGTAAGATTTGGGCAGTTCTAAGTAGAAACTTGTTCAGTGTTACATACTTTGTGGTAGATTCATAGTGGTCATTAATTACTTCAACTTTTTTCATTAAAAAGTGGATCTGGGGCCAGGGAGATAGCTGAACTTCATAAGCCCCTGCACAGCAAGAGCAAGATCCTGAGTTCAATTCCCAGTACCAAAAAATAAAGAAATGTATCTCTATTCCCTGCCATTGAATCTGAGTGTTTTTATGATGGCTTTGGCCAATAAATTACAACAGAAAGCATATTATGACACTTTCTGAACCAATCTCCTCATTTCCCATGTCCTAGAAGACCCCAAGGAAAGCAAAGCTTTACATATAGAAACTAATTACCTGAAGACCACCATATTCTGAGAAAGTCCAAATTAATCAATGGAAAATATTTAAGGTTAAAGTATCTCCAGGCATTCTTGTCACCTCTGGCCCTACCACTACCCACAGCCAGGAGCAGTAAGAGTGAGAACGGTGACAGAGGACTCGGGACTCTACTGCTAGACTAAGACTCTTTTCTGACCTAAGTCAACTCCAGATTTATGAAAGGTAAAGATATATATTTTTTAAGGTACCAATGTTTCAGACACATTGTTTCTCAGTAGATAAACTATCTGTTGATTACAATCTGCAAAGTCAATGAGGAATGGTCTCAAATGTGGACCCCAGATTCCTGGGACTCCCAAGACCCTCTCAAGGGAGTCCATACATGAAAACAGTTTCAAAATGATACTATATGTTGGTTGGCTTTCTCCCTGCACTGACATTTTAATTGATAGTTCAGGAGCATAGCAGAAAGAATTACTGATTCCTTCTTCTAACCCAAGAGAGTGACACCAGACTGTATGATTGGGCTTTGTAGACTGAACTGCATTCCATTTACTATTTTAATCCTATTTTGTTTTAAAAAGCAGTAGTAATTGAAGAAGTAAAAATTAATTTCACAAATTTTCATCACTGATTTGGTATAGATTTCTGAAAAGACTTTGTATTGCACGACAAAATGAAAGTGCGCAAATACATTTCTGCTCTCTCTGTCAAGTGAGGAAACGCAACGGTTGACTGAGCTGCAGGACAAACCAGATACAGTTTCCATGGAGCACTATTTTTACCTGAAAGAACAACTGACAGACAAGCTATGGTTACCCAGACTTGGTACTTGACAAGCTTTTTTTCTTGAAAAATGAATGAAATAATCCTGTCACTTCAAGGAAAACAGCCAACACTATTTTTGCCAATGATAAAATTCAAGCTTTCAAGTAAGAATAAAAACTTTGGAAACTTGTACTGGCTTCCACGAGCTTGATATCATCCCAATACTTGAAAACTTTTCTGATGAGCTTAGGGACGATACCACCAAATTTTAATTTTTAATGTGACATAATGAAATGTGCTTGCATTAGAAGGTCTACGTAAATGTCACAATACAGCTTTTAAGAGACTTTCGCTGTAGAGTTTGTGTGGTGTCAAAGAACAATATCCACTATTGTCTGAAAACTACTAATGTTTTCTTCCTTTTTGAGAGCATGTATCTGTGTAAGCCCACATTTTCTTCATGTGCTTCAATCAAAGCCACATATTGTTAGTTACTGGATGCAGACACAGATATGGGGATCTAAGTGTCTCCCATTAAGTCATGCATTGAGGAGATACGCAAAAATGTAAAAAAGTGTAACTTGTCTTTGTAAATTTTCTTTGTTTTGGAAAATGGATGCTTTTATGCACACAAACACATTATGCTACTTACCATGTGGTGATTTTGCTTCTTTTATTTTATATTAAGTTAATAAACACTTTAATTTTCAGTTTTAATTTCTAATAAATTATGCAGCAATAACTATAACCTATATAAACACACTAGGTTTATTAATAATGTTTACAATCATAACAAAGCACTGGTAGCAAAATGTTTGAGACACTACTGTAAAATAAACCATCGGGACATGCCACACCCACAGACATCGTCCATTCACACTTTCATTATGCAGAAACAGATCACATAGTACAGGTGGCAAAGCAGGCCAAAAGTCAGAGATGAGCCTAAAGAAATCTTTTGCAGATGGTGTCTTAAAAGAAATTACACTTGTTCAGCATAGGGTGAGCTGGTGGTCCTATATCAGAGGCATAGGTGCAGGAGCACCTTTGCTGTTGCATCTAGCAATACTATTCATAAATGACAATCTATGCTAATTACACACAAAGGTGTCATGACACAGAGTGTCAGGTCATGGAGTTTGTTATCAAGTGTTAATGGGTTTTTTTGTTTGTTTGTTTTGTTTTTTTGTTTTTTTTTTTTTTTTTTCATTTTAGTGTGTTCTCTGTTCACTAACTACCTAGACAGTTGTCTCAGTTACTCTTCTCTCGTGCTGGGACATATACCTGACACTCAAAATGAAGGAAGGAGAGGTTTATTTAACTCACAGTTACTGGAGGTTTCAGTCCGTACTTAGCTGACTCCAAGGCAGAGCGGCACATGACAGAGGGCAACCTTTCATGGCTGTGGCAAAGAGCAAGAGAACAAATGGGAGGAGTAGCGGCAATCTGCCCCAGGCTGGGTATAGCACTCACACCCATAATCCCTGTAGTACTCAAACCCTTAATCCCACTGGATCATGAGTTAATCACAAACTCTAGAAGTCTGCCCCATGACTGCATGAGGCTCTGTGGGGACACCTATACACAAACCATAACAAAAGCTAAGTAATAAATTCCTGCTTCACATTTATGGCAGGGCCCTTCTTGATAGCATGTCTGCCTAGAATCTTACTGTTTGCTCCTGGCTGGACAGTGGATTTAAGTCCCTGAACTCAGACACTTCATGCCCACAACAGTAGACCTGGGAAAATTTTACCATCTTAGTATTACACAAAGGGAGAAATAAGTATACCAAAGACAGATTATATAGAAAAATTTTAAAAACCTATGAGGGTGCAATTTTGTGCTATTCTTGAATTTTTCTTTAGGAAAATTTCAAACATACATTTTCATCTGAAGCTTTTCTGGAGCAGGGCCTTAGTGAGAAGTCGTTGCTAACTCTGCCGCTTATTTTTAGTCTGAATTGCAGATAACCCCTTTGTTCTGTTTACAGCCCACACAGTCATGAAACATTCCCTCTTTTCCTAATACAGAAATCAGTTGCTGCCGTGCTCTGGGAGGAGAATCAGACTGGTGTTCCCAGAAGCAAGCGTGGCTCATAGCGATAAGGAGCCCAGATGTCATCAAGATAGCGTTGCCATGGCAAATAGATCCAGGAGCTAGTCCTGTGCGAACTGGGGAAATCAAGACGGCACTGCAATGCGTGTAGTCACATTAATACAAAATGCAACCTGTCTGCTCATTCCAAAGCTACTGGAGCTGTCTTCCTTCCCTGAGGAGGCAGCAGCAATGCTGTCATGGTGTTTTTTTTTTTTTTTTTTCTTTTGTTGTATGCAGTGTCAACTTGTTTCCAGAGAATTTAAAACAACCTTCTATTTTTAAATTAATAAATTTTGCTTTCGAAGCATTTTGTTTAGATCAAATAAAGGGAAAAGTAGAGGCAGTCGCCACGCACCGTCCTTCCTGCAGTGTGGGACATTTGTCACATGGATCAAACTATGTTGGAAACATCCTGAACCCAAGTCTGCAGTGCTTGCTGGGTGCACTCCTGCTCGGGATATCAGACAGCTTTTGAAAAACATGTACCTCATATAATATCATGCAGAACTAAAAGTCCTCTGTTTTGCCTGTTCATCACTCTTACCCTCTTAGCTCTTGGTAACCACTGATCTCATTGTCTCTGTACTTTCATCCTTTCCAAAATGTCCTATGTCAGGAAGCATACACTATAAAACCTTTCCAGGCTTAGTTCCTTCATTTAGGGTTTTACCATGCCTTTTATGACTTGATGGCTCATTTCTTTTGGATTCTGAATAACATCTCATTCTCTGACTATGTAGCAACTTAATTATCTTCTCACTTATGGCAGAACATCTTGGTTGGTTCCAAGATCTAGAAATTAAGGATGAAAGTCCTACAAACATCATTTAGCAGGTTTTTGTGCACATATGAGTTTTCAGTTCATTTGTGTATGTATTAAGAAGTATATGGTCTATGCATGATTCATTTTGTAAAAATACATAAATAAATAAATAACCTCTATACTAACTTCCACAGTATATCATTTTGCAATCCTACCATCAGGAAATAAGAGTTTCTGTTGCTCCACCAGCATCTGGTGTTGTGTTTCGGATTTTGGATATTTTACTAGGTATACAGTGGTATTTTGTTGTTGCTTTATTTTATAGTTTTCTAAGGATACATAATGTTGAATCTTTCTATATGCATTTTTCTGTCTGTTCTTCTTTTGGTGATGTATCTGTTTTGATCTTTTTCTCACTTTTAAATCTGCATTAAGAGTTCTTTGTATATTTTAGGGAGGAGCCATTTATCAGGTATGTGTTTTGCAAATATTTTCTTCCAGTGTGTGGCTTGTCTTCCATTCTCTTTCACAAGGCAGAATTTTACAATTTTAATAAGTCCAACTTATCAATCTTTTCATTTATAGAGCATATCTTTGTTATATGGAAATTTATTGTCTTACCCAAGAAAATTTAGGTTTTTCTCTTACGTTATCTTCAAATACTTTTATGATTTTTAGCCTTATGTTCTAGTCTATGTTGTATTTTGAGTTAATTTTAATGAAGTCTGAAAGGTTTGGGTATAGATTCATTTTACATTTTATTTTTGGATGTCAGGTTTTTCCATCACCATTCATTGAAAAGGCTGTATGTGCCCTTTGTTGAACGCCAGTTGGCTACATTTGTGTCAATCTATTTCTGAGCACTCTATTCTGTTCTACTCATCTACCTGGCTGTTCTTTGAAAATAACACCCTGCCTTAACTACTGAAGTTTTATAGTAAGTCTTGAAGTTATATAGAAACAATCTTCTGACCTTGTTCTTCAAAATTACGTTGGCTATTTTAAGCCTTTAACCTTTTCATATGCATTTGAGGAATGGTTTATCTATATGGACAAAATAGTTTACTGGGAATTTGAATAATGCCTTGTCAAATCTATAGATCAAGTGGGGAAAACTACAGTCTTGACAGCATTGATTCACTCAGTTATTTATTTATTTATTTATTTATTTATTTATTTATTTATTAACTTCCATCAGAGATTTTTAGTTTTCCTGGTTCAGACTTTGTGCATATATTATTAGATAATTGCTTCATTCTGGAAAATGTTAATATAAACACAATACGTTCTTTATTTCAGACGAGATTGGGTGCATTCAGGATGGTATGGCTGTAGACTCATTCTTTATTTCAAAGTCCACTTTTAATTACTGGTGTAAAGGAGAGCATATGAACCTTGCTACAGCATATGACCTTTCTGCAGTCATGTAGTTCTAGATTTTTTATTCTTCATATTGTCTATGTAAATAATCATGCCATCTGTGAATAGATTTTGATTAACTTTTTACCAATCTACACATTTTGCTTGCCTTTCTTATATTATTGTATTATTACCCAGCGCTTCCCATTCAGTATCTCAGAACAGTGGTGAGAAGGAATATCCTTATCTTGTTCCAGATCTTAGAAAGTTTGGTCAAGTGGGATGGCGGCTGTAGGATGTTTTCAGATGTTCTTTATTAGCTCAAAGATGTTTTCCATTCTTCCCAGTTGGTTGAAAAATTTTAAGCATGAGAGTATGTTCCCTTTCATCCTTTTTTCCATTTTATTGATACTATCCATGATTGTTATTCTTTAGCAGTCTACTGCAGTGAATTACTTTGATTTTCAAAAGTTGAAACACACTTGCATAGCTGAACTCAGTCCCATGTGAACACAGTGTGTCATCATTCTACGCATTGTTAGGTTCAATTTGTCAGTATTTTGTGAGGAATTTTGCATCTATGTTCATGATAGGTAGCTGTCTCAAGGGGCTTCCCCCACCCCTTTGATATCCTTCTCTGATTTTGTTGTCATGACAATGCTGGTCTACAATGAGTTATGACTTATTCCACTTCTATCTTCTGGAAGAGACGCTGTAATTTCTTCTTTAAATGATCAGTAAAATCCACCAAATGACTCCATCTAGGTGGATTTCTTTAAGTTTTGGAAGGTATTATCATCTGGAACTAAAATGTCCCCAAAGCCACATGCCTGAAAGTAGGACCTGATTCAAGGAGCATTAGTGAGGGCATGATTGGCTTAACATAAAACTGAAACTGTGTACCCAAGCAACCCTTTCTTGAGCTGGGGAGGCAGCTCAGTGGTCTAAGTGCCTGCCTGCAAGTGCAAGGAGCTGGGTTCCATCCTGGATACTGCATGTTATGCCAGCCCCGGAATCAGGTGAGGTGGTACATGCCTGTAATCCCAGTGCTGGGGAGGCAGAGACAGGAGGATTACTATGAGTCTGAGCTGCAAGGTAAGATCCTGTACCACATTTAAAAAATAAAAATAAAAAGTTGTTTCAAAACTTATTTTAAAAAAGGGGGGCAGGCAGTGATATATCTCAGTGACTTGAGCACCTGCCCGGCAAGCGCAAGGTCCTGAGTTCAGTCTCTGGTACAGCAAAAACAAACAAACTATTCTCTCCTTTGGGCCTGCTGAATAGCTCAGTGGATTAAACTAACTGCAAGCAGGCACATGGGCCAGGGGTTCCATCCCTAGGCCTGCCATACCAGCCCCGCCCTGGGGCTTGCTGAGACTGCAATTGAGACTAAGTATGATAGCACATGCCTGTAATCCCAGTTTTTGGGAGGCTGTAAACAGGCAGATCACTAGGAATTCGATCTAGTAGTGAGACCCTGAACGCCCTGTAGACCCTTCCCTAAAATGCAAAACACGCACACACATGCACATACATACACACACACACACACATACACACACACTGATCTGTGTAATGAGGCTCTGTACTAAATACATTAAAAATAATAATAATGTAGAGGCTGGGGAGATGGCTCAGTGGAATAAGCACTTCCCTGGCAAGCACAAGGGCCTGAGTTCAATCCCTGGTTCCGCCAAAAAAAAGAAAAAAGAAGCTATGTTAAAAAAATAATAATGTAATTATTAATATAGTTGCATCTGCCTTGCTTGTTACTCTATTTATTGCTCTTTTGTCCATATTTTTGTCTTTCACATTTGTCTTTTTGTTATTTTAATTGAATATTTTATATTATTCTGCTTTATCTCCTCTTACAATATTAATTATATTTTATAAATTACTTTTATAAAGTGACTGCCCTTGAGTTTGCACTGTACATTTACAACTGATACAAGCCCACTTTCAAATAATGTTATATGGGTAATAAAAAATGTCTCATAATTTTTAAAAAACTAATTCTTCCTCCCATCATTACTGTCATTGGTTGTAATTACACATAGAAAATATTTGTATATACAAGCATACCTACTTTAATTAATTGTTACAGTTATTGCAATTGATAATCATATTTGTTAATCTGATAATTATCAATTGATGTGGTAAGTGAATAAAGATTAAGTATAACAAAAATGCATGATATATTCCTTTATACTATCTCTGATGCTTTTTCTTTATATATGGCATTGAATTTTGATCTATATTGTTTTTCTTCTAATGAATTACTTTTAACATTTCTTACAATGTAGGAATATTGACAACAAATTCAAGGATTTGCTTTGAGTATTTACTGCTCCTTCACTTTTTGAAGGACAAAAACTGATACAGAATTCTATGTTGATGAAGGACTTTTTCCTTTTTAGTATTTTAAATATTTTACTGCTCCCTTCTAGCTTGCATAATTGCTAAGAAGTTAGATATAATTCTTAACTGTCCTTGCTCCTGTATTGGAAAGTTTTCACCCACAGCTAACAACTTCTGTAAGAATATTTTCTTCATCATTATTTATTTGTAGTTGTATTATGACATGCTGAGGAGTTTTCAGAGTTACTCTGTCCTATACTCTCTGATATGTCTATAGCTGTTGTCTGGCGCTTGCCATTAATTTGAGGGCAATTTTTATTTATTGTTTTGTTCCTTTCTTTTCTTTTTGCTACTTTCATCACACATATGTTGCACCTCTATGTCTTACATATTTCACTTTTTTGTTCTCCATTTCAGTTGGTTCCTTTTTTTTTTTTTTTTGGCTTTTAAGTATTCGAAGTTTCTATTGAGATAATCTCAAGATCATAGGTCTATTAAACATGCTGTCTGCTAATAAACTTATCAAAAGCATGCTTCACTTCTGTTACAGTGTCTTTAATTGCAAATATTTCTCTTTAATTGTTTCTTAAAATTTCCAATTCTCAAATTGCCCTATCTGTCTGTCTTTTTGTGTAGTGTATTTTTTTACATTAAAGCTATTAGTATATTGACTCGTGTATTTTTAAAGATTGTAGTGTAATCATTCCTACCATATCTATCTGTCATTCAGATGATTTTTCATTCTCTTCAAAGTTTGGTTTAGTTAGTGTGGTTTCTTGAGTTTTACTTTTATTATGTCTTTTAATGTCTTTTGTTGAAACAAGGCATTCTGTAAAGGGTAGACACACCCAATACAGTTCAGTAATCAAGTGCAGCAAAAAGGGAGAAGTATTTCTTAGCCTTATGATGAGGCATTTTGGTAAATTTACCTGGACTGTGAATTTCATCACTGTTTCCCAGGTGCCCAAGCCAAGCCTTGTCAGATGGAACTAGATGGCTGGATGGAGCCATTGGGTATTTCCCTTACCCCATGTTGTAGTTTAGGGGTGGCTGGGGTTCAGCATTTACCCTCTCCAAGGTTGATTATCTCTGACAGGACCAGAACACTGAACTCTAATCACCCAGAGCACAATAGTTAGGACAGATATACAGCTCCCTTCTCTTAATTCAATGAACAGAGAGATTTGTTCTGATAGTGTTTGGACAGGATATCATGTCTGCATCTTGTACTATGAATAACCACTAAGACAACAATATGTAATGTATTAATTATTGAAACTGTCCTACTAATCGGTTTTGAAACTGTCTCACTGCTATTTGTTTCTCAATGAAATTATTTTTAAAAAAGAACAGAAACTCTGGAGTATTTAAAGATGATTCCTTTTCTTTTCCCCATATGAAACAAGAAGGGACTTTCCCCTCAAATTCACTCTCTGAGAGGAGGCAGTTTAGCTCCTGGAACTCCAGTTCACAAAAATGGGGGGCTTCCATTGGCTGGATCTTTCTGGAGTTTTGACTCATCTTTGTCAATGCTGAATCTCTAAAAACTCAATTCACGCATCTACAATATTTAAATGATAGTGCTTAATAAAAAGTTCAGGCCTAAAAAAAAATTTAAATGACAAAGGAATAACCATCTCTGACAAAACTAAACAAAAAAGGGGGTACAAATGAGGGACCATTTTGTATCTGGATATTCAAAATAGTTAGGATAGATATACAGCTACTTTCTCTTACTTCAATGAATAGAAAGAGTTGTACTAATACTGTTTGTGGACAGGATATCATCTCAGCATCTTGTACTATGAATAATGACTAAGAAGACAACAGGGCCAGGGAGATGGCTCAGTAGAATAAGCACTTCCCTGGCAAGTGTAAGGGCCTGAGTTCAATCCCCAGTTCTGCCAAAAAAA
>NW_004524608.1:7536953-7538875 GCF_000260255.1 Octodon degus
TTTGAAACTATCTCACTGTTATTTGTTTCTCAATAAAATTATTTAAATAAATACTCGTGAACTGCAGTTAATGGATTTTCTACCTAGTTCCTGGCCCTCTTCTGAGGTTTCTACAAGTGAGTGTCTATTCTGTCAAACTGCAGTTCTGTGTATATATTTGTCTCACCAACATGAACAGAGTTTTAGTGCTGGGTGTTACTGCTCTCAAGGAGCAAAACTGTTGGCTTTCTAGGGTGTTGGTTGGGGGTTTTTTTGTTTGTTTTTGAGACAGAGAAACTTCCTTGTTCCTTGCATGCCAACAGTGAAGCCATCAGACAAATACTTTAAATAGATATTTTTGCAAACTTCTGAAAAGGGTGCTATTTATTAATGATTTGAAGGTAAAGGAGACAAGTTTAAAGATTCCTTTTTGTGATTCTAGGATTGGAGCTGGGCCTTAAGCATGCCGGCCAAGCATTCTGTCACTGAGCTGCATTCTCAGTCCCTAAACAGAAGTTTGATTTGAGTTTGCCATAGTTGATTTGTGAGATGGATTTGTAGTCATATTTGGTGTTGTAGGGCAACACCAAATGCAAAGAGAAGGTGAGTGGAATGGCCTCATAAAAATGCTGCAAGCAACAAGTGCAATGGCTTTGAAGTTTGAAAGAGCAAAGAGTAATTTTGAACATATATGATCAAAAATTGAAAGACAACATAGTAGAGGCTCAGACATGGTTATGTTTAAAAAGTGGGTGAATGGGTAAAAATGGCATTGCCAGCACTTAGCAGCACAGCAAGTACAGGTAAAAGTGATAGGAAGTAAAGAGCATGCTGGAGGGATTGGCAAGTTTTATTTAGGAAATGTTGTATTTGGAATTTTACTGGGTGTCCTCATAGACTCAGATTCAAACCAACTAGCTCCAGAAGTCATAATATTAAAGCTTAAAGGATTGATGTTCTCTATGTCTCTTGTAGGAATTAATTGTACCAGCAATTATAAAGGAGCGAATGTGAAATCAAGGAGAAGTTTATAGAAATGTACCTACTGTCATTGTGCTTATGAGTAGGTAGCTAAACGTCCTGCCTAATAATAGCAAGATTGTATTTCTGTGGTTCGCAAGGAGTGTTTGGTGTCTTCAATCAACAAAAGGTATAATGGGTTTTCTTCGAAATCAGGCCCTAGAATACAACTCAATGCCTTCTCTTCCCATTTATGACAGCTGTGCTAGCTCAATCTGCCTTCACTTCCTGTGACCTCACTTTTAGATCCTAGGTCTAGGATCTCAAGATAACTTCTTAGGAGGTGTAGCCAGGGAGGGTGGAAATTCTAGAAATAATGAAATTAATTTTATAGAATTTCTTACCTGACATTCCTATTTTCTAGAAGTACCAAAGAAACATAAATATGCAAATATAAAATCTAGCGATGTGAATCTTTAGCTTAAATTCTATCATTTATAAAAACTGGTTTTTATTTAAGTTTATATTTTAAAATTCAAAGTCTATTAGAAAATCAGCAATGCAATTGTTCCTTTGAAGTAAGGTTTGTGTGATACTCGAATCGGTAATCCTGGTATTGGTACATGACTGTCAAGAGAAGACGTGCAATCAGATCTACTACCAGAAAATATTTAAATGATTATGAAAAATCCTTTTCAAAGTGTATTTAGGCAGTCCTAGCCTAGGTCCGATGAGTGTCTGGAGAGCTTCCTGCTACCCTGCGCAGGCGGGACCAGTCCCAGCCCAGGCACAGAGTGGTCTGGACGCTCTCCCACCCCCTCGGACCACCCCCACCACTCCGCAGTACATTCCCCACCCCGCCCGCCGAGTAGGAATTTCTGCCGAGTTGCGGGAACCCCCAGACCTAGTCCTACCCAGGTCCAGGGCACAACATATTCACCCTCAAGGGCAGCAGCGGGAAGGAGCTGAGCACAGCAGCCAGA
>NW_004524608.1:7545665-7550358 GCF_000260255.1 Octodon degus
AAAAAAAAGTGTATTTAGGAAAGATGAGCCTTGGCACACTAAAATTCTCTCTGAAAACTAAAAATGAAGTTGCCCAGTAAGTAGGTAATTTGAGAAAATTTACCCTCTCCTGCCTTTGTTTTGACAGTGACATGAAAATAAATAATAACAAGACAAGAATTATTATTAAAGACAAATAATTGGAATAATAAATGTATCTAACTTGGTTCACCATAAATCTAAAAAAGAAAGAAATTTCTTTGATTTTGTTCTCTTCTTATTCCATAAATATTTATAAAATAAGAATGGTAGTCAATCAAATTAGGTTGACTTAATATAAATTCAGAAACTGGAAGCTGTCACCTTTTGAAGGAAGGTAAATAAAACAAGTCCAAAGTCTACATTTTCAATTAATGTCCCTAGAAATTATTAATGAAAGATGTCTTTTAAGCCACCTGTACCCAAGTAAGCACCAAACGAATACACAGAATGTAATAAACAGGATTAACTCATCTTTCCTAGTATAATAATATTCTAAAATACTTTTATTGACTCATTGAAAATAGGAAAACATTACTTCACTCATTTCTTCTCCACAGAAAAGAATTTGTGTACTGGTAGAATGACCCAGATTTTAATATCTGAAAATCTTGGCTTGAAGCTTCTGGGTTTCTTCAAAAATGCAATTAAAATTTAAACAAACATGTGGGAATAAGCACTCTTGCTTTTCAGTTTCTGCAAAAGACTGTGGTATGAACAGCCTAATATCGAATGTGCATTCATTTTGCAATCTAAAATAGCTCAGTGCAATTAGCTCCCATATGCTTGGCGAACCGTTCTCCCATGAGACACAAATCTCCTCCTAAAGATTAAGAAAGAAAAAACATGAACCCAAAACACCACATGGAAATGCACTGATATGATTTTTTAATACTTGAAAGGGATTTTATTATACTACTAATCCTTGCTCCTCTTATTATCTTTAAATATTTGACTTTCTCTTCACGCCTATTCCAGTTCTCTGAGTGTGGCCTCCTCACACCTCACCACTTTCATCACTAGCTCCCAGTTGTATAACAGATGAATAAAGACCATGGGAACAATGATCCGGAGAACATATGGGCTGGCCGAACAACCTCCGTGACATCCGGAAGTAGATGCGGCCTCTTGTGTCTATTTCGCTACCGATAGTTCTTTCTGAGCTGTTGCATAAGGAAGAAATTTGAATCTAGAGCACAGAGCAATCCAGGTCAGGCTATTACGTGCCGCATCCCCCATGTCTCTTCTATATTCTGTCAGTATCTGTCACTATGTCATCATCTATCCAGTTAGTCTTCTACCAGGGCTTCAATATTCAGCATATTTTGAAATAATGCCTATTATACATTGTGTATCACAGATATTGTGGTAAATAATAGCTCTGCTATTAGACAGTCTCTAATGTGAAAAATTCGTATTTTAAAACATCACAACATGGGACTAGGGAGGGTAATATAGTGGAAGAGTTCTTTTTGCTAACAAGCAAAAGAACTTGAGTTCAGTCTTCATCACTGAAAAAAAGCACAATACCAATGGAATATTTTGAAGCTATATAGCCTTTATTGCCTTTATTCACATCCTAAAAAAAAAAAAAAACCTTACTTATGAAGTCTTGCAAGAGTAAGAAGGACAAAGTTCTTCTTTAATGAGCCATTCACCTCTCACCAAGATTATAATCGCTAACTAAATGTAAATATATTCATGGTTTTATTAATCCAGTTCTTGACTATGCAGTACTGTGTACATTTGTATTATCTAGCTTTTCATATTATTTAATAGTGCTTTCTGTGTAAATAGACAGTACTATGACAAGAAGAGCTGAATTTATGAAAGTCAAATTATATTATTTCCCTTGGATCCCAACTTACAAATTCTGTTATTTTGTGAAACTGGTTCAGGCTTTGTCTACTTTCTTTTTCATTTTTTTTAATTTATGTATTTAGTACAGGGTCTCACTATGCAGCGTGGACTCATAATGATCTTCCTGTTTTCAGCCTCCCTTGTGCTGGGATTACAGGCATGTGGCCCCATGCCCAGACTCAGTCGCCAGCTCAGCTCACACCAGGGGTGGAGCTGGCGTGGCACGTGGGACTGGAGATGGAACCCCTGTCCCTGCCCTTGCCAAAGCAAGCACTTAGCCCATTGAGCTATCTCACTGGCCCTGTGTACTTTCATAGTCACCTAAAAGCTTGGATAATTCTTACCTTATAATTCCGAATTGTTTATTAATTTTTTCCTATATGTTTTCTATATTTGGTAATGTTTGATTTCTTGAGTCAGTGTAACTCAGGAAAAGTGCCTCCCTCCAGGTTTAGCTACTTTCTAGAGATAATAGATGAAGTGCCTGAAGTACATCTTTGACATGCAAACCAACCAGCCTGAGTCCACTCCCCCACCCACCTTCTTTCATCAGGCTCCTGCAATCTGGGACACCGTCCTGCTTCCGTGAATCACCCCAGACCTGGATACCAAACAATTAGTGACCATTTGTAAGACCCAGAGGCCACTGAAATTATTCCAGTGACCCAACTCCTACCCTGGTCAGCTCACTTACACTCTGCTCAACTGATAAAAACCATGACAGAAGCTGTTGCCAGTGCTTTCTTCTAACCCTGTGCCTCCAGGCGGGCGCCTGCATGGGGTCTATGTCTCTGACCCTCAGGGACAGTGAAATTAGAAAACTGCCTTTGCAGTTGTGATATTCTCCTGATCTATTGTCCTCTCTGTACTGGTATAATAATAAAATCCATGTTTTAAAACAATTTAAGGGGCCAGGAGACAGCTCAGCAGGCTAAGTGCCTGCCTGCCCACCAAGCACAAGGACCCGGGTTTGATCCCGGGTACCGCAGGCCATGCTGGCCCCACGCCATGCCAGTCACTGAAACTGGGAGCGGTGGTGCAAGCCTGTAATGCCACACTGGGGAGGCTGAGACATGAGGATCACTATGAGTCTGAGCTGCGTAGCAAGACCCTGTACCAAATAAATCTTAAAAGAAAAAGAATATAAAAATGTCTTACATGTATGTTAAAAATAACCTGTTAGAAATAATAGCTCACATTATAAATATTCAGTAGCATCCCTATTATTTCTACATAAACAAATGCATATGAGCACTAAATAACCAACAAATTCATTCACTTATTCATTCATTCATTCACCTTATATTAAATGAAAACTCCCTATTTGCCAAGCATTGGGACAATAATAGCAAAGGGACAACATAGTTCTTATTCATATGCTAGTGATACTGCTAATAATTGTAACAATTAACATTACTTTCTCTTGTTTCATGATAGCAATTAAAATGGTTGTACTGATTTCATACATCATAACTTTTTAATCAATGAGAGATTACATCTTTTCTCAACGTTCCTTTTAAAGTTATTCTAATAACCTTAGTTTTCGCAGCACTAATTTCTGAGATTTGGTTCTACACCAATCCTTATCTCTTCTACCATTTGAAGGTAAATGTGCCAAGAACAGAGATATTATGATAAATAAAAACTGGGGAATATTTACATAATATTTTCCTATAACATATCCCATTCATCAAATTCCAAACGGCAGCATTATACTAAACTCATGTTGAGTCACTAAAGATAATCTTAACAATCTGAAAATAAAAAGTAAGCAGGACAAGGAAAAAAAAATTAAGGTTTAATGAAAGGAAGAGTTAATGTTTAATTTAATTGCTTGAGCAGTCTGGCATGCCCTTATCTGGTAATCTGAGCAACAAATCTGATGATAGCAATATACAATACAGCAATCATTGCTAATTCCTTATTCTTGTTTTGAAATTCTGTACCATTTTTATTGTTCTGTGTTGCTTTGTTTTGCCTTTGTTCTTGTTATTTGTTTTTGGGTTTTTTTCCTCCTTAAAAAAAAGCAATCTGAGGCCTACATTTTTGCCTGCCACGCCTTTCTCCGTGTGTTTGGTTTGTGCTTTTACGTTTCCCCTGCACATGCGTGTGTGATACTTCTCAGGCCCACTTACCTGATTCCTACAGTGCTAGAGTTTCAGGCATTCTGTCACGCCAAAGTCCACTGTGAGCTAAATCTGCCCGCGTCCGCGGCTCCTGCTCAGGGGTCATCGCATCTCTGTCCCTGCCGCCTCAGATAATAAAACATACAAAACAATTATCACACCCACCAGAATCCTCTGTCTCTCTCTCTCTCTCTCTCTCTCTCTCTCTCTCTCTTTCGGTATTCCCCAAACATCGTCTTAGCCATGAAGCCTTCTTCAACTATATTTACCATGATCTAATAATGCTATGTAATGTATATTTTAAAGTATCATTTTAATTGTATTTGTGCATTTCTATGTTCAAAAATCTGAGTATTTTATATGCATTTGATATTCAGGGCTTTTATTGTACTTAGTACATAATTTAGGTGTTCAAAAGTATTTAGAGAAAGCATAAGCAAATATATAACCTTTTGCCTAAGATCACATATTAAAGTATCCCAAAAGTTAATTTAAATTTGATATATGATTATATTATGTGTTTTTTCCTCTTAATTGTCTAGTTGTTAGTTTAAAATGAAAAATAGAATAATGAGACTGCTAAATTATTTATTACAAATAGGCCATTTTCACTGGCTATAGGACTCACTTACCTAAAACATGACTATGCTGAAATTATTTATGTACCAAAGGATGAAGTGATGCATAAA
>NW_004524608.1:7550518-7554352 GCF_000260255.1 Octodon degus
TTTCTCTCTTCTTTTTATTTTTTGACCCATTTTTCATGCTTACATCCAGTTATCTGAACAATTAATTTGAAGACAACAATATGTGATATAACAACCATTGTTGAATTCCCATCATTTTGTTTAGCGGAATTCTATATCATTCCTAAAGTATTTTTTCATTATTTCTTATTCTTTTTTTAAAAAAATAAAAAATATGAGATTCAAAAAAAAAGTGAAAGATGGTAAGAAATAAAATTATTTTCCATATTTAGGCAATAGAAACAACAAAATGGCATAAAGTCACTAATCCGCTCCTTAGGCACAGTAATTTTAGAATAGATCTACCAATAGGAAATAAAATTTAGTAAATAATTTCTGAGTCCTAGAAGACCTCTGCTATTCAGATCGCCATCGCTTACGGAAATCAAATATCCTGGCAGATGTAGAAGGGCTAATTTTAGAAGTAGTCTTGATAAGTGTAAATTCTGAGACACTAAATTTCATCCATTTTCATCCAACCTTTTGTGTATTTGGCCAATAAGGATGTTACATTAATTAACTCAGCCCTAGCTCTTAATGTCTGTACTCATACATTTCATATACTGTCTTTTTGTAAGAAGATCCAAATGTAATTTACTCTTGCTTTGGTTTGGGTTTTGGTTTTGGTACAGGTTCACCATGCAGCTTGGACTCCTTGTGATCCTTCTGCCTCAGCCTCCCCAGCGCCTGGATTACAGGAGTGCGCCACCATGACAGGTTTCAGTGGCCAGCATGGCGTGGGGCCAGCACAGCATGTGGCATCAGGGATCCAGCCCAGATCCTTGTGCTCGGCAGGCAGGTGCTTAGACTGCTGAACTATCTTCGCAGCCCAATTTACTCTTGTTAAATAGGCTGGTAAAACTAATTTTAGAACATTTTGATATTATACAAATTGATGGCATTTCATGAGATTGTCACGTTCTAAATTGAATCTTTTCTGGCATGTTCATTCCACACCCTGCTGGTGCCCACGGGCTATAAAACAAGCAGACCCACAGCCCCAAGGAGCCTGCTTAAGCCAGCTGCCTCCTGAGGAATGACATCCGTAAGCATATGGACCAGGACTCCATCTCATTTTGCAAAATTCCAACTGAAAAGTTTTTCTCCAACAATAGCATGTGAATGACCCATTTTTATATGCGATACTGCCTAGAGCTCCAGACAGTCATAACGATGGCACCTCCACCACCTTCTTGAGCTCGTTGTTAATGAGAGTTTAGGCGGTACGCATGTGCCCCCACCTTCCTCAGCTCCCACTGACATTTGCAGTCGATTTGGACGGAGAACTGTTTCACATCTCACAGTTCTCCTTGGTGGAGTCTTCCTTATAGCTGCTAATAATCAATTAAGGTTGGCGTTGGAGACGCGACTTGTCACCCTGGGCCAGCTGGTTGGCCTCCCCTACCTTTCATCTAAAACAAACAGAAATAATCAGAGGCTAGATTTTGGATTGTTATGTATCATATAACAAGCCCAGAACTGTGTGGGGAAGGCCAAGTGCGGCCTGTGCCAGTTCTCTCTGCTTCGTTGAGTATAATGACAAGCTGCAGGATATTTTTTTTAAATAAAAAGGCTTTTTATTTCATTTTCTAACCAAAATTCAGTATCAAAGAAAGACAGGACCTTACTGTCTTCATTATTTCATCATACTTGCATTGGTTATGCAATCTATGCTGAATCTGTAAATTGAAATTAGAGTGCCTCATACTCAGCAGTGACTAAGGAAGGGTTTTACAAGTTGCTGGTCTCCATCAATAACAAGCATTTCATATGACCCGCGCGTGCCTTCCAGGGTAGGTGCAGCTGATATAAATTTCTAGGAGCATTCACAATGGCTACCACAACTTTGCATTTCATATGGTATAGGATAATCTTAGGGAAACATTGTTTTTAGACAAAGAATCATCAGGAATTAACTGTGGCTCTGAAGGCCAGAGGACTCTGAATACAGGCTGTTTGAAGCCCTTGAAAATAAATGAGCAAGAAAGTGAGCTTTTCTGTCATCAAACATCTTGTCCTCATTTTTTTCAAGAAAGTGATGGAATGAAATTTTATATATATATCAAATTTTTGGTGCAGATAATCTCAAGCATGAGAAAAGCTAACATCTTTGTACATAACCACCTAACTATATACCTTGCTATACAAAAGAAATCATAGATTAGGAATTTTTGAGTGGGTTTGTGAAATATGAAAGACAAAAATGTAACCATTATGTCATAAGAGAAAACATAATTTTCAGGCGGCAATTGCCTTGTTTCATCTCCCACCTCATTCTAGCATTAGTCTAGAACTACATTGTCCAAAATGGTAGCCAAGAGCCATATGTGGCAAGTTAGTAACTGAAATGCCTTCAGGTCATACTAAGCACTTGTTTTTTGTTTTTGGGTTTTTTGTTTGTTTGTTGGCTTGTTTGTTTTGCAGAACTGGGGATTGAACTCAGACCCTTGCGCTTGCCAGGGAAGTGCTTATTCCACTGAGCCATCTCCCCGGCCCCCACACTAAGCACTTTAAGAGCTTCTTACTTTGTAATAGGTTTGCCCAGTGGTCCCTGTTTGTCTGACACTGAGGGATTCCTGAAATACAAGGCTTTCTAAACAAAAAATAGAGAAACCCTGGAAAATCAGGACCCACTATACCTTCATTAAATATTATTTCCCCTATTTTCAACTGGAAAAAGTGGAGTTTTAGAGAGACTCAGTAATTGTCCAAATTCAGTGCATCTGGCCTACATTCTTGAACAATATATTATACTCTTTCTATCAGAATATTGCTTATGGTGTATTATTTTCTGTAAATTATACTTGTAAAATATGCAATAATAAAAAGTATTATTTCTGAATATGTGAAGCTGATGTATATGTGTGTTATTTATTTAATTTCTACTTTCTTTGAAATAGATACTATACAGGGCAGGAGAGATAGCTCAATAGTAGAATAAATGCTTGCCTGGCAAGCACAAGGGCTTGAGTTCAATCCCCGGTTCTGAAAAAAAAAAGAAAAAGAAAAAGAAATAGATATTATCATTCCTCTCATTTTACCTATCGAGAAACTAAAGCGCTGATGATTTTGGCATGGAAACAAATTTTCAATATCAATTCAGTACCTGAATTTAACAAAACAATCCAGCTTTATTTATTTATTTTTGTATTTCAGGGAAGGGTCTACAGGGCATTCGTGGTCGCACTACTAGATCAGACTCGTAGTGATCCACTGTTTACAGCCTCCCAAGAGCTGGGATTACAGCTGTGTGCCACCACGCCCAGTCTCAATTGCTGTCTCAGTGCAGCCCGGGGGCCGGGCAAGCACAGCAGGCCCAGGGATTGAACCCCTGGCCCCTGCATCTGCTTGCAGGCACTTTAATCCGCTGAGCTATTTGGCCAGCCCTACAGCTTTAGAACCTTTGCTGCACAGGAGACCTTCTAAATAAAATCATGATTTATGTTTCAGTTTTCATGGATTTAAACACTCTGAGATCTACAAAAGTGTGGGAAAGCCTCTAAATACTTTCTTACAATTTTTGAATTCTTAATTGTGATTTTTCTTTTTGTTTGCTGAAAAGCATTTTCATGTACTTTTCAAAGCATGTAGGCAATACATTTTCTGAGAACGATTCTCAGGTAAAAGTTAATTTTTGTGCTCCTATTCATGACAGAAATCCTTAGTTTTGTGTCAAATATTTAGGCTACAAGATCAACATTTTTCTGAATTTTACTAAAAATCAGTAAGTGTTGGTTGTTTCTTTTTCTTGCTGCATATATAAAAATGAATCATCATATGTCATTGAAGTTTTCTTTTCTTTTTCTTTTTCTTTTT
>NW_004524608.1:7554900-7571770 GCF_000260255.1 Octodon degus
TTGCCAGGCAGGCACTTATGCCACTGAGCCATATCCCTGGCATTTTCTCTATATATTTTGAGAAATTTTTTTCATTATATTACTGGTTTAATTTTATGCAGTGTCAATTCTATCTTTTAGCATCTCCCATGTCAGTTATAATTCACATAATGAACTTCTGTTCCTTATTGTTCCTTTTAATTCTATGACTAGCCCTTTTGATTGTATCATATGGTCTTCTCAGCTCAAAGCAAAAAAAAGAAAAGAAGAAAAGCAAAAAGTCTTTTGATGTCAGATGTGTCCCATTCATTTTTGTATAATCTGATTTTTAGGACTACCTCCCTTTAATTTTTTTTTCATATTCTCTGCACTGGAATTTTTTTTTTGATTACTCAACATTGACTAAGTCATTGCCATCTAGTAAGGCTCTCAACACTTACATATATCAAAAACGTAGAACCTCCTACTGCCTACAATTACCAGGTTTCTCAGTCCTCTTTACACTGGGGTTAGGAGCAGTAGACATCATTCAAAGACCTGGTACCATGCTAGTGGGCGCTGATGCAACTTCTTCTGCCAGTAAAGACACCGCCTTCTGTCTCAGGGCAGATGCCTTCATAGCTTCCCTCTCCCTGTCCTTGCCCTTCTGTGTGGTGGGGTGAAGGAAGGGAGGTCACTGGAGACACTGGGACACTGGGGAAAAAACCTGAAGATAGCAGCTTAGTTTTGGTCCACTTTTGTCTCTGACTTTGTTTGGAAGAGGAAGGCAGAAGAGCAGACCCAAAGAACAAAAAAATCATTTTTTTCTCCTTTTAAGTAGATAAAATAAAAACAAAATAGCATAAAGAGTTTATTTTCTATGTTTTAAAAATATTTTCATGCTTCTTGCAGTTAAAGCAAATTCCTAACTCTGCTAATAGGTTTAGTGCCAGTTACACATTCCTCATTATCAATCTCATCTTCTGTACTGAGGAGTCAGGAAAAGCTCAGTGAAAACCAGCTGGAGACCTTTTCAACAAGAGCCCACTGGAGTATCTTTAACTCAGCCAGGGTTATATGGCTGGTGCTGTTCAATGTTTCTTCCACTAAATATAAAATACTTTGCATTGAACTTCATGACTTTTTTAGTCTTTGAAGTTCAATAGACTAACAACTCATGTTGCTTTTGATCTTTGCTGTTGCTGAACAGTGACTCGGGGCTTGCTGGGATAGATCATTTGCATAGCAACCTAAATAAATCAAAGATTCAGGAAGCACTTTGAGTGTCACAGGGCAGCATAGCAGACACAACAGAGCTGTATTTGGTTCTGACATCTCTGCTGAGTCACTTCCTACGTAATTGGGTTATCTGAAAGAGTGATATTTGGCTCTATTGGTATTCCTAATAAGATGGCCCAATCAAAACAATTAGCTTCTACTTTAAGATATATTTTTCCTATCACTGTTAAATTTGACCCAATAACATTAAGCCAGCGGGAACAAAACCATCATAAGCAGACTCTGTGAGTCTATTTTGCATCTGCAGGAGATGGTCTAGCATGACATTTCCATCTCTGCTATGACAACATTTGCATTAACGGTATTATATGTTTGGATTCAAAAACAAATTCCATTTAAAGATTGTCATATGTGGAGGTTTAGTGCCATAAACAACTGTGATCTCGTTCAAAACCTCCACAATTCCACCTCGATGCTACTTGTAAATGTTACTATATTTTTTCCTAATTCAGCTCCATCCACAACACTAAAATTCTAGTGATCCTCTGTTACTCAGCCCATCAGTTAAAGATCTTTCCTTCCAAAATTATTATTATTATCATTATTAATATTATTATTATTTTGTACTGGGGATCGAACTTGGGACCTTGCACTTGCCAAGCTGGTCCTCATGCAGCTGAGCTGTATCCCTGACCCCAAAATTGATTCTTCTGTGGTTTCCCCCACCCATGATACTAAACGGTATTTTCTCCAACTTTTCATTTCAGAAGCATTATCACATTTCGGTTAATTGAATGGCCAATACTTCAACCAGGAACACAACATAAATCAAAATAATCTATGACGAAAGCTTTAATTCCCTCTTCTTTTAATTAAATTGATTAGTACATAAGTGAATTTAAAATAAAAAGCCAAAGAACATGGATCAATTGTAGTCAATAGCACTAATCTTATGAATACATAAATGAAAATTTGGATTTTTTTTCTTGTAATACACTTACTGGTACAGATCTATTACCAGTATAAATGTCATGATTTTCATAGGTTCAAAATTTTTCTAGCTATGCGTTAGAAAACTGACAATTTTTATAAGCCTATTACATTTAGCAGCCCAAGAGACTGAATAAATAAATTTTAAACAGCACAGTCATACCAAATGTCGGAGGATAGTTCAAAGACTGATTTGTTTGGAGCCTTTCTCTGACTATACCCCTGGTTGATATGTGGCATTATGTACTCAGAAAAATAATTGCAAAATGAAAAATAAGATCAATGCACTGAGATAATTAGGCTACATAACTAAAGTATGAATTAATACAGATCAAACTACTAAAAAGTTCCCAGTGCCAAAGTACATTTTTACTATTCACATACTTTTTTCAATTATATATGCATTGATGGATCTGAATAATTTTTGTATCTTAAAATTTTCGACGATGTTTTAAAGCCCTTTCTGTGGTAACTAACCGTCTGTATGTCAATGAAATGGATGGCTACCCTGCACTTGCGAGCTCCAGACAAGCTTCCTGCACCGGCTCAGCACGCTCTTCCCTCGTCTCCCTGTCTGGGAAATCGTAAGGCATGCGCCAATTGTTCTTGTCTCCTGTACGATTATTTCAAGTTATGTCTGTTAATATTTCTCAGAATAGTTATTGTTTCTATCCTAAAGCAACTGAGACAACTGACAGCACAGCAAGATTTGAAACATTAGTTCCGTGGAATGTTTCATGTTGAACAGAGTCAGCAAACCTGAATTATTTCAATCAGCACTCCAGAATTATTGTCACCATTAGACAGTAAAAAAAATGAAGGTGTTTTGTGGCTTTCAAAATTCTCATTGTGAATTTATGAACATACATTTTATCAATTCTTATTTGTACTCTTTTCAATATCTGTTATCTAGAATACTATTGAATTTAAAAGGTTTACCTTTATCCTACACAGAAAATGTAGCGATTTTGTTTTCTGTATTTGTGGTTCTTTGAGATCTAGGGACCTTACTAACACTGGCAAGGACTGAGCCCACAGACGGCAAGCCCCTTGCTGCTGACACACGTGCACAGGCCATCAATTCATGCTCCACATGCCCAACCGCCTCCTCTGTTGGATTCTCACCCTTCAGCTCCTGCCCCCCTGCCCTGTTCATCCAGGGTCAGAGGCCAGATAAGGAAATGTAGCCTCTATGGCCCAGGGCCCAGTGAATTTCCTCAAACTGGCTGACCCTACACCTGTTTACCTTGCCATATCTGTCCTTTCCTAGAGAAACCAGAATAAGTTACCTGCCTTCCTTCCCCCCTCATTGCCTCCACCTCCAGTATGACCCTGCTACTTTCCCCTGGCCCTGCCTGCCTGCCTTTTCCTGAGATAGCTATTAGTAATAAACTATCTTCTCAAACTATCTTCCCTGAACTGTTGGTTTCATCATACTTGAATCATGAGATCTATTTTTTACAACACAATTCACCTTTGTGCAAGAAATTTTTGCTTGCGAAAGTTCCACATGTGTAAAGAAAACCGTAATGTGAAATGTTTATAGATCTTTTAAGGGGCAAAGCATTTCCCAACTTAACTTATTGCCATTCCAAACTTTAACAGGATTTATAATACTGACAAAACAACTGATTACAAGTCTATAGAAAAAGACAGACTGTTACCACTCTAATTTAAGTTTCTACAGTTTTTCCATTACGTTGCAGCCAATGGGACATACTCTGAGGGGACAGGGTAAACATCTTTTTCCGACGCCATGACAAATAGATGAGACCTAGAGTAGCCAGGGACCCTGTGCTGTCAACTGCTGGTCACGGCATTGTCCTCAAGCTATCTCGGGTTTCTGTGTAAACATTATTATTCTC
Source organism: Octodon degus (assembly GCF_000260255.1). NCBI lineage: Eukaryota > Metazoa > Chordata > Mammalia > Rodentia > Octodontidae > Octodon > Octodon degus. Next base: position 7,558,953 of record NW_004524608.1, read on the forward strand.
TCTGTGTGTGCCATGCTGAAAGGATTGAGAGCATTATTTTAATAACTCTTTGAACATTTGAATTGCACGGTTTTGCAAATGATACCAGAGGCTCTAGTGTATTTTTCCAAATTAAGAATTGATCCACAATGATGTTTACTTACCAACTCAAATGGGCGACCAGAGTTTTACATTTGATTGAAATTTTCTCAGTACTCTTTTCACATACAAAATAAACTGAAACTTGAAACTTTATCATGCCCTAAAAGGGATTTTATGAGACCAGTCCTGTTTGTCTTTGCAGGTGTCTTCCAGCCAGTCCCATCATCTATCCTCTATTTGACCCATGTTGAGTCTCTAACATCTCCAGAAACACATCATGGTTTATTGGGTCCGGGCTTATTCATTTACTGAGATGAACTGCTTCTTTAGTTGAGTTTTTATAACCTTGCATAGTATTTAAGAATCATTGGTAGTCACGGTTATCACCACACACACTTTTTTGGGAACACTATCTCAGACATCACCCGCACATCTTCTCACATTCTATCTCCATGGTCCTAGCAAATTTCGCTAAGATCCCAGGAAGGTCTGCCATGCACAAACTTTGATTTCACAGAAGTAACCATGTACCAAAAGCATCCGCTGGTAAATCTGGTTGTCAACGGAGGGCATGCTCTGCACATGCAGCAAGTATATCTAACTCATGTTTTTTCTCCTACATCTTGACAAGTAATGGGATCATCTTTAGTTTTATTTGCCTAGTGTTTCCCTCCTTGCAATCAGCGGCCTTGCCAGCCTTATTCCTCCAGTCTTCACCTTCAAACATTTGGAAGTCTTGTTTGCTTTCATTATTTTGCCTGTGTCACCACTGGTCTTGAAGTCCCAGAGATATGTGCTTCAGGATTATATTCCCAAATCCTTTCCTAGAATAAAAATATTGGTGTATTAGAGGTCCTCTTTTCTGTTTATCCTGGAAAGATATGTCCCAGAAAGCCAAACTGAAGTCTTAGGTACAAATGCAGAGATTAAGACAATGAAAAGGCTTTCACCGCTCAGTGGTAGAGCATTTGCTTAGCATGTGGAAGGCCATGGATTGAAGCTCCATTATCCCTGACAGCAAAGGTAGTTTTAAAGGATAAAATACAATGAGAGAAACCAATATGAGACAGTAAGAAAAGCACGTTGGTGAGATACTGGACCCTGATATGGAGAGTTCAACACTGCTGTGGACAACACATCACAGGAGCAAAGTGAGCCCAAATAAATAACTTAATGCTGCAGGTCAAGGTCTTGAAAAAATAGGAAAATTCCAAATGCAAACCTAGTACAAGAAAGGAAACTATAAAACCAGAACAGAAATCAATGAAACTGAGACCAAAAAGAATCAATAAAAAGAACTAGTGAATCTAACAGTTTGATTCCTTGAAAAATTTAAAAAATAGAAAAACACTTAACCAAAGAAAATAAGGAAAGACTAGCATCAATGCAATCAGAACTGCAAAAGATGAAACACAACTAATACTGCCATACTCAAAAATATAAACAACTACTTCTCAAAGCTGTACAACAATAAATTAGAGAATTCAGAATAAATTAATAAATTCATATATATAACAAAAATAAACTATGAAAATTTAAAAACCCTAAGTTTACGATAACAGGCAATGAAATTGAAGCATTAATAAGTAAACTACCAGCTAAGAAAACACTCAGGTTCAGATGGGTTCACTGCTGAATTCTACAAACACTTCAGGGAAGCTCTAATACCATTACACTTCAAGATTTTAATGAAATTGAAAGGGAAGGAGTACTCTCATAGTCATTCCTGGAAAGTACTATCATCTTGAATCCAAAACCAGAAAAGGATCTAGCCAAGAAAGAAACATAGACCAAATATAGATGCAAAAATCCTCAACAAGATATTGGCATACAGAATGCAATAAATCATCAAAACATTCATACCTCATGACCAAGTGGACTTCTCCCTGGAAAAATCACACAAATCAATAAATGTAACACATCCCATGAACAGAGACAAGGACAAAAAGCAAATGATCATTTCAATAAATGCATCAGAAGTCCCTGGCAAAATCCAGTGTCCTTTCATGTAAAAAAAACACTATAGAAGGACCTTATCTCAGTCTGATTAAAAAAAATATGACAAATCTACAGTCAATTTTATATTAATTAGGGAACAGTTAAAAGCTTTTCCTTTAAAATCAAGAACAAGAGAAAGATGTCCACTATCGTCACTCCTGTTGAATACAGTACTCAAAACATTAGCAAGAACCATCAGGCAAGAGAAAGAAATTAAAAGGACATACATAGAAAAGAAAGAATCCAAATTATCATTATTTGCATGTGACATAATTTTCTACCAGAGCGATTTTAAAAATCCTAGCAAAGGACTCTTACAATTAATAATCCAGTTTTAAAACCACAAAAATTGAAAGCATTCCTGTACGATAAGAAAAAATAATGGGTTAGCAATTCCTAGCCCATGAGGAAGAAAATGGGGGGGGGGATGGCATTTACAATAGTGCCAAGAAAAAATAAATAGCTAGGAATTAACATAACCAAGAAAGTTAAAAATATCCTCTACAACAAAAACTAGAATATTCTGAAAAAGGAAATTGATAAGATGACCTCAGAAAATGGAAAATTATTCCATTTCTGGATAAGCAGAACAAGGTAGTAAAAATTCCAAAATTTATGCACAGATTAAATGTAATTCCAATCAAAATTCCAATAACGTTCTTCACAGAACTGAAGAAAACAATCCTAAAATTCACATGAATCCAGAAAAGACGGCGAACAGCAAAAGCACTGCTGGGTACAAAGAGCACAGCAGGAGGTATCACTATCCTGGACACAGAGTTATATTACAAAGCTGCTGTGATAAGAACAGCATGACGTTGGCAGAAAACCAGACACAGGATCAACAGAAGAGAATGGCAGCTACAGAAACAATTCCAAGTCCATTCAATTACTTGATCTTTTGTTGTTGTTTCTGAGACAAAATCTCAAAGCTTACAACAATAAATTAGAGAATTCAGAGTAAATTAATAAATTCCTAAATAGTTCAAGACTGTACTTGAACTTGTTATGTTCGCCAAGATGGCTTTGAACTTGGGGTGATCCTCCTGCCTCAGCCTTCCAGGCTAAGATTATAGGCATATGCCACCAAACCTGGTGCAACTGCGTGGTCTTTGACAAAAGGGCTAGAACTAGAATACCCCTCTGACATAAAGCAAGGTAAAAACATACACTAGAGATAAGGTACCCTCTTTAATAGATGGTATTGGGAAAAACTGGCTATCCATATGCCAAAGATTGAATTCATATATATATTGCCATATACTAAACTAAAATCAAAATGGATCAAAGAACTAACTGTAAAAACAGAAACAACCTGGTTGAAGACAAAATAGATAAAACTCTTGAAGTCATAGGCAGGCATAGATCCTCTCTGAACAGAATTCCAGTTATGTAGGAAATAGTCCTGAGAATCAACAAGGAGGGGCATAACAAATCAAAACACTTTGGCACAGTAAAAGAACCAGCTGACACAGTGAAAACACAACATACAGAATGGGAAAAGTGTCCTCAGAGAAAGCTTATCTAAAATACATGAAGAATTTGAAAAAACTAGATCCTCCCAAAAAAAAAAAAAAAAATCAAAACTGGGTAAGCAAAATGAATAAGCACTTCATAGTAAAAGAAGTACAAATGGATAATGAAAACTGAAGCAAAACAATTTAAAATGCAGTGCTGGCCCCGCCCCCTGGGTGCTCTGAGATATGGACTGAGACCAGGTGTGGTGGTGCGCACCTGGAATCCCAGCGCTTGGGAGGCTGAAAACAGGAGGATCACTGAGTCTGATCTGCGTAGTGAGACCCTATAGACCCTGTACTAAGTACATAAAAGAAAACTGAAGAAATGTTCAACATTACTGGGCATTAGAGAAATGCAGATTAAAACAATACAGAGATTCCATTTTACCCCAGGGGGAAGAAAAAATGGCCATCATGAAGTAATCGAACAGTAACAAATGCTGGAGAGGTTGTGGAAGCCGGAGGACCCAGGAACCCTTTCATGCCGTCAATGAGAATGTAAACTAGTACAACCACAATTGAAATCAATGTGCAGAGATTGCTCAAAATCCTGAAACTCCATTTGACCCACCTAAACCCCTTATAGGTGTCTTCCCTAAAGAGTCAAAGCCATCCTATTACAGGAATACAAGTGTACCCGTGTTTCTGGCAGCATAATCTGTAATAGCTGTATCTTGGGGACTGCGTTGTGTCCATCAGCAGATAAGTAGATAAAGCAAATGCGGCATTTATACACAGTGGCTAGGGACTAGAATACCCCTCTGCCATAAAGCAAGATAAAAGTGGGTCATCTGTGAGAAAACGGACAAAACTTGAGACCATGATGTGAAGTAAATCAGACACACACGCTTAAATCTCTCATGGTTTCTTTTATAGGAGACAACTATGTATAAATAAAGAGAAGTATAAAAGACAATGAGAGGGAGACAGGCCTTTCTCAAAGGGGAAGAGATAGAGGAAAGTGGAGAAGGAAAGGAGGGAGAAAGAGGGATGGGAGATAAAAAAAAAAAAAAAGAATTAAGATATGTCATGCACAGGTAACAATTCCCTCCAGTAATATAAACCTTATGTGCTGTACACATAAATTCCAATCTTCCAGAAGTATAAAATTAAAAAAGAGAACTGCTGGGTGGGGCTGTATTAATTTGGTCAGTAGCTTCCAAAATTCTGTGACAAGATGAAGAATAAACTAATTGCAAATTTGGCCCCCTGCACAGAATAAGAATTTAAAATGTCAAAAGGTGTTGAAAGGTTAATACAAAAAGCTCTTTAGAGTCTGAAAGTATTTTGAAATTCTACCGAAGATAATTATTCTAATTGATTTTTAAATTTTCAAGCTAGCAAATCATATGTAGTGTTTTAGATGTATACAAATTGAATGATCTGTCTTGATTTTTTGAAAAGCCACATTATTTATATAGTATCCTTTTGAATTGAGAATCATTATGTTTTATCACTATGTTTTATCCTTACGTAATATATACGACAAGCAATGGGTTAGGTGCTTCTTAAAAGCTGCAGATCTAAAGCAATTTTTCAAATGGAAATTAATTCAGCAGTCTAGGGAAATACTATCACAAACAATGCCCTGCTGAATCTCATTAAATCAAACTGGAAAGGCATATGGGCGGAAAAGTAAAAATAAATCGATAGGATTAAAAAAGGAAGTACGTTGCTTTGCAGTAAAAAGAGAGGAGTTATACTATGGTTGCTAGGTGACAAGATTTTTCTAAGTAGAAATTATTTGTCTCCCTTGTAGGGGAAGGCACTTTTGAGGACTGTAGCTAAATACTGTTTGCATATGGTTCAATTTATGCAAACTACACTTCCCTCAGCAGGACCTCCTCCATCTTTGAAGCGGGAGATGAGCTCTGAGAGGAGCCGTTGCCTAGCAACAAGATGCTAACAAGGCGGGCAGAGCCGGGTCCTCTCTGGAAGGAGCTCCCCATCTCCCCACAGTGCTGCATGCTTCACTGACCTCCAGCACAGATGCCCTTGAGAAAATCACCTCCATAACCAGACAGCGACTAGAGAAGAATTTTGCTAAAATCACTGCGAAGTCTAAAGTGCTTTTGTTTTTCAAGAGATACAGGGGGTCCACTCTTTTGTGCTTAGCGCTGGACAAAGAGTTTTCACAGACAGGTTTTGAGCCCCCAGTCCAACAGCCGACCTTGACTAGCTCACCTGAGCTCTATCTGGTCTTACCCGAGGCTGCCAAATGTTTGCTGCTGCGAAGAGCTCCTTCTGCCTGGGACCTCCAACGTGAAACCTCTCTCCCTACGCTAAAATAGGCTTTTGTGAGAAACCTTTCAACTTCCTTTTAACAGTTTGAAAATTCCCTGCTCCTCACTCTCTAACCCTACACTGATAAACATGCTAAGTACGATATTTTGTTGTTGTTCTGTTTTGGGTGGTGGTGGTGGTGGTGGTGGTGGTGGTGGTGGTGGTGGTGGTGCTGCTGCTGCTGCTGCTGCTGCTGCTGCTGCTGCGGCTGCTGCTGCTGCTGCTGCTGCTGCTGCTGTTTCCTAAAAGGGCCCCTATGAGCACACAGGAGTTGGTGCTGGAGATAAAACTAAAAACGAGACACAGATCCCACAGAAGCCCACAGGAGTAAGTAGGAGAGGCACAGAACAGCCAAGAAAATCTAAAGGCAGCGGGAAAGGCCTCCTGGAGGTGGCACCCCCGACCCTGAAAGCGGGTGCAGGCGGACAGCGCTTCCTCTGCAAGGTGGGAGTGTCCGCGAGCAGCTGGGCGGGGGTGGGGAGGAGGCCTTCTGGGCGGAGAGAACAAAGACTTTCTCCAAGACCGGAAGCCTGAAGCCTGGGGAATACGTTGCACTCTATCCTTGTAATTCAACAGTAATCATTATTTTGCAATGCTCAAGTTAGGTCCATAAATTTTTATTTAAATCTAGGATACAGGAAAAGGTAGTTCATAAATGCAACACAAAGCTATTGTTATTTCATTAGTGGTTCATTAATAAAAATATGCTTCTATGTATATCAAAATAGGGTGCCGGGGCTTAAAGGATGTTCGGGATAGTTATTTTTAAGAATATAGGGCAATGCACTGGAATGATTACTAAATAAATCTTTGTGAAGCTGTTACTACCCAGGAAAAATTAGGAAATTTATTCTGAGCAAATCCTGGCAAAGCCTGCATTCACCAGCACTCGCCTATTCTTAGATGCAGCTCTGATCTTTCATTTAAAGGAGCAGAACTGACAACTCAGTTGAGTATGATTGTTTAAAAAAGATAAAGCATGTGATTTAATCTCTGAAGGGGTGTTTCTGAAAACATTACGCCCAGAATTAAAGCTTCAGTCTCTGTTTTTTTGCTGCTCCGGAGCTGCCGCTCTGCCTCTCTGCTGCCCTCGTGTGACACGGAAAGGTAGAGCAGCCTGGAAAATCCTGCGTGCACCAACCATCCCAAGGTCCTCAGCGTGGAGCCCGGAAAATGGAGGGAGCGCCGCGCGCGCACGCCCACCGAGCGCCAGCGTCTGGATTTGTTGCACCCCAACCACTGTGCAGCTTTGCTCCAGCCGCCAGTATGTCCAGGCCTTGTTTCCAAGACAGGAGGGGCTTTCCAGCAGCAGAAGAGAGATCAGGTCTAAGTGAAGAAGGATACGGAAGCAAAATTTTAATTGGCTAATTAAGGCTTCTTAAACAATTACGGGACAATGATTGCTCCACCAAGAATTAAACCTGAGTGTATTTTTTCCGACTCGGAAGTGTTGCACCATTCTTTGCTAGTGGAGTGATGCACATCAGGGACTTCATCTACCCTTCCTGGTTTACTGAAGCTAAATATACCTACTCCTTAAAAAAAAATAAAATAAAAAGCTGGTTTTCGCCAAGTTCTATCACATAAAAAAGGTGAAAGAAAATTTTCATTCTTGAGCCAGATTTTCTCGCGTGCTCTTCGAACATGCCAATCCTTTCTCTTTTTCACATTCTACTCTGGGGCTTAGAAGTCACAAGCAGCCCCCGCTTCACGGTCGTGCTTCGCAGATGATGTGCCGTGGTTCCCTACCTTCGCTTGGGGAGCAAACGTGCGTCTTGCAATCACTCACCATGATCTTAAAAAAAGAAGGGAGGGGGAGTCATTTCCTCCTGCCTCCAATCTACCATTCATTCTGACTTTTTTCAGTATTCTTATTTTTCCAGCCTTAACACCCCAAATATTTTTATCCAGTGCTTGCAAGGTAAATCCAAAGCTTTCCATATGGCAGACAAGCATTCTGCTGCTAATTCTTCCCCTACCCGAAGGTGGAATAACAATTTTCAATCTCCTTTCCCCTTTTCTCTGCAAACGTTTTCCATTTGGTCAATAATAGGAACCCTAGGTCACCAAAACGTTGACGATTCCTGGTATGCAGTAGATACTTAACGGAGATTAACAGAATGATTGGATGGATGGATGGATGGATGGATGGATGGATGGATGGATGGATGGAGAGGAAAAATGAATTTCAGACAAATAACCCTAATGTTGACTAAAAACAGGCTAGAGGGTAACTGTGCTATATCAAAGTGGAATGCAATTCCAAACAGAAAAACAAGTGAGGCCTCCATGCTGCAATCCTTTTGTTCTATGATCAAGTCTTTACTGTTAAATGACAATCGGTAATCAATACTAACACAAAACAAGTTCTAGAATCCTGTCATTTAATGAATTATTTGAGGGGCTTTGTCATTTTTGCTTTTATGTTTTAGTTTCAGTCTTAATTTCTGTTTTTGTTTTGGGTCTCACTATGAAGTCCAGGCCTGCCTGGAACTCCTGCTGTCCAGTCTGGCCTCCAACTCCTGATCCTCTTGCCCCAGCTACGTGAGTACTGGGCTCACCATGGGAAACCAGTAAAGTTGCAAGTGCAGCTCAAACAAGTACACTGGTATTCACTGTTCTGACCCTTAGAATATGCTACCCTAAGTCCAGCTACTGTTTCATAAAAATTCACTACTTTTTCACAAATAAAGCCCTTAATCTTCAAGGAAGCATAGGTTAAAAAATATTTATTTCCTTTCTTCAAAGACCTGGGTTTTTTTTCCCCATGTGAAATAAGAAAAAAAAAAATCAACATTGTTACGGTATCACTCAAACTAAAAGGCAGACAAAACGTACTCATTAGATTTCTAAGAAATATTTAGTTAAAAGGTGAAACCTTTGGACAAGTACTAATTTTGTGCAAAAAAAAAAAAAAAAAAAAAGCAATATACTACTCTCTGAAAAGTGAAGGGCCTGTTATATAACATTTAAAAAATAATGTGTTTCATAAGAATAGAAAGCAACTTTGCTAGAGCTTCAGAGAGTAGTCCATGCCAGGACTACAATGACAATCCCCTGAGCAGGTTCTTCATTCTTTTCCTATTCATTCATGCAGGAGTTTTTGTGGATTTCTGGCCAGATATGACAGAGAGCAGCCAAGAGGCTTTCAGAGCTTCTCCCCTGTTCCTCCAGAAGCAGGTGTGAAGGAGAGCCACCTTCTTGAGGTCTCCCGGGTTGCACAGCTGCGCTGCCACGGACTCCCAGAGCCACAGCAGGCGCCTCTCTGAACTTCCTCTGCACACCTTCCTGTCCAGTCTCAGGCCGAGCTGCCTCTTTGGCTCACTTCAGCCTCTGCCTGGGCCACCTTCCCAGTGGTCAGCCTCTCGGCCTGGGTCCTGTAGGCCCCTTGGGACTGACTGGCCATGGCTGTGGCAACCCAGGTGACAAGATGAGTGGTGCCAAATCCTCATGCTGGATCAGCAGAACCTAAACCATGATGATGTGGTTTTGTTAGAAAATAAATAAATAAATTAGTGTCTACAAGGTAAGAAATAGATAATCAGTTGTAAAATGGAAGAATGCACATCTGTGCCTAAACCCTTTGGGTTAGGAGGGATCTGTACATTTTCATAAAAACTGGAATATGGGCAAAAGAAACAAGGCAAGCAAGGGAACAATAAGGAATAGGCCTGAGTGCGGTGCGAGCCATCACAGTTCCCACCATTCATATGTTTGTCATTTTTTTCTGTTTCATTTTTAATTGGATCTGGATGCTTTTCAATAGGGAGATACAGATGCACAATAGACTTATAGGCAGATGGGCTTACTGCCTCTACCCCAGGGATCTCAGATTCATACTCGGTCTTCCTGCCCATGTGATTACAGCTATGATTCTAAAAACAAAGAGTAAACGATGGACAACCATTTTAAACAGGGAAGTGACACATTCCAATTTAAGTTTATCAAATATGAAGCTCTTCCACAACACAGTAAGTGTAATCCAAACTTTTTAATGTGGTTGTGTTCTGTTATGCTTGAGTTAATGAGGTGACCTGAATGTTTGTATAAGGACAAAAGGCAGTAAGTTTTGGGAGGCCAGAACAGTTGTCCAGATTCCTAGAGGTCAGGATCCCGGTCTCAGTTTCAGTCTGGCACCACCTCGTGGCAACTGTCCACTCTAGGCTAATGTTGTTACAGCTGTTTCTCAGCTCTGTGGCTGGGATTTCAAAGACAATAGGAACAATACCAAAGGCCTCTTTTCTGCTGGCATCATGTAGGGAAATTAGAATGGAGAACCCTGTGGGAGTCAAAGTTCCTCATCCATTTCCTGAGAAAAGAATTCCTGAGATTTCTTCAGTGGGCCTGCAATTCTAATGTTTGGATCCCTCCAAGGAAAGATGAGAATTTTAATCCACCCTTATCTGACAATAAGGGCAGGATGGAGAATAGCAACTGGTTATAAGTTGGCCTAAGTTTAACCCATAGCAGGCAAGAAAGAGGAGGAAGAGCTGGAACAAGAGTAAGGGGCTTACAGGTCCTGATGGATTCACAGCTGAATTCTATAAGAAATGTAGGGAGGAACTAATGCTAACTCTTCTCAAACTTTTCAGTGAAATTGAAAGGAAAGCATGTCTCCCAAATTCATTCAGGAAGGCAAGTATTACTCTGACACCAAAATCAGAGAAGGACCCAACCAAAAAAGAGAGCTACTTTCTCTTAATTCAATGAGAAGTAAGATTTCTACTAATAGTATTTGGACAGGATATCATGTCTGCATCTTGTACTATGAATAACTACTACGAAGACAACAATATGCAATGTATTAATTACTGTAACTGTCCTACTATCCTATTTTGAAACTGTCTCATTACTATTTGTTTCTCAATAAAATTAATTAAAAAATAAAATAAAATATAAAAAAGAGAACTATAGGTTAATCTCCTTAATGAACATAGATGAGAAAATCATCAATAAAATACTAGCAAACAGAATGCAGCTAATGATCAAGATTATACCTCATGACCAAGTGGGATTCATCACAGGAATGCAGGGATGGTTTAACATACACAAAACCATAAATGTAATACATGACACCAACAGAGCCAAAGACAAAAATCACATCGTCATCTCAATAGATGCAGAAAAAGCTTTTGACAAGGTCCAATACTCATTCATGATAAAAAAAAAAAACTACAGAAAATTGGAATAGATGTTCTTTATCTCCACCTGATAAAAAGCCATCTACAACGAAACAACAGCCAACATTATACTTAATGGGCAAAAACTAAAAGCCTTCACTTTAAAATCATGAACAAGACAAGAATGTCCACTGTCACCACTCCTATTCATTATAGCTTTGGAAATAGTAGCCATAGCAAGAAAAAAATTAAAAAATGAATAATGGTTGGAAAAGAAGAATTGAAATTATCATTAATTGCAGATTATATGATACTATACATAGAGGACCCCAAAAACTCCACTAAGAGATTTGTAGATTTAATAACCAAATTCAGTAGTGTAGGAGCATAGAAAGTCGGCACTCAAAAATCAATAGCACTTCTAAACATAACAAATGCATCAAAAGAGAAATTATGGAAACCAAACCTTTTACAATAGCACCCGAAAAATGAAATACTTAGGAATAAATCTCACAAAGGAAGTAAAAGAAAGATTTATACAGTGAAAATTATAGCATTCTGGAAAAAAAAAAGAGGTCAAAGAGGATTTTAGAAAATAGAAAGATATTCCTTGTTTCTGGATACGAAGAACTAACATTGTGAAAATGGCTATACTCCCAAAATTATTACACAGATTCAATGCAATCTCAGTGAACATATCATTAGTATACCTCAAAGATACAGAAAAAAAAATTCTAAAATTCCTCTAGAACCAGAAGAGACCTAGAGTAGCAAAAGCAATCCTGGGTAACAAAGGCAGGGCAGGAAGCACTGCCATCCCTGACTTGAAATTATATTACAAAGCTACTCTGATAAAATCAGCATGGTACTGGCAAAATAAATAAATAAATAACAACAGATTTTGACCCAGAGCCCAGGCCCAGCATGTGAGTAAGACCACCCGGAGCCCACCAGATCCTCATTCAACCCAGAGCCCAGGCCTGACATGTGAGTGAGACTGCCAGGGACCCTCCAGGCCCTCATTCAACCCAGGCCTGGAATAGGAGTGGGACCACCCAGAGCCCACCAATATCCTGATTTGACCCAGAGCCCGGGCCCTGAGTACAGGCCCAGTGTAGAACCCTGTAGCAGAACCCCCTGCAGAGAGGCTAGAGGCAAGACACACCCAGCTGATTCAGGAGCAGAACATCTTGCCAGAGTGGCACAGAGAGTTCACCTCCAAGGACTGCAGCAGGAAGAAGTGGAGTAAAACAAGCAAACCCAAGCCACACCCACCTACACAAGTTTGAACTTGATAGAGCCAGACCTGGTGCTAAGGTAATAACTCTATCTAAGCTCTACACCAAAGGTCAGAAGATAGTGCTATATGAAATGACAAAGAGAAGGAACATAATGAATTCTCAGGCCTCGAACATACCCAGAACAAATGCAGGAGACAATAGCATAGAACAAATTGGAAACCACACACCTGAAATCTCTAAAATAATAGCGTCAGAAGTAAAGAAACAATTGCAGAAAGGTATAGAGGAAACCAGATAAGAAATAATTTCTGAAGTAAAAAAAGAAATGATAACTATAATGAAAGAAGTACTAAGTGCTTCTAAAGAAGACACTGATGAAAAAAATAGAGGAGAATAGAAAAATGATGGAATCCTTGAATAAGCAATATAGGAGAGAAATAGAATGCATGAAGCAGATTCGAAGTGATATATAGGAAATTAAAACCTCAATTACAAGCTAGCAAAACCATTTGAATGAAAGCAAAAATAGTGAGACAACCGAGGGCCGCGGGATCCTGAACAGACCCAGAGCGCAGGCC
>NW_004524608.1:7589284-7598627 GCF_000260255.1 Octodon degus
TAAATAAAATAAAATTCACTCTGTCTACATCTTATATATTTCACACTTTAGTATTTGTCTACAATTTTAATATGCTAAGTAATTATTGATTTTCAATAAAGTTAATAAAAAACAAAAGAAAAAACAGACCTGAGGATTAAGGGAACAGATTAGAAAATGTAGACACAACTACAAGTACAAACAGCCACCTTGTCTGTGACGAAGGTGCCAAACATGTTCATTGGAAGAAAGAGAGCCTCTTTAATAAGTGGTGCTGAAAATACTGGCTTTGCACATGCCAAAGACTTAAGATAAATCTATGCCTATCACCATGCACAAAACTACAGTCAAAATGGATCAAAGATTTAAATATTAAAACTGAAACACTAAATCTTCTAGAAGAGAAAGTAAGTAGAAACCTTAAGGACATAGGGGTAGGTAAAGAGTTTATAAACAAAAATCAAACTACATGGGAAATACTTCAAAGAAACAACAATTGAGAACTCATCTTTTTGAAAAATTTCTGCACATCAAAAGAAATCACCAGCAGAGTAAAAATAAAACCTATGAATTGGGAAACAATTATGACAGACTGTCCTTCAGACAACAGACTCCTATCTAGAACATAGAAAGAATTTTTAAAAATCCAGCCTCCAAAATTCAAATACCCAATCCAAAATGGGCATCTGAGTTGAATATACACTTCACAAATGAAGAGATACAAATGGCAAATAAATTTATGAAAAAATGTTCACCATCACTGGTCTTTCAAGAGAAGCAAGTTAGAACAACTCTGAGATACCATCATATGTCAGAAAGAATGGCTATCATCAAGAAGTCAACCAATAACTAATGCTGGAGAGGCTGTGGGCAAAAAAGAGCCCTTCTTCACTGTTGGTGTGAGTGCAGGCTGGTATAACCATTATGGAAATAAATATGGAGATTCCTCATAAAGCTAGGATTTGGCTGGGAAGATAGCTCAGCAGTCTAATTACATGCCTGATAAGCACAAGGACCCAAGTTCAATTCCTAGCACCACACGCCATGCTGGCCCTGGAACTCCAAACAAGCCACACTGGCCAATGAAATCGGACGTGGCGGTGCACACCTGTAATCCCAGCACTGAGGAGGTTGAGTCAGGAGGATTACTATGAGTATAAACAGTGTAGTGAGACCCTGTATGAAATTAATTAATTCCTTAATGATTTGAAAGCTATTTAAAAAAAAGCTAGGATGGGAAGGCCCATTCAAGCCAGCTGTTCCCCTCCTAGGTATTTCTCCAAAAGAACTAAAATCATCATACCACAGCGATATATGTGCACCCCTGTTTATAGCAGCTCAATTTGTCATAGCTCAATCTTGGAAACAACACAGATACCCATCAACTGAGGAATGGATAAAAAAATGGTATTTTTGCTCAAAGAAGTATGATTCAGCTACTTTTAAAAAAGATAAATTCAAGGCTTTTGTAGATAAATGGATGCAACTGGAAACTATATTGGTAAATGAAATAATCTGACCCACATGTGCAAACATCATATCATCTCACTGGCATGAGAACCTGAAAAACTAATTAAAATCTAAAAGGTATAACAGGTACTGTGAAAGGGAAATTGTTCAATTAGAAGGAAACACACCATAAATGCTGTGGGTACTGCTTGGATTACCATGAGCAAAAGAGAAGGAAGAAAAGTCAAGAGGCTCATGAACATTCCAGAATGAAAAAATAAATAAATAATTTTTTAAAAAATAAAAAACAATGACATTAGAAATTTGTTTAGTTTCTTTAGATAATTCCAACTTAGTTGCACTGATGCCCTGAAAAGAAACTTTATTTGCAGTCAAATTATATAAGAAGGTTATATGTTAGGTGTGCATGTCAAATGTTGTGATCTGAATTAAATGGTCGTGGCTTGAAATAAAAAGATATGTTTAGGTATCCTTGCAGAGTAGTTTGGATAATTGTGCTGTCAACTTCTGCTGCTCTTTTGAAAGGAGCAGTTAATGTTTAAACATTTTTTTTTCTTTTTAACTTTATTTTTTCCCTCTTTTGAATGTCTTATAACTTCTTTGTTATTGTTTTGTTTGGTTCTTTTCTTTCAAGGAATCTTGCGCTTTTATGTCTGGTTCTCTGAACAGCTAATTTGAAGAGAGCATCATGTAATACAGCAACCACTGTTGAATTCCTATTACTTTTTTTAGTGAAATTTTATATCATTTCTAATGCTGTCTTTTTTTTCTATCACCATTTTGTATTCTTAAAAAGTAAAAAAAAGAGGAAGGGGCTGAGAACAAGCTGCACCCTTCAAAGGCAACATCGCCTTGACCGCCTTTGAGCCGGGCACTACCTCCAGCGAGCGCATTCAGTCATGAACTCGTTGGCACATTGCTTCGTCGAGGGCGTCAGCTTCCCAACAGTCCATCCAGCCACCTTCCAAAAGCCCCAGGCCTGAACACCTGAGGCCGTTCAGGAACATTGAGATCCAAACCCTAGCAAAAACTGAGTTTTACAAACGAAAATCAGCCTATTAGTAACAAGATTCCCGTTATCCTATTTTTCTCCCTTTCATTCCTATAGGCAGTTTTAACTATCTAAAGTTTGTCTGGTAAATCTCTCCTTTTCTAAGTGTCACTTTCATTCTTTATTAACCTCAAATACCCTTTTCTATTAAGTCTTTCCTATTTGCCAGAGTGAGTAGTCTCTCTGGTAAGTAGCCGAGTGTGCGTTAGCATCTGTGATAGCAGTCAGCTCCTCCTGTCTGCGTGGATCGGTGCTGTCAGGGTGCATCCTGTACCAACAAGACCGAAGTCCAAGTTCCCTGAAGGCAGCTTTGTGATTCATGCCGTTTCCATGTGCTGCTGTGCCGCTCAACGCAATTTCCTGCCTGAACAACGCGAAGACCGCACCACAGTCACCCACCTGCTACTCTTGGCCAACAGACTTGGGGGAAACACTGGCAAGTTACCCCGGGGTTTAAGCTACTTAGTAGTGAAGCTGTACTGTTGAAATGAGTTGAAGCAGTTAAGCTATCAGCTAAGAAATGCTCAGTAAAGTAGTGTGTTTATTATTAGTATATATTATTAGTGGGTTAGTAGTTAGTATATATTATTATAATATATCTGTTATTAATATAGTATGTGTCCAATATGTGCGAAATGACTATTATAAATGATGGAAGAATACAATCTATGCAAAAAATATTTTAAAAACTTCCCATGTTTAGTGATATATGATAGGTCCTTAAGGTGAACCAGAAAATAAACTACTGTTAAAAGGTGGGTTCATGCATCAGATTGCGAAGGAACAAATCTACCCCTCGCTATCCACATGAGTTTGGCCGGGGGTCAAACCTTTCTTCTCTTGAGTCTCTCATCAGTCTTACTCAGAGAACAGAGCCTGGGCATAGTAAATGATCATGACTAATCATCTTCATGCTAAAAGGTAAATGTTTTAAAGTTTTCTTTTCCTCTGATCGTATCATCTGATAGAGATTCACAAATTTTAGGAATGTAATTTGTATCTAATAATTTAAAAGTCATGCTGGGGAGATAGCTCAGCAGCATAAGCGCCTGCTTGGCAAGCACAAAATTCTGAGTTCAACCCCCAGTACTGCAAATAAGTAAATAAGTGTCCTAATTATACTTTTCAAAGCTTTTCATTGTGAAAGTCTTTTCTTTGTAAATATCTGCCATACATATTTAGGGAAAAAAATGATTTCTAAACAAGCAATGCTTCAAAGAGGTAACTATGACTTCAAATATCTTTTTATGTGTTTGTTAAAAGTAATCCTCAAAGCAGATGTTATTGAAACTTTCTCCTTTCTGTCATCCAACAGTGCTATTCCATAGACATTAATAATTAATCATAGGTCTCTGATTCACTCTTGTACTCACTAAAAATAGGATACCATGAATAGGCTGAGATCCTTAGCAACAGAATATTGAATCTTCCCCCAGCCTAACTGGATACCTATTCACATTTTGAAAACAGATCTGTCTCAAGGTTGCTAAATTTAATAGCAAAGTCAGACATGCTTCCCCTGTTTGCAGTTCTTCAAGCTGATCTCACTAAAAGCCACAACATTTCCTTGTCTCCCTTTTTGTCTAGTGACAGAGAGAAAAAATCTGGTGCAGCTGCCTTGAGACCCAGGAGCTGGAGACTCTCCGACTGAAACCTACCAAACCAGCACAACCTGTGCACCTATTTATTCACTGTTTTTGTGTGCATCACATGATAGATATTGAAACACATTCTGAAGAATGAGAAAGTAGCAGTACTATGGGTAACCTCTAATCTCTTTTTTATTTTAATTTAATGTGTTCACTAAACTGTATACATCACTGTTACAAACAATTTACAAATATGAGTTTATTTAATTTTCACACCAACTCTAGTGAAAAGTTTTTGTGAAGTATTAACCCAAGAGAAGCACACCTAAGAAGTGGAGGATGTAGGTAACACATCAAACCAATGAACCGCAGCTACCATTAAGAAATCTGTGTAATACATAACACTTGGCTTAGCATTAAGTCAAATGTGAAGCAGGAAAAATGTGGAGAGGGGCTGGTTAGCGTAATATATATGTGAACCTGGCTTTAGTATTCAGAACGTTCAATTCATCAAATAACATCCTATGAGTAGATTTCATTAGCATGGAATGTTAATTAGAAAAGACTACAAATGTGGGCATAAGCAAGCATATTATAGATCAGTAGAAAGAAACAAAGGCATCAGAAAGTGAGCACTGTGTAAAAAGTAGTCCTGGCTTGCTCCAGACTCAAGAACAGTATTTCTCTTTTTTATCCACTGAACATCTTTCTTCTTCGTAAGCTGTATTATTCTTATTTTATAGGTAAGAAAAGTGGCTGTTAGGGGTTGGGAAGATAGCTTGGCAGTCTAAGCACCTGCTTGGCAAGCTCAATGACCCAAGTTCAATCCCAAATACCATATGGTGTGCCAATCCAGAACCCCAGGCACACTGTGGTATTGGTGCCAATTCAGAAACCAGGAGCAGTGGTGCACACCTGTAATCTCAGTGCTGGGGAGGATGAGACAGGAGGATCACTAGGAACTAGGAGTCTGAACAGCATAGCGAGCCCTGTATCAAATAAATAAATGAGAAGAATTAAAACACAAGACATAAAATCATTTAAAAATGGAAGCAAAACCTAGTAGAATTCATCTACATCTGGAAAACACCACTGGTACCGCCACCAGGGTCTGGTGGTTCAAGGTGCAGGAGGCCTCAACACTGCAGTCAGGCATGGAGATCTTCACTGCTGCATATGAATAGGAGAAAACCATCAACAGCAGTGTCCCACCATCAAGCCACAGAATGAAGTGGTATACAAGCTGCTCTCAGTTTTTTCTGCCCAAGTATAACCAGTGAGAGAGATCTCTATCCATCCTGACAAAATCATCACAGTCCTGAGATTCCTCAGGCATCACATCAATACATAATTCAGGTTGTAGGCTGACTTGACTTTAGTGAACTTCCCAACTGCAGGACTCTTGAGATTGTCTGCAGCCTGCTGCCTCTGTACGCCGACTCTCAAATCTTTGTACAGTCGAGTTGGCTGATGCCCACTGAGATGCACCTCTCTCTGTGTTGAAGGATGGCAGTGTGGGAAAGAGAGATCCGTGGTCTGCTTGGAGAATTCTTTGCTAACCACCTAGGATCTTGATAGTTTAGGGCTTGGTGGAGCATCTCCACTCTAAAGACTGACTTTGTTAAGTTCCATTATGATGATGAAGGGAGAAGGTGCTAGCTGAGCCAGTGGAGGTGGACCAGTTTGACCTGAACAATAATTCTCATTGCCTGTGCTCTGGTCTTCACTGATTGCTAGCCCTCAAGAACTTCTAATTTCAATAGGAGAAAAGAAAAAAGCCAGGTAGATCCAGCAAAAGCATGCAGGCTTGTGCAAGCCCCTTATCTATAAGTGAAAAAAAAAGTGAATAATTTCCTACTTTGATGAATGAAAAAGTTATTTGAAAAATTAGAATTAGTAAAGCAAAATTCTAGAATTGTTGAAGAAAACCAATATCAAACCCAAATGGAAGAGTCTTTGCACTGAGGAGTTAGAAGGCAACTTTTACTATGCTGGTGGGCTGGGGAAAACAGCGGTTCAAATCCCCAACCCAGACTCAGATTCGAGTTCAATTTAAATATGGTTTGCAAGTGGGAGGTAGAAAGATGAGAGCAGGTTATTATATGATTGGTTACACGGAGTACAAGAATTATATCACGTGTTGTCAGGCAGAATTACACAGGAACATCCTGGGAGGGAATGAATCTGAGAAAGTAGGTAGAGTTGAAAGCGTCCTTGACTGGGCCAGTCTTCTCCCAGACATGATGGCCTTGAAACCCTTGCAGCACATTGGAATCACTGCATATTTTTAAAATACAAGCTGGACACAATCAGTTAGACCCACACATTGCTCTGGGCCTGCACAAGGCTAGCTAGATGAAGTAAGCTATCCATGGGGCAGGCGGTGTGAGCATGGTCACAGGTTATGAGCTGGTTTCTAACTTTTGCTATGTCTATAAGTCCACTATTTTATTAGTGCCTCCTTACACAGAAATACTTGGTAACTTATTTGGGGATAATGAGACTAAATGCTTATAACTAAAGAAAATCATTAAATGAATGGCATTCAAAGTTTTATGGGTTTTTCTAAAGAAAAAATGTAGTCTTCTATTTATTTCTTTGGTACAGGGTCTTGCTACATAGCTCAAACTCATAGTGATCTTCCTGTCTCAACCTCCACAGCACTGGGATTGCAGGTGTGTGCCATCACACCCAGTTTTGGTGACTACTTTGGTGCCCAGAGTCCGGGGCCAGCACAACATATGGTACCAGGGATCGAACCTGGGTCCCTGTGCTGGTCAGGCAGGCACTTAGACCTCTGAGCTATCTCCTCAGCCCAGTATGTAAAGATTTTAGAGACTATTTAGTGTATCTCTGCAAAAATAATACAGAAATTAAAGAGTAAGTTCTTAATAAATGTACTGGTCAAAAATTGGTTCCAGTAAATATAGTTTTAGTAGATTTCACTTCCATAGGAGAAAATTTTAACAATGATGAAAAATTAGTAAACAACAATACAGCAGATGACTTCGCGCAGACATTCTACCAAATGCTCATGCCACAGATTATTCTAAGTTTGCTTATATCACTCCAGAGCACAGATGATAAAAGACAATGTCTGGAATAGTTTTGCAAAGTAAGCATAACGCTAAAGATACCACAGAGCCAGTCAGTGATTGCTCAGCCCACACAGGCTAGCAACTGGGATTCCCCTGTCTTGAATCTTAAAGGGAGGTAGGACTAGGAAAGCCCGAAGTCAGCTACCCAGCAGCACCAAGCGTCTGTATTACTTGATTTCCCTGCTTCTAGCAGCTAAATCCAGGTAGAACTGCCGCATTCAAGTGGCCTAGCACTGTTGTTCCACAGAGAATGAAAAGGAGGAATTTGTACCTTAGCTCTTACACACAGGTGACCTGTGCCTTGCCCAGGCCACCATCACCAGCACATTCATGTCTGAGCTCAAAACACAGTTGTCTCACCTGAGCCTTCAATTTGAGGTTTCTCAGTTTTCTCTGTGTTTTTGTCCTTTGTTCTGGGGTGGAATGGAAAGGCAGCTGGAAGAGAGAGCAATCAGACCTCGCAGGCCCATCTAGTGGACAGAAAAATCTCACCAGAAAAAGGAAATTCAACTTGCTTTTCTAAAGCATGGCATCCTTAAAAGGCAATAGTGAAACGCAAAGTGAAGGGAGTTATTTTGGAATGATGAAGGGCAATAAGCGACTTGAGTCTGGCTTTAAACTAGATTTGCTGAATGTTTCCCAGGAAAGGAATTTTTTTATTAAAATAGTGCTACAGAAAGATGAATCTAGGGGTACATAATCATATGGGAGACTATTGCATTATCTTATGGATCTTTTCCCCAGAACAGCAGCATTAGTGTCTCCTGAGAACTCGCTATGCAGACTCTCGAGATTGAGTCAGAATCTCCATTTCATCAAGATGTTCCAGGCTTTTGTGTGCACACTGCAGCATGAGAAGCAGTGTCCTAGATGTGCATAAAGACCTTGAAACAAAAAGGATGAATCTAAGAGAGAACCCACTTCTGAAGACAGGGCTCCCAGCTGAGCATGATGGCACAAGCCTGTAGCCCAGCTACTGTGGAAGCTGAGGCAAGAGTATGAGCTCATTCAAAGCTTGCACAGGGGGCCAGGGAGATGGCCCAGTGGAATAAGCGTTTCCCTGGCAAGCACAAGGGCCTGAGTTCAATCCCAGTTCCGCAACAAAAAAAAAAAAAAAAAGCTCACACAGGTGACTCAGTGACACCTGGTCTCAAAATAAAATAGGCAGGCGCTGGGGATGGAGCATAGTGGGAGATTACTTGCATGACACCCAATGTTCATCCCTAACACCACACAATATAAAGAAAAGAAAGCCCAAGTCATGGTATGTGAAAACGGAACAAAAAGCAGATCCATTAAGAGTTTAACTGGTTAATGGCTTGCAGCTTCACTGCTGCTTATTTTCAAGATGATGTAAATAGGCAAGTACAGTAATACTACAATTTGATAGAAAGCCTGCTATAATTCCTTGAGCTCTCCAAAATTCTGCATGGGTTACACTTTTAATGAAGGTATCCATCTGATTTTCCATTTTCTCTCTTACAATGTGATAGATTTAGAGTCTTCCCTCCAAGTTCCCTTTGTCATTAACCTGGGCATTTATCCAAGCCCAAAGATAGTAGGGGAAATTACAGGCTCTTCCTACATACTCTGCTTTTTTAAGCAACCAGATCTGGTTTCCATATTAGCAAGTCTCCACCTTTCCTTATTTATTGTACAATGTTCTTGTCTTTTTTTTTTTTTTTTTGCTTTAAAGAAAAAAACGCAAGCAACTCCATGTCTTCATTAAAACCACAAGCATCTAGAAAAAAGCTAAGTTCATAAGTGTACACTAAACAGTGTTAGTTTGTATAGTTTATAATTTCTTATCAATTATACTTAGAGCTTCATAGATTTCCTGGTGAATTTGATTAGTAACATGTAAATAATAATATGTACGAAGAGTAAAGTAGCAAATTCAATGATGAAAGGTGAGTCCATGTGTATAAAACAAGTCTATCAGCTTGACCCACAGAATGTTCAACCTTCGTATTAAAGTTAAAACTAAGAAAATTTACCTGATCTTAGATGGGTGTGGTGACGCATGCCTGTAATCCAAGCATGCTTCAAAACCTGAGGCAAGAGGATCATTGTGAGTTCTAGAACAGCCTGGGCTAGAAAGTGAGCTCAATGCCAGTCTGATCTGCATGCAAGACCCTGTCTCAAAAAGACCAAAA
>NW_004524608.1:7599697-7601487 GCF_000260255.1 Octodon degus
TCATATCATAGTGATATATGTGTGCCTATGTTTATAGCAGCACAATTTGTGATAGCCAAATCTTGGAAACAACCAAGATGCCCATCACCTGAGGAATGGATGAAAAAGATGTGGTATTTTTATATAATGAACTATTACTCAGCTATAAAGAATGATAAAATTTAAGCATTTATATTTAAGTGGATGCCACTTGAAAATATAAGTGAAATAAACCAGACTCACATGTGTAAATATCGTATAGTCTCCCTACTATGAGAACTCAAAAGAGGAAATAAAAATAGAAAGATACAACACAATTAAAAGAAGAGCAAGAATTTAAGGATTATACAATGAAGAGAAGGCAGGAAAAAAAAGCTAGGAAACATAACAGAGGCAAAACCATACATTTATATATACAAGATGGTTAAGGCAATGATCCTGAGAATCTTCAGCAGGTTTTTGAAACTAGCAGTTAATTGGTAGGATCCTCACTCTGACTAATTATATATGCTGATACCTGTGAACTAAGCAACTGCACAGAAGATAGCAATGTGTAGTAGTAGAGTCATGCTTGGAATGCCTGTCATTCTGGTCTTCTAAATACATACTGCTTGCCATGTCATACCTATTACTGCCATACTGTCTCTCGAGTAAATATTTGTTTTTAAAAAAGGGAAGGTAATAAATGAAAACAAGAGATAAGAAAAAAAAATGTTATAGTACTGTCCTACTACAATATGGTACAGGGTTACATTTCTAAACTTCTGTGTAAAAATATGTAATTGTTAGTTCCTATTTTAAAAAAAAATTTTTTTACATTTTTAATTTTTTTCTTCATATTCTGTAGGGACTTAAAGGTTAAAATATCAATACTTTATAGAAAATACCTGTTCCATGTTATGCCTAAAATGTTTGATATTCAGCCAGATAGTGAGATTAAGCTCAACCGCCTAGGCTGTAAGGTAATAACAATAAGCATCTCTTCTGTAGTGTTAACAACCTAAGTTTGCAGACCAAAGATTAGAGGAAAAGAAGGGCTGCAAGGACAACCAACATTTTAGCCCTAGCCTTTCAAGGTCACTGAAGACTCAGGACATAGGAGAACCTGTACTGTAACATCATGTAACTCAGTCATGTCCCAAATTTTCTGATGAAGGAGAGTCACATGGAGACGAAACATTCTCTCAGGCTCTCACAGAGAGCAAATTGGTCAAGCAATGGCAGTGACTCATCCACATGGCTGACGCTGACAAAGGATCTACAAACTGTTGAACAGGGTTTCAGGACAAATCCTGAGGGGATTTGACTGACCTTGTCAGATACCAAAGCTACATTTCTTGTTATATAGGTCTTGCTTTATCTTGGTCTTAACCATCCAGCAGAAAAGTATAAAAAACAAAATATAAAAATAGAGCCATAATAATATGCTGAGCTATAAAAGGCTGAAGTCAACAACTTCTGACATTGCCAGTCTTATGGAAAACCCATTACTATTAGCGACCACCAGACTATATTGGAATATTTTGCTGAATTCATGCACCTATAATATTTAAAGGACAATGGAATACCCTTCTCTGACAAAATTAAACAAAAAAGGGGATACAAATGAATGATCATTTTGTATCTGTATATTCAAAAATAGTTACAATAGATATACATTCTCTTAATTCAATGAATAGAAAGATTTGTTCTAATAGTGTTTGTGGACAGGATATCATGTCTGCATCTTGTACAATGAATAACCACTAAGACAACAATATGCAATGTATTAATTATTGAAACTGTCCCACTAACCTTTTTTGAAACTGCCT
>NW_004524608.1:7601587-7608392 GCF_000260255.1 Octodon degus
TTCTAACTTTTCCTTCCAAAGTTGGCCTGCTACTTGCATGCTCTCCTTAAGCCTTCCAGGCATGTTCTACAAAACTACACTGTCATACACGACTTCAATAGCTTAATTGCCAATATTTCCAGTTTTAAAAGTTCAAGTAAAAGGAAATGCATAAGAAGTACACAGGAAATCTCTAGTATCTGTAATTCTGCTCCATAACTAATTTCATTATGTAGCTAAATAAAATCAGATACATGGTCTGTTCTGCCTGATGAGCTGAAATCCACAAACTCTTCACCCCTGGACCATAATTTTTTCTCAAAAATTTATATGTGTAATCCTTTAGAGTATATTAGTTCAGAGCAATTATTAAGACTGCTTGAGATGCTCTACTTTTGCTTGCATTATTATTCAATTTTAAATCACTTTTTGCATTATGTTAATTTTTTGCTTCACAGAAATCTTAACAGTATGATATTCGAGTGAAACACTATCAATTTTAAGTATTTTTCATTAGAACTATAGGTCTCATACAGAATGATAAAGACTGTTTAAGATGTAGTCTTTATAATCAGCTAAGTATGTTTTTAGAACAGAACTTGCTCATAGATTATACAAAATAATTAACTTTATAGTGTAAAACTCTTAATGGTTCTCAAAAGTTGTAATCAGTCAATGTAAAGAAAGAAATAAATGAAAATTTATTTCCTGAATTGATGTCCCAGACTTACCTGTAAGATGATTAATTTTCAATTAAACAGAAGGCAAAAAATAAAAAATAAAATAAATAAATAAACAGAAGGCAAAAACAAAATGCTAGGGAAATCAAACTGAGTGGTCACGGAAAAGGATACAATGTCTTTGCTTACGCTGTCATATGTTGTAGTACTGAGACTATGCCAATCATAAAGAGCTCACTGTATATGGGTAAAGTAGTAGTAGTCATAAATAAGTAACTTGTTCTCCGGCTCAATGGAATAGATATAGATAGAACTGATTTCGCTCTAGGCTTTGATTTCAAATGAAGTATTAATCTCTACTCTGAGTTTATCATGAAATAGTGGGTTCATTCAACTCTGACACTGGCACAAGTTAAGATTTCTACATTTCATTGTCTTGAGTCCCCACATCAAAGATTTTTGTTTCCACAACAAAAATTATGAAGCTTTGAGTTATTGTTATTCATTTGTCCTACAAAAGTGCTTTCTGGAAATCACCTAGTATATAGAGACTTTAAACACATTTCCTTAGTGAAAGTAAACATAATCTTTTTCAGGTCAGCCCTGAATGCCTTTTAGGAAAGAAATAAAATTTGTAAAAACTTCATTTCTAGCAAATATGATATTTTCCAAATTCTTTTTAATACAATAAAGTATAATTTTAAAAATTACCTTAAAATATATGGCACTTAAAACCTTTTAATGTTCATTAATGCCTATTAAATTTTTCTATACTATCTATGTAACATAAAAGATACAAAGTTCCCTTAGTTTATAAATATAGGAAAATTAAAAATTAAAAACCCTGACAAAAGCTTTTTAATGTGTTGCTGAAATTTCTCATATGAATATTGCAAAATTACAAATGATGAATCAACACTTCAATTTTAAAAATATTAAAAGATATAATAACATAGTAGAATCCTTATTTGGAAAAAAAGTACTGCTCTTCCCTGCAAAATATTTATATGGTATTATATATATAGACAGAGAAACTCGTAGTAAGGTACTCTAAAGTAAGTCACTCAAAAAAATCAGGTGAAAAAAAAATCACAGTTATCCTTATGTAATAAAAATGGTAAAATATGATTTAACAGAAATGGTACATGCTAAAGAATATCTAGCAAACACTAGCATAGAGAAAAACACAATATTAAACTAGTTTAAAATAAAACCTAAAATTGAAATTTTTAGAATTCAGAACAATGTAGAATACCCATTATAACTATGGATTATTTAACATAGTTTTAGAGTTTCTAGAAATAGTATAGAAGTACTATAAAATATATTTCCTGTGAATGTTGGAAAAAAAAAGCAGTATCACCTGTACTTTTAAATGAGATTATTATGCAACTAAAAATTGAAAGAATCTGCAGAAAAACAATTAGAATTGATCCTAAAATTTTCCAATAGCTACATACAAGATAAATATACTAAAACCAGTGATTTTAACTTTTATCATCAAGACAGCTAGAAATGGTAGAGAAATGAAAACATTCCAAAAATCACAAAATTGTGAAATTTCTAGGAAGATTCAGGGGTTTTATTTTAAAAAATAATAAGCAAAGAATAAAGCCTGGCATGGGAAACAAATAATCCAAGCACGTGGAGGTGGAGGAAGGAGAATTCCTGGGAGTTCAGGTGTGTCCCACCGGAACTCTACAGTGAGACTCTTGGCTGTGGTGAGTGGTGTCATGCTCCACCTGGGTATGAAGCCTATGGCCATAGACACGGACCTTGGTTCCTTCAGGTATGTACCCAGCAGCAATAGAGCTCGATCATACGGTAGTTATATTTTTAATTTTTGAGGAAACACAGATTTCCACTGTGGCTGTATGAACTTGCATTCCCTGCCCCTCAATAGTGTATAAGAGTCCCTTTTTCTACCACTTTCTCACCAGCATTTGTTTTCTTTACCTGAGAATAGCAATTCAAGATTAAGATGAGCTTTCAGTGTACTGTGGATTTTCCATTTCCTTGATGGTTAAAATGTTCTGCGTTCCTCCACGCAACTATTGGTTGTTTGTGCTTCTCAGAAGAAGCGTCTGCTTGGCTCATTTACCCACTTGTTGATTGGATTATTTGTTCTTCCACTGTTAAAGTTTTTGACTTTTTTGTATAGTCTGTATACCAATTCTTCGTCTGACAGTTGACAAAGATTTTCTCCCATAGGGCAGGCTGTCGCTTCCCTCTGTTAGTTGTTTTCTTTGGCTGTGCAGAAAATGTTTAATTTCACATAATTCCATTTGTCAATTATTGCTCTTATTTCCTGAACTATTGGAGTTCTGTTCTTGAAGTTACTGCCTGCGGCATAAACCGTTTTGGTCTGGTAGTTTCACAGTTTTATGTTTCACACTACAATATTTTACCTATTTTTCAGGTTTTGATTTGTTTGTTTTGTACCAAAGAGAGGTAGGGATCTAGTTACAATCTTCTAGAGGTGGATGCCCAATTTTCCCCGCACAATTTGTTCGAGAGTCAACCTTTTCTCCAATGTTTTTCACTCATTTGTCAAGAATCTGATAGTTATCGGTGCATAGGTTTATTTCTGGGGCTTTTGTTTTGATTCTGCTAATCTAGAAGTCTTTTTATGCCAACACCACATTGTATTTGCTTACATTGGTTCTATAGCATAGTTTGAAATAGAACATTGGAGCCGGGGCGATGGCTCAGTGAAATAAGCACTTGCCTGGCAAGTGTAGGGGCCAGAGTTCGATCCCTGGTTCTGCCAAAAATCCCTGCCTTCCTTCAGGTTCTTTGTTCATTCCTTACATAAAAAAAAAAAAAAAAAAAGGAACTTGAAATAGAACATTGTGAATCATTGTTGAATTTCTATCTGTTTAGTGAAATTCTGTATTGTTCAAATGTTTATTCAAATGATTTTTTATTATTCATTATTCTTTTTTAAAAAAATATTGAGACATCTTTGACATTCTTTTTTAATATCATTCTTTATGTTCAGTATTGCTTTAGCCCTTGGAGGTATTTTTTGATTCTATATAAATTATAGGGTTTTTTTTCTAGTTCTGTGAAGCTTATCTGGTATTTTGGTGAGGATTGCAAGGATCTACAAATTGTTTTTGATATTATGGCCATTTTAACAGTATCAATCATCATTCTCCTAGTCTATGACATAGGGTGTCATTTCTAGGAAATTCTTCAATTTTTGCTTCAATGTCTTATAACTTTAATTGTAGACATGTTTACCTCATTAGATTTCTTTCTGGATTCTTGCTTGCTTTCTTTTTGAGGCAATTGTATGGGATGGTTTTCTTGATTTCTTTTTTCTATGCCTTCATTATTAGTATATGAGAAATCTGTAAAATTTTACTTGACTTTGTGCTCTGCTAGTTTGCTGAAGTTATCACCTCTAAGAGTTTTGGTGGATTCTTTAGAGTTTTTAAGGTATAGAATTCTCTCCAACTAAGGATAATTTGACTTCTTATTTGTATCTCTTTCATTTCTTTCTCCTGACTGATATATTTATGTTTGGTTGCATTGGTGCTGCATGATTTGCTTCATACTTTAAATCAGAGAGCACAGCTACTTTTGTTAGGTATTCAGATTTTTCATTTATTCTATTTCTGTACTAATTTATAAGCTGTTAGGCAGAATTTAGACCACTCTGCAAGTTATTTCTGGTTAAGAAGTTAAGGTATTCAAGCCTCAACTCCTTTGGTGAAATATCTGTACAACCTGAAATGCTACATTTCTTTCAGTTTCACTGAGGTTCATAGAAGGTCATATTTCACATAGGAAGTTGATCACCTTAGGAGAAGGGGATCGGAGACCTTACGGCCTACGAATGTCATTCTTCTTTTATATATTTATCCTACTCATATTTTCACTAATTAAAATGAACACCAACTGCAGAATCTTGACTGTTTATGGCCAAGTAAATAGCACTACCAGTCAATCTAGTACTGAGACCTTGAACACCCTGTAGACCCTTCTCTAAAAAATACAAAAAATAAATAAATAATAAATTGCAAATAATTAATTTAAGTCTAAATTGATGTGCCTACACTTACAGAACTGTGGCTAAAAATTAGTTCCACTTCTAAATATACAATCAAATTCTGAAAATCAGTTGCAACTAACTCTATAGTAAATTCCTCATTTATCCTACTTTATTCAGTGATTGCTTGTCTCTTCATCTGTGTAGTACACACACGTGCACACACTTTCTTTAAGAGTTTTGTGTAGAATATAATATTTTTGTATTCAAATAAATTGATTTAAAAATTAATATTCATTTAAATAAATGGAACTGTCTCTGTGGTCAAATGACGAAAGACAAATATGTGGTGGTTGAATAATATATATTTAGAGGGCTGGCCAAAGAGCTCAGTAGATTAAAACACCTACAAGCAGGCACAGGGGCCAGGGGTTCAATTCCCTGGCCTGCTGTGTCAACTCTGCCCCCGGGGCTAACTGAGAGAGGAATTGAGACTGGGCGTGGTGGTGCATGCCTGTAATCCCAGCACTTGGGAGGCTGTAAACAGGAGGATCACTATGAGTCTGATCTAGTAGTGAGACCATGAACACTCTGTAGACTCTTCCCTAAAAATACAAATTAATTAATTAAATAAATAAAAATAAAAATAATATATATTTAAATTATCTAACAATTGAACTGATACAGAAACAGAACAGCATGTTCTCAGATTCCAACCAAGTGACAAAAGAGAATAGCCAAACATCTACAGAAATTAAAAAATTGCAGCACTTCCTAAACCTTACACATGCTGACACATTGTATCTTGAAATGGTTTAGCACATTTTAGCCAAAATTTTATATCAGACTAGAATTTTACTAAAATTTTATACTAGATTCAATGAATTACTTGACACATTTTGGTTATTCTGAATCTGACATCATAGCCTTCATATGACATAGTCAGTTTCATTTATTTGTGTAGCAAATTATTTTCTCACATAGAGCAAGCTGTATACTGAATGCCTTCAACTTTTCTTCCCAGGTACTCTCCTCAGCATTAGATATGCTACAGAAGATATTTGATTCTTGCTTTCAAAGAATTCATGAACTATGAGTGAGCAGGGCACTATGAAATAAGATAATGGTGTGAATGGTATTCATTCTATAGATTAGGTGATGAGAAATACCTTACTTTTTTAATAATTTTATTGAGAAACAAATAGCAATGAGACAGTTTCAAAACCGATAAATAGGACAGTTTGAATTATTAATACATTGCATATTGTTGTCTGCTTAGTGGTTATTCATAGTACAAGATGCAGACATCATATCCTGTCCACAAACTCTATTAGTACAAATCTTTCTATTCACTGAATTAAGAGAAAGTAGCTGTATATCTATCCTAATTATTTTGAATATACAAATACAAAATAATTAGGATAGATTATTTTGTTTAGTTTTATCAGAGAAGGGTATTCCATTGACACTAAAATATTGTAAGTGCGTGAATTCAGCAAAATATTCCAATACAGTCCAGTAGTCCATAATAGTAGTGGGTTATCTGTAGGACTGGCAATGTCAGAAGTTGTCGGCTTGAGTCTTTTACAGCTCAGCCTACTAATATGGATTTATTTTTTATACCTCATTTTTATACTTTTTTGCTGGATGGTTAAGACCAAGAAAAAGAAAGACCTATATAACAAGAAATGTAGTTTTGGTATCTGACAAGGTCAGTCAAATCCCCTCAGGATTTACCCTGAAACCCTGTACCACAGTTTGTAGATCCTCTGTCAGTGTCAGTCATGTGGATGAGTCCCTGCCATTGCTTGACCAATGTGCTCTCTGTGAAAGCCTGAGAGAATGTTTCGTCTCCATGTGACTCTCCTTAAGCACACTCTACATCATCGATCACTTTCTTCTTTAGCCCCATAATCTCCTTGATCAGAAAATTTAGGACACAACTGAGTTACAGGATGTTACAGTACAGGTTCTCCTATGTCCTGAGTCCTCACTGACCTTGAAAGGCTAGGGCCAAAATGTTGGTTGTCCTTGAAGCCCTTCTTTTTCTCTAATCTTTGGTCTGCAAACTTAGGTTGTTAACACTCCAGAAGAGAAGCTTATAATTATTACCCTACAACTTAGGCAGTTGAGCTTAACCTCACTATCT
>NW_004524608.1:7608632-7618654 GCF_000260255.1 Octodon degus
GAAGACCAGAATGACAGGCATTCCAAGCATGACCCTACTACTACACATTGCTATCTTCAGTGTAGTTTCTTAGTTCACAGATATCAGCATATATAATTAGTCAGAGTGAGGATCCCACCAATTAACTGCTAGTTTCAAAAAACTGCTGAAGATTCTCAGGATCATTGCCTTAACCATCTTGTGCATATAAATGTATGCTTTTGCCCCTGTCATGTTTCCTAGCTTTTCTTCTTGCCCTCTCTTTGTTCTCTAATTCTTAAGTTCTCGCTTTTCTTTTAATTGCATTATACCTTTCTCTTTTTATTTCTTCTGAGTTCTTACATTAGGGAGACTATACGATGTTTACACATGTGGGTCTGGCTTATTTCACATATCAATATATCTTCAAGTGGCATCCACTTAAATATAAAAACTTCAAGTTTATCATTCTTTATAGCTGAGTAATAGTCCATTGTATAAAAATACCACATCTTTTTCATCCATTCCTCAGTTGATGGGCATCTTGGTTGTTTCCAAGATTTGGCTGTCACAAATTGCGCTGCTATAAACATAGGTACACATATATCACTATGATATGACATTTTCTGTTCCTCCAGGAAAATTCCCAGTATGGGGATAGCTGGTTTGAATGGGATGAGGAGCACCTTACTGAGAAAAATGACATTTCATCTTGTTCTCATCCAGAACAAGCACAGGGGGTTGCTTTTACTTGTGAACTGGTTTATTTTATCAAAATGGAGCACAAAGCTAGTTGTACTGCATTAGTGCTTAATATTTATGTATGGAAACCAAAGGATTCTACATGCTATTTCACCTTTCTGAGCAATGGTCACAAATGATGGACTATGATAAAATTGGGTATCTTCAGGAAGAATCAAATATACTGAAAATAGGTTTTACGTATCTGCCACTAATGTGCTTGATTGTAAAAGATCTCACACATACATACGAAAAAGTACACAACTAAGCATACATAAAATTAATTGTTTCTATTGCACAGATCTTGTGGTTCCCATCTTTTCCATTCTGTCTTCATAAAGTCTGTGTAGTTCACACCCGCCTATCAGTGTCATTTCTAATTACACAAATGATTCCCATTGAGGGAGGAATTGGAACAGGTCAATGAGATCTGAATTAGAATGAATGAAGATTGAGGATCTCGGCTTCAAATGCCATCCCCAAGTATTCTACTACTTTCCTTTCTGGAGAGCATATCCTTCCCCTCCCTATTTAATAACCACTGTGACAGCTTCTGGTCACTGTTACCCAATTCAGATTAACAAGCAGAGTCACTACAGAGTGCCCGCAGGTGAAGGGCATTGTGGGAGGCATCTTAAAGCACGCTTTTTCCTTAGCTCATGGCAAGTCCTGTTCTCTGCCTGTGGCCCTTTGGAACCTAGTTGCATGTTTCCAGTTGCATATTTTAAGCTTTTTCCCTCCTTCTCAGACCTCCTAATAAGCAAGCTGGGTGGACCACACAGTCCTCTTGAGTCCGTAGTTTTCCTTGGCATCTGTGAAAACACGCATCAACAACTTCTCTTCCTGGTACCACCTCTTTATTCTCATCCCACAAATGTTAGTTTTTGCTGAAGTTTCATAATTAGCCACTTAACACGGGCCAACCCTCGTAGAGTGGCTGCTATCACACACGCTGGTCTTTATGTCCGACACAGACTTCCCTCCATACCTCTACCCCCCACTGGCTCCGGAACACTGCCTGGATGGCAAGCAGCAGGAATAAACCCAAACCCTGACCCTGACCCTGGGTCTGCTCTTCCTCTTCCAGAACTTCTAAGGCTTCCCCAAACTAACAGTCTAGAAATAATGCTAGTCTTTTGTCTCTTTTTGCTTTCCATATTCAGTTTTTCATTAGGTCTTCAGAGTTTTTCTTTCCTAATATTATTCCTCCTCTCCTTGACCAAGCTTTCAGAACCTCTGAGGAAAAATTCAATAAATTAGTAATTTCTTTAGCCTTTTACTGGCCTTTTGCTTTTTTATGCAAACACAAGCTATCCAATGTATCCTCCATGGTCCTTTCAAAGAAGCTGTACAGAATATCAAAGTACAGTGCCAAATAGTAAGAGATTTTCACACAAAGAAGGATGTATCTACTCACTTCATGATATACTCCTTCCAAAGGATTGGGTTTCTAACAAACAATGTGACTTTAATGTCCTCTATTGTGAATTCTACAGAAATTCTAGCCAAGAAGTTCCATTAAGATTGCTATTTTTAAGGGGAAAGTAACATAAGAGAATACTGTCTCTAGTATTTTATAGAAATAATATAAAATATATTCCAATATATTTCAGAATGAGCATCTATGCCTGCCTTAACTTAGGCCCAGATGCAATGAGACATGAAACCGGAAACTGCAGTAACGGTGCACAGTGGTAAGCACTGCCCATAGAAATGGAAGCAGAATGTCCACAGCACAAGTACTGGGTGCCAGAGATACCCTCTGGGCAACGCGCCACCTAAGTTTGGGCTTGTCGGGGCGGTTTCATCTTCTGTTTCACTGG
Source organism: Octodon degus (assembly GCF_000260255.1). NCBI lineage: Eukaryota > Metazoa > Chordata > Mammalia > Rodentia > Octodontidae > Octodon > Octodon degus. The sequence goes on from NW_004524608.1 coordinate 7,611,155, forward strand.
GTTATGTCATTCATCTTTCCTGTGCCCCTTCTTGAACATTGTAGGCAATGAAAGAGAATTACGCAATATGGTCGCCACCTTCAAACTAGTAGAGGAAGTAAACATGCAAGGCAAATACACACGAAACCATACTAAATAGAGAGCTGTATAAATAAATGGTAGCAGACAGCAGCCGGGTGCCACGAGGATACAGGCTGGAGGAGACCGGAGTGGGCGTGGTCCCCAGGTAGGTCACAGGGAAGGAGCTGGAGGCCGCGCTTGCGTCGCCATCAAGACGTTCTGGGATGCGCACGCACTGCTGCATCCAGCATCTTTAGCGGAGAGCACTGATGAGCGCCCCACCCTGAGTGCGGAAAATACAGGCTCAGGAGAACTTCGTTAAAATTGTGCTTTAAAGCATATGTTCATTAGTGGTTCTGGAATTGCAAATTAAATTTTCAGTGTTCTGATAACTCCTTTACCATGAAGAACAACAGCTGGGCCAAATTAGTTGATTCTCTGATTAAAAATTGTTAAGAAAGTAACAGAGGAGAATTTCTTCTCCTTTTTGAAAATCAAACAGCAATGGTTTTACAGAAGATTGCTGGGGATTTTTCCATGCTGCAGAGCCCACCAGGCATAGCTCAGGGAGTTGCAGGAACTCCGCACTAAATCTCAAAACAGGGAAAATGCTGCCATCTAGTGGTCAATACACAAAACTGACGGCGATTTAGCATGGTTCCATTCCGTGATTGAAAAAGCTGCTAAGGTCAAAGCAGAGAGCAGTGTTTACATTTTCCGTGGGTCTGAGAGTAAAAAGGCTACAGCATATTAATAGGCTACAAGTAAAGCTTTAAGAAATAATATTCCAAATCAGAGTACAGTGCTTCAAAAGTCTAATGCCTGTGCATAAGTGCAAATGTTTCCTGGAAAGGAGTGGAAATTTAATTTAAAATCCAGACATGGTACTTCTTAGCACAAACTTTACCTTTTGGAGAAAGTATATCTGGTGATAGTAATGGTTTAACAAAAACTGTGGCAGGGGTCCTCCACCCCGCCCCTGCCCTATGCGTTCTTATGCTGTTCTGAATCTCTGTAAGACTTGATTCTACATTTTCCTGTCGGTAAGTAGTACATTTGTGCACTGGGAAATGGGTGTGACATTTACGGAAAGCTTAATAAATTTTTGAATGAATAACAAATGCATGGGAAATAAATGATGAGTGAATTGATAGGTATACGATAGATATTCCTATCGCCTTCATTTCAGCTGATAGTCTATTCATTGAACACATCCAAATTCCTCGAAGATTCATGGCGCTGACACCAAGGGCCATAGATCATATGTCAAAAACAAGAACAAAGCCAGAGGTATGTCCACATCAAGCCTGGGCGCAATACCGTGCGCAGCTGACCTCAGAAAGGAACACACTGGTCTGCCGCCCCCGGGATGAATTCTAGAGGGGTGCGTGCATAGGCACTAGAGCACAAAAGCAGGCCAGAAGACGTGACAAGGTGCAGATGGGCTTCTCCAACGCCCCTCTACAAGAATGCTTCTCCCTTGGTTACAGAACTAAAATACCAGCTTCCCGGGGTGTTGGCACAGAGGCCGTAAACAAAGAGGTACAGGCACGACCGAACCAAAACAGTTCTGAAGTTTCTATTTCTAGGCCATGCAGTGTTTCTGTAAACAATAAGCAGGAGTGGCAGCAGGTGTGGTTGGGAAGACATAATAGTGTACACAGCACTAGATCCTTACAGTGTCTAGATTGCAAGTGGCTTCTACTTGGCCCTGAAGGAATCAGCTGGGAAGGTCAAACCTAACACCAGTCTCCACATTCTTCAAGACCAGTTCCCATTTATTTCTTTCTACTATTGGTTATTAGAAGTCTCTTATTCTTTGGCTCCTTTCCTTGAAGCTGTATAATAAGACTCCTATTTTCTGGAGAAAGTTTCCATGGACACAATATGATCTTGTCATAGTAGAGCAGACTCCAGAATCACCTTTGTGTATCTGCCTCTGGCTCCTAGCACAACACCCTAAATAAGAAGAAATCCCTGGATCTTCGACTTGAGACTGGAGCAACTGGAGATCAAGCTTGCCCCTCACATAGGATCTCATTTCCTAGAGAATATTAGGTTGTGGAAGCAGGAGGACCCAACAGGTAAAAGTACACAATGGCACACCTGCGTGGGGGGAGAGAGAGACAGAGAGAAGGAGAGAGAGAGAGAGAGAGAGAGAGAGAGAGAGAGAGAGAGAGAGAAACTCTAATCACCAAACTTCTCTAAATAATGTTTAAAACCACTTCAATTTTCTTACTGTTTACTAATTGCTTAAGTTGACCACACAGTCATTGCTGTCTTACAGGGAGCTATAGGGGTCTCCTTGCTGAATATCATGGTATTTTCTTGGACTTTATGTTCTTTGTCCTCCTTCAACAGCTGACACTTCTGACATCCTGGATGATCAATTCATAGAACAGTCTTTTCTAACATCCTCCCATGACTAATCTCCGTTTAGCAGAAGTACAACAAACTTTCCCTTTTTTAAAATTTTTATTTTTTGATACAGGGTCTTGCTGTGCAGCTCAGACTCATAGTGATCCTCCTGCCTCAGCCTCCACAGTACTGAGGTTACAGGTGCATGCCACAATGCCCACTTCCAGGCCAGAACAGCACTCCAGGGTTCCAGGACCAACACAGCATGTGGTACCAAGGATTGAACTCAGTGCCTTGCCTTGCCAATCAGACACTTATGCTGCTGAGCTGTCTCCTCAACCCCAACTTTCCTGTTTTTAAGGTGTATATTTAAGTGTACAAGTGCCTATGGCCACTAACTGAAAGTTTAACACAGTCATGGAAATCTAAACTTGAAGCCATGGATGTCTAAGAAGATACAGTACAGTAGGGTTGTTGTGATAAATTTCTCTTACCTTGCAAGCCAGCACCTACATCTGCTTCAACAATGCTCTTTTTTGCTGCGAGTCTCAATCCAAGGGTTTCTCTACTTACTTTCTCTTATCTAACCCTGCCTTTGAGCTCCAATTATCATTTTTATGCTAGTGTTACAGTTCATCTTGATTATCAACCTGAATAGCCTGAGGGAGGAGGATTTGATGAGTAACATCCTCCAGAGTGTGTCTAGGTAGGTGCTGGGGACATGGTGCACCCAACCCTTGGCCCAGTCCCTGGATCCCTCTGCTGTTCTGTACTTCCTAGACATCAGGAGTGGAGCAGTCTTCCCCTGCATGAACGCCTGTCATAAGTTTCAGTCTTGGAGTCAGCAGACCATGGACTGAAACCTCCAAAACCAGGAATAAAAAAAAAAAAGTCCTCCTTAAATGGGAAGGTTTCAGGTATTTTATCCCAGCAATAAATGATCAATATAGAAAATGGGTATGAGAAAAGTGGGGTAGTATCCATTATATTTGACCATGTTGTTCAGAATCTTTTAGATTTATCCTGCTTTGCAGGATAAACTTGGAAATGCCTAGTGATTCAAGCCAGAAATTCCTGGAATACCATAAGTGGAAGTTAATGATTATCTCTGGCAACAGCTCAGAAGACGATAGTGGTAGTAGGAACACAAACTATAAAGGTTTGTTTTATTTCATATGAAAATAAATCTTTATTGAGAATTGGACTACAAGCCAAGCATACTATGTTCTGTCAATAATTTGTCAACATTTTATCTTGCCCAATAAATCTGATGAGGTTGAGCTTAAAGATGATGGAGTAAATGATCTTATGAGGAAAATTTTTAAGGCAGCCCAACTTTCAGGTTGTAGTCTAACTACTGTTGAATGCTTTTAGCTATATTTACAATGAGAATTTGAAGCAAAAAGGAGAGCAGAAGGATTTTTTAAAACTTAAATTTTGGCCAGAATAGAAGTACATGTAAAGTTGAAGCCAAAGAAGGATCAGGTGCTTAAAATTACTGCCATTACAAAGAAGCTGTGTATTTTACACTGTGATGATATAAAAGAGCTCCTTATGCAGGCTCAGGATGTACAGGTGTAAACTACTTTGAAAGTCTGCTTTGACTAAGGAGCCCCAAAATATCATGCTCATTCAGAACATCTAGCAAACTATTTCCCAACATTCAGCCATCCAGATACTGAGAGGCTGCTACAGGTGTGATCCATGGGGGCCAGAATACTGCTTATTCTGGCAGCAGATTTTGGCATTCTCCATGTGATACTGGTTTTACAAACAGCAGAATGCAAGATTTTTGAGGTCATAAAGCATCTGTTCAGATTTGAATGGAAGGCTTGGGAGGTTAGGTTATGTGGTACATGGAGAAAGTTCATGCCAGAAGCCACTGGAAAGATAATAAGTTCAGATAGAGGCTGAAGTTGCCATGAGATGCCAGGAGGTTGGAGACACCAGAAACGTGGACTTTAGCCTATGTGTCTCCCACAAACAGTTTCAGGCAATGTACAGAACCAATGCACAAGGGTGGCCATGGAGGCTATAACCAGCAAGACTGTAGGGTGGGGCTGCCAAGGTCTCTGGAATTCACATCTCACCACCAGGTGCCCCAGTGGCTAGACATTTGAGCTATATCATTCCATGAGAAATGGTTGATAAACTACTGAGACTTTAGGGAAGGAATTGGTGTGCTTTGAGTTGTATGCAGGATAGTTTTATCATGTTAGGCAAAATTATGACCTTGTTATTGCCTCAGTTTGGAGAGCAAGTATAGTTTATGGAGATGTGTTACCATGTCAGGTTGCAAGGGATGGCCTTCATAGTTGACACTGACTGTCAACTTGACTGGGTCAGGAGACACCAGTCTGGACATCTATCATGATGGCATGACTTTGGGGATTATCTTGGCCCTGGTCGCTTTCCTTGGGACTCTTCCTTTACTCTTGGCTTCTAAAACTAAGCATAGTTGTTTCACCACACCCTTTGGTCAAGAAGTTCCTGCCCTGGAGTCAGCATGCCAGGGACTGAAATCTCTGAAACCATGAGCCAAAATTGTGAAACCTCTCCCCATTTCAGCTGCAGGTGGCAAGTATTTGTATCCCAGCAATACAAGGCTGAATAATACAACTCATTCATTACCCCAGTAATTTCTTAAACTCCAGCTCTCATCCAAACCTAGACTTTAATACTCCAAGTTGTCTAAGTAACACATAAAGCTGAGCATTTGTAAACTGAGCACTTTACCCACATTCTGGGCAGTAAAGTAGCTTGCCTATATTCCTTGACTTAAATCCTAGTTTTGCAGAAGTTAAGAGTTACCTTATGGGACTGAAGAGGTAGCTTGGTGGTCTAAGTGCCTGCCTGGCAAGTGCACAGACCTAAGTTTCATCTCCAGTACCACATGTAGTGCTGACTGCAGAATTCCAGGCACACCATGCCTGGCCCCTGAAACCAGGCATGGTGGTGCATGCCTGTAATCCCAGCTCTGGGGAGCTGTGTAGCAAGACTCTGTAGTTAATTAATTAATTAAAAATAAAAATAAAAAGTTATTGTTATGGTGTGTGTCTAGTTGTCCCCTCAAAGCCTTATGCAGTCATGGGGCGGGGACTTCTAGAGTTTGAGAATAACTCATGATCCACTGGGATTATGTGTTTTAGTATGGCTGAGATTATGGGTCATAGTACTGCTGGGATTATGGGTGTGAGTATTTACACTAGCCTTGGGGCAGACAGCCTGAATGCAATTTAAGAGAGACAGACTCTCTGTTGCTATTGTTGTTGTTCCGCCTCCATGAACTAGATGCTTTCTGCCCTGTGCCGCTCTGCCTTGGAGCCAGCCAAGTATGGACTGAAACCTCCAGTAATTGTGAGCTAAATAAACCTTTCCTTCCTTCATTTTGGGTATCGGGTATTTGTCCCAGCAATGAGAGAAGAGTAACCAAGACAGTTATCTTATATAGATTTTTTGCCTTGCTTATTTTTTTGAACTAGAAATTTAACTATTTATATGATGTAGCATAATTTCCTTGAATGTCTTCTTGATTATTACTCTTTCTTCTTTGTATGCTTCAGTAAATACACCAAATGCATTATTTCTTTTAACTTTTCTTCTGTCAATAGCTATCTGTGCTACTTCTTTTTTAGCTGATGTGAATAATGCTGTTACAAAAGTCATTTTAAAATACGGTTTAGACAACAGCCAACATCATACTCAATGGGCAAAAACTGAAAGTTTTCACTCTAAAAACATGAACAAGACAAGAATGTGCCCTCTCACCACCCCCATTCAATATACGACTGGAAACACTAGTGAGAACAATGAGACAAGAGGGAGAAATAAAAAGAACAAAGACAGGAAAGAAAGAATTTAAATTATCATTATTCGAAGATGACACGATATTCTACATAGAAGACCCTGAAAGCTCCACCAAAAGGCTGCAAAATTAATAAGCACAGTCAGAGCAAAGCTATATACAAAGTAAACACTCAAAAATAGGTAACATAACTGTACACAAAAATAAACTTACTGAGAGAGCAATGATGGAAACCACATCCTTCACAATAGCATCCAGAATAATGAAATACTTAGGAATCAACATAACAAAGGAACTAAATGATTTGTATATTGAAAATGGAAGTACTCTGGAAAAGGAGATTGATGAGAATATTGGAATATTGAAAGCTACCCCTCACTTAGGGATAGAGAAAAAAACAAACATAGTAAAAATGGCCATACTCCCAAACTGTTACACAGATTTAATACAATCCAAATAAAAATACCATTAGCATGCTTAACAGAACTAGATAAACCACTTCTAAAACTTATCTGGAACCAGAAGAGATCTAGAACAGCGAAGGTAATCTGGGCAACACAGGCAAGGCTAGAGGCATCACAATCCCTGGCTCGCAACTATACTACAAAGCTACAGTAATAAAATCAGTATGGTACTGGCAAAAAAGAACAGACCCAAGGATCAATAGAACAGATTAGAAGATGTGGACACAACTATAAACACACTCAGCTAACTTATTTTTGACAATGAAACAAAACATGTTCACTGAACTAAAAATGTACTCTTTAATAAATGGTTCTTTAAAAAGTAGCTGTCTATATACCAAAGACTAAAATAGACACATCTTTATATCCATGTACTAAAGTCTAAGTGGATCAAAGATCTAAATATTAAAACATAAACACTAAATCACTGGAAGACAAAGTAGGTAGGAAGCTGGAAGGCATTGGTATAGACAGAGAGTTCATAAACAAAATAGACTTCATGGGAAATATTTCAAAGAATCAAGAACAGGCATCTCATCTTACTAAAAAAATTTTATACAGCAAAAGAAATCACAAAGCGAAAAGAAAACCCACAGGAGAAAAAATTTTAGCCAATTGTCCCTCAGAAAAAGTAATTCTATCTAGAACATATAAAGAATTGAGGGCTGGTGAGATAGCTCAGTGGTCTAAAGCACCTACTTAGAACAAGCTAAGCTAAGCAAAGCACAGGGACCACGGTTCAATCCCCCAGCACCACATGCCAGCCAGCCCTGCCCCCTGGTGGGCTGAGCTGGCCACACACACACAAATAAA
>NW_004524608.1:7618754-7619458 GCF_000260255.1 Octodon degus
TATCAAAACTGTCCTATTAATCAGCTGTGAAACTGTCTCATTCAGATTTATTTCTCAATAAAAAAATAAATATATAAAAAAAGAACTCAAAAGAAGAATTACAAAGAGATAGGTATAACAGAATTAAAAGGAAAGCAAGAACTTGAAGATTGGACAATGAGGAGAAGGCAAGGAGAAAAGCTGGGAAACATGACAGGGACAAAGCCATACATTTATACATATGAGATGGGTAAGGCAATGATCCTGAGAAACATCAACAAGTTTTTTAAACTAGCAGTTAACTGGTAGGATTCTCACCCCGACTAACTATATATGTTGATACCTGGGAACCAAGCAGCTGCACTGAAAATAGTAATATGTAATAGAAGGATCACACTTGGAATGCCTGTCATTCTGGTCTTCTAAATACATACTTCTTGTCATGGCATTCCAATTATTACTATACTATCTCTCAAGTAAAAGGTTTTTGTTTTCTTCTTTAAATAAAGGGTAACACATGAAAAAAGGACACAAGAAAAAGAATTTTAAAATGTCACAGAACTGACCTGCTACAATTCTATATATGGTTAGGTTTCTAAATTTTTGTGTAAAAATATATAAGTGTTTATTCCTACTTTTAATTATTCTTTTCTTCATATTCTGTAAGGACTTAAAGTTCAACATATCAATACTTGATGGAAAATATCTATTCCATGTTATGCCTA
>NW_004524608.1:7619558-7624887 GCF_000260255.1 Octodon degus
AAAAAAAAACCTCAGACACCCCCCAAATTCAAAGACCCAATCGAAAAGTAGGCATCTGAGAATAATGTACACCTCTCAGATAAAGAAGTATAATGATAAATAAATATATAAAGAAAATACTATTGGTCGTTCAAGAAATGCAAATTAAAACAACAATGACATTGCATTTCACCCAGGAAATAATATCTACCACCAAAAAATCAACCAATAACAAATGCTGAAGGGCTTTGGGGAAAAGGAACACTTCTCCACTGTTGGTGGGAGTGCAGACTGGTACAACCACTGTGTACATCAGCATAGAGATTCCTCAAAAAACAAGGATTAGAAGTCCCACTCAACCCAGCTCTTCCCCTTCTGGCTATCTTCCCAGAAGAATTAAAAACATCATACAACAGTGATAAATGTGCACCTGTGTTTATAGCAGCGCAATTTGTAATAGCTAATTCTTGGAAATGACCCAAATGCCCATCAACTGAGGAATGGATAAAAGATGTGAAATTGCTATGTAATGAACTATTATTCAGCCATAAAGAATGATAATTTGAGACTTTTATACATAAATGGATTCAATGTGAGACCATACCATAAGTGAAATAAATCAGACTCACATGTGTAAACATCAGAATGTCTCCCTGGTATGAGAAAGTGAAAGAGAAAATAAGGGCTAAAATGTACAGTAGGTATCGTGAAATGGGAAGAAATTGTTCAAAAGAAAAAGGAACTAGGATGGGTGTAAGGAAAACAGGACAGTAGGGAAGAAGAAAATAATGCAAGTCAGTTATACTATTAGTATATCTTAGTTCACTAAATAAAAAGGTTTGTTATAATATCAACTGGAGAAATGTTTAAGCTCGTATCTTGTACCCTGAGCAGCTAGTTTGAAGATAGAAGCATGTAACGTATTGTTATTCTCCATTATTTTGTTATGAAATTTTGTTTCAATTTTCTTCCATAAAATAAGATAAAATATCATTCTACTCTTACAGTTGGGGATGCTAAGATAAACTATCAGAAGAGTCCATCATACATGCATATACAAAAGTGAGCCAGAATCACAAGTCTGCATCTTGTACAGCAATTAACCACTAAGAAGAATACATGCAGTGTATTATTTGTTGAAAAAAAAATAAATAAAAGCAATTGATGAAGGTGAAAAAAAAAAAAAGTGAGCCAGAACTACAAAGCCTAGTCTTAAGTTATGAATCATGGAACATCATGGGATCAAGCAATAATGCAAATTGGTGGAACTGTCATTTATCAAAAACAGTATCTTATAATATACAAATGCCAATATTTATCTATGATATGCATGGTAATTATGATTTGCAAGATTAAGAATGCTAACATGTACTTTACCTATTAAAATTATCATTAGTAAATGATTAATAATTTTGAGTATAGATTTCATAATTCCATCAAATGGTTTTCTTAGAAAAAATACACAATATCATAAAAACATCATTAATATCAAAAAATCTTTTAGATAAATTGCTAGTTACAGGAAGTCTACATATAAGCAAATGGACAAGAACTTACTGAAATAAAGTTCAGAAAGTTTTTCCATTCAAAGATCATACAAAAAGAATAGTTAAGTAGAAATGTTAGAATTAGACAAAGAATTATATATTAATGCAAAATATAAAATGCAAAGTTGCTACTATATACCTATGAAAGTTACAGTATATAATGAAAATGTGAAAATCATAAACTATATGTATATATTTTTTAATCTTTTGTCTACTTATTTGATACAGGCTCTCACTACACAGCTCAGACTCTTAATTATCCTCCTGGCTCAGCCTCCCCAGTTCTGGGATTACAGGTGTGAGCGATCACTTTCAGTTTCAGTGGCCAGCATGGTAGAGGGAATCAAACCCAGGTCCTTGCACTTGCTAGGAAGGTGCTTAGACCTCTGAGCTATCTCACTGGCCCTAAAAAGTGTAAACATTTATTTAAAATGAATGTATCTCTGATAGGTCAGAAAAATTTAATTTCCAGAAGAATCATAGCACATATTTTCATATGCATGATTAAACTTCTTCACACCATGCAAAGAATACATTCGTTTTCATAACACATGTAACAGATGCTAACCTTGACTACAGCGGTTTTAACATAATTGGGAATTTTGACGCATCCGCTCCAAAAGGCATATTCTTTCCACATCCAATATTCAGTCCAAGCTGTTAATAAGTAATCAATATTTTTTAGTCCTTGAAAATCTTAGCCAGGACAAGAGCAGTTAAGACTAATCTAGTCATAGCCTCATCAGACTTGTAGAGATCACATGCAAATAAAGCTTCCATAGGCCACCCCATAAACTTTACCCAACTGTGGTAGGCTTAATAATGACTTCTAAATAAGCCTTCTGTCTAATCACTGGAAACTGTGAATTTCATCTCACCTAATAGAATAGACTATGCAGATGTGGTTAAGAGTGTTACAATAGGGAGACTCCCAGGGCTCATCTAAGCAGGGGTGTAACCTCAAGCAGTGTATCTTTATAAGAGAACCAGAGGATCTGATTCCAGGAGAGAAGAAAGCAATTGGACTATGAAAGCAGAGAATGAAGTGATGTGGCCACAAGCTAAGGGTTGTGATGACCACCAGGAGCTAGGAAAAGGAAAGAAAAGATTCACTCCTAAGTCCTCTAAAGAGAACATAGCCCAGGCCACATCTTTACATCAGTCCAGTGATAATGATTTCAGTGATTGGGAGGATGATAAAACAGGCTTTCATCACATTTTCTTTTTTAATAACTAAATTAAACAAAATAACATTTGCACAAGAGGACAGCAATCCTACAGAAATTAAACACGTACTGGAGCTGGATGCCATGGGGGCTGATGTCACAGAGAAGATACCAATGGCACTGGAGAAGCTGCTATGGGCTAAAAGGAGGAGGGGGCTCTTGATTCCTCAGTTCCCCAAGCCCATGCCTCTGCTGTCTGATAGCTTGCCCTGACTGTACACTATCTTGGCCAAAATCCCACAGAGTCTAGGAACATCATCAGCAGGTGTCAACTGCTCCCCTGTGAAGCAAAGCAAAGCAGAAGGGCTGGGATAAATTTGAGGGTAAACAGGTTCAGGACCAGAATTCCTGTGCTAAAATGAGAATACACCACTAGATCAAGGACTATCGCATTGTTTAATTTAACCTGTTTACTTCCCAGAGAGAAGTTAGGGCACAGAGAGACTGCATGTGTAATGTCAAACCTTTCAGAGACCAAGGCCCCAAACTACAACCCAAAAGTCACTTACTAATTGCAAACTGCCGACACTCCAATTGAACTGGAATACTGAGCTTTTAGCTTAAAAACCAAAACTCATATATTAACATCTTTTGTCTAATAAGAAAATCACAATAACAGAGTCTCCACTGATACAACCATTACTGAAAGATTAAAGTTTCCGTTTGGTGTACTTTTGTTGTACACATGCCAATGATTTGTCACACCCTGGGTCACACATGGTTAGTTTGAGAGCAATGCACACAACACTCAGGTCATCTGTTAGTCTATTTCTAGTATCAAATTTCATATAAGTGAAAGCTGAAAACAGCTTCTTACATACATAAGCTGAGCCAAACAAAGTAAGAAAAGCAATCCCAAGTGCTTTCGCTACTTGAAATTATTTGGCAGAGAATTAATTCCACACTCCAAGGATCTGATATTCAGAAGGACTAACTCTACTGCCCTTTGTCATCCCTTCATGTCAATCATTTCAAGTGTTACAAGACAGAGCTTTCTTGAAATTCTAGTAGTTCCATTTAAAGATTTCCAGAATCTAATCAGTATAAGGAAAAATCAGCTTCTTCAAATTTGGCTTTATCTGGAGAAGCAAATGCAGGGTTGTCTCCAACTTAGGGAACTGTAAAACTCTGTTACTAAAATTCTACTCTGCAGCTGCTATAATGCTAGAAAATTCCTTAGAGATTTCTTAATGGCTTGTAGGATTTTCCGCAAGTGTCGTAGAGTTTTCTAAATGCATTTTTATATTTGGAAGCTATTTCATCTGCCCACTTTCAAGGTCTCTTTCAAAAACCTGCAGTATTCTCTCATTTTGATATCACAAAATAACCTTTCTACTGTTTCCCTATACCTTGTAGTTTTTTTATTCAGTACATTAAAGTGTAGGGTAAAACCTGTAAAAAAAAATGATGCTGTTAAGTCAGTGCATATCAGTGAGCTATGGATATTCATGTCCTTTTTCATTATACACAGCTTAATGCCACCCAAGAAGGCCATATCTTTCCAGGACTCATCTTCTGTTCACCCACCAGATGCTATTGTATGCAGGTAAAGTCTTATACTGTGCCTGAAACTCACAGAGAAGTACTTGATACTGGGAAGAATTAATAGCATGAATTGTGCTCTAATTCATCAGTTTTGTGACATCCTTGAAGACACTGTCTAATTTTGCTTAACTACTTTTCCTGGTTAAAAAAAAGCTTCTTAGCGTATAATGCAGTAGAATTGAATGACTGGATGTTTTGCTTTTTAAACAAACAACTTTATGAAAGATGTTGCCATCAGCATGCCAGGCGCCCTATCACCAGTAACTGAAGCCACTTTTCCTGGCCTTGTGTCTCCACAGGCCTCCGTCACAGCTTTATAGACCAGTCTCACTTGTGTTTTTCCCACAAAAAAAACACCAATTTCAAGAGTTCTTCTGTCACAATGTTGCCAACAACACAGTGCAGAGTTACTGCTCACCTTGCACCAGTATTTATTCCTGTGCTTTCATGCAAGCACACAGAGCAGCAGGCAGTGAGCTGCTGACTAATATCACTGCCATGTGCAAGACTTAATCTTCAACAGGATTTCTTCTAAGCAATACATCATAATGCATTACATAGTTTCATCCTTGTTTGGAAAATCCTGAAGCAGGGAATCACTTTCAGACAGCATGGCCATTTTGACAAAATCTTCATCAGAGAGAGGCTCATTATGCTTTGCTACACACAGCAATTGAAAGCTGCAACTGTCAGATTTCAGAAATATAGCTGCAAAAACTAAGACACTGGCAAGGGTATTTCCTCAATTGCTGTTCAAGGAATTCTTTCCTTTCAGTCTCACCAAATTTGGCAACATGTTTGTGGTTGGTATCAAAGTGTGTTCTGACACTTGATGTGTGATGCACAACATTTTCATGGCCTAGAATACAGAGCACTTTTCCATTACATTCAGCTGTTCCAAATGCCTCTGTCCAGGTCTTTTCAAATGATCTACTACTTGTTTTCAGCCTTCCTCTTTTCTTGCTGCAGTCATTTTTTGGTGTTCAAGACTTACAGTCCACAAAAATATAAAATTTAAAACATGAAGCACCC
>NW_004524608.1:7631207-7636978 GCF_000260255.1 Octodon degus
CCCTAGCCTTTCAAGGTCACTGAAGACTCAGGATGTAGGAAAACCTGTACTGTAACATCAGGTAACTCAGGTGTGCCCCAAATTTTCTGATCAAGAAGATTATGGAGTCACAGAGAAATGTGATTGATGATGTACAGTGTGCCCAAGGAGAGTCACATGGAGAGAAAATTCTCTCAGGCTTTCACAGAAAGCAAATTGGTCAAGCAATGGCTGTGACTTATCCACGTGGCTAACACTGACAAAGGATCTACAAAGTGTGGTACAGGGTTTCAGGATAAATCCTGAGGGTACTTGACTGACATCAGATACAAAAGTTACATTTCTTGTTATATAAGTCTTGCTTTATCTTGGTCTTAATCATCCAGCAGAAAAGTATAAAAATGAGGTATATAAAGCTAAGCCATATTAATATGATGAGCTGTAAAAGGCTCAAGTCAATAACTTCTGAGGATAACCTACTACTATTATGGACTGCTGGATAATGTTGGATTGTTTTGCTGAATTCAAACACCTATAGTATTTAGATGCCAACAGAATACCCACCTCTGACAAGACTAAACAAAAAAAAAGGGATACAAAGGAAGGACCATTTTGTATTTGTATATACAAAATAGTTAGGATAGATATACAGCTACTTTTGCTTAATTCAATGAGAAGAAAGATTTTTACCACTAGTGATTGGACAGGATATCCTGTCTGCTTCTTATACTGTGGATAACCACTAAGAAGATAACAATGCACAATGTATTAATTATTGAAGCTGTCCTATTATTCAGCTTTGAAACTGTCTCACTGATATTTGTTCCTCAATTAAAAAAAAAACTTCAGAGAAAATAAACCAATTAAGGAGGAAATAAAGTAACAGTTGGTTGTCTTCTGTTTTAACAAATCCGCACAAGGAAAAATCCTGTTAGAGCTTCAATAAAGATGGATCTAGAATAGTGATAATGGTAAACTTGAAACTTCTAAAAGAATATAAGAAAAAAAATATTTTAGCATTTGGAATATTTTCTAGGTGTTTGAAATTTTTAAGTAGCTGAACTTTCAAGTAAGTTTTCAACTATTTGTATTCATGGATTTATGTCAGCAGAACATATTCAATGACATTAAGCAGAAAAATATTAATATTAAACTTTAAAATGAGTGTAGTATAAAAGAAAAAAACTTAATGACAATTTTAGCCATTAAGAAAATGGTTTTGGAAAAGAATATAATTTTATTACCCTGCAGACATACAAGTGAATTGGGAGGAATGCAAAAGGAAAAAGTCAAAACTTGTACAAAATGGGACAAAAACTTTTAAAAGGTGCTTCTGTTCCATTTTCATGCTGGTCAGTAGATGATGGTGGGTCTCAGAAGAAAGGCAATGCAGGAACTTAAAATCTCAAAAACTTGTATTAGAAAGATACATCACTTATGTAGTCTTCTTGCCAAAACACTTCAGTACAATTCAGTCAGGGAGAAACAACCAGACAAATCCGAGTTGAAAACAACCTGTAACACTCTGACCAGATGGCTTAGACCTGAGTTCCCAAGTGCAGATGCTGAGATAAAGATCATTTCAAGCTGCATCTCATGAGTGTTCCCTGGAAAGGCAGAGCAGAAAGTGAGGACACCAGGCTGAGGAGAGCACAGGGCAAGCCACGGCGTAATCACGCAACCCCATGTACAGCTGCCTCAACCCCGCAGGGACATTACATTACCTCAGAGATGCCCATCAGTTGTTATTGATTGTGTGGGAGCCACACTTCCTGCCCATCCTCGTACACCCTGCAGCTTGTGAGCTCTGCCAGCACAGCACGTTCTGGCCGACCGCCTGAGATAATTCCCTGATGAAGAGGAGTAGCTCCAGCCCCAGAGCAATGACAGCCTCCGATATAACTAAACACAGGGCTTTGTGCTTGATTGCATTACTACGGGCACAGGTGGCTGTGCAGGACATCAGTTGGACAACAAGAATAATTTATAAAATAATTTTTAAATTCATTACATCATTATCTGTTTAGTTTTATCATAACTGATGTTTGATTATGACAAGAATGTTTCTATAGACAATATTGATGTACTTACAAATACATACTGATTAGGTCAAAAGGCCTATGATGTTTAAATGTCCTCACAAATAATTACTTGAAAAGATAGTACTGTTACATATTTGTTAATATAGAAACATATGCATGTATATAACCATGCAAACATGAATGCATATATGTTTATGCAAACATGTACATGTATACAGATGTATAAATAAAGAAATAATTTTTAAAAGAAATAGAAAAATTTAAACAACAGTAACTTTAGCTAAGAAGATGAATGGATATTCACTGTACTATTATTTCTACCTTGCTATAATTGTTGTACTTTTCAGAGTATAGGGGTTTATAAAAAGAAATTAATATTTGCCAAAATAACATTTTTTTCAAGAAAAAGTTTTACCTAATATCACTACTTTTAAAATAATAATAATAATATCACTACTTTGTTGAACTACATTGTGTGAAAATCTCATTAGATATCGGGAATAATAATTCTGTACAATTCTGTTCAGTTGTCTGATAAGCATCCAAACCTGAAGTCAGTTCCTTGTAACTAACTGCATGGGCAAACATGACCTTCGTTCTGCCCTCCTTCCCTAAATAAAAAAGGAAGCTAAATACACTGTCTTTCTGTAGCACTATGTACCAACATTCCATGTCTCTTGTACCAAGTTGTACCCAATCTTCACAATGTGTATAGCCTACTCCTCAATCTAGTGATTCCTTCTCAACAGAATTTCTGCAAAATTACATATACTTACTAAAAAGAAACAATTTACAAACATCTCCAGTTCTCCCTCTTTGTGACTACATGACAAGACTGAGCTTCATGCCCTCTTTGCTGAAGGTTAAGTGAGTGGTCCTAGCCAAGAAGTGATAGGTAGTGAGACAAGCTCCTTTGGGACCAGCATATTTTATTGTTATGACCAACCCACCCAGTTCTCACTGTGGGCTGCAGCCCAGAAACTGGCAATGTTCTCTGTGGTGGCTACCTGGTCCAATGGACTCCTAACTAGCCACAGAAGGCTGGGGTCTCCTGATTCCCCATAAAGTGTGTATAAGCAACTTCAAACTATCTCATGAGAACAAGAAATAGAGCACCGTACCAATATTTGGGGGTGATTTGTTAACAAGAAATTATGTAACTTATCCTAATTTATAATCAGATTTAATACTATAGTCAAGAACCGCATGTGCCATATTTTGCCCCTTCAAACACCAGGCAAGTAGTTACTGTGTAGTATTTCAATTATTTAAATGTATAACCAAAAATTCACAGTTTATATGAACCTGATTACACAGTTTATTAAAAAATCATAAGATACGTGTTGTAGAATTTGCTCCTTATACAAAACATTCCATAGTTCTTAATATAGTTGTGCTAACACTTGATTGAAAAGGAAAATTCTGTTTCATAAAAAGCCTTAGTCCTCTTAGCCAATCAAATGAAAATAAACGACTCATTAGAACTTAATCTTAAGGAATTCAAGTACACTAAGCTAATGGGTAACATGTGACTAAGAGTGAATTAGCTAATCTTTATTCTAATAGTTGCCACCATGAACTAAGGAATTAGAGTTAGATTTTTGAAATGCTTTGAATTTTTTTCATGTGGATAAGATTACTTTAGGCTAACAGACCTAAAAAAAAAGTATCACATCTTTGTCAGTCCTTTTTCCTAAAGTTTAAAATTATTTTATTAACATATAAAAAGCCCTGTAGTAAGCCAATAAGAGGATTACAAATTTTTCTTACCTTATTGCAGAAAATTTTTAAGCATAACATAGAATTCATTCCCTTCAACTTTTATACAAGCTAAAGGGACTATCTCCTTCTAAAACCTTATAACAGGCCCAACAATTGTGTGGAAGAGCTTCCACGCTTCGCTGCACCTGCTGGACCCCTCCTAACCCAGCCATAGTCCAAGCTGTCAGAGAACTTCCATCTTGCTCTCGGAACCCCTCCTGACACAGACCAAGGCCAGGCCCAGCATATGTATGGGAGAGCTTCCATGCTCCCTTTTGCCTGCTGGATCCCTTGAAACCCAGCTCAGGCCCACTTGCAAGTGAATCCTTCTGTCTTGCTCTCTGGACCCCTCCAGATCCAGCCCAGGCTTGGCATACAGGCTTAGGGTGAAACTCTGCAGCTAAAGTCCCTGTGGAGAGGCTAGGGGCCAGAACCACCCAGCTAATCCAGGAGCAGAACATCTTGCCAGAGGGGCACAAAAGGTTCACTTCCAATGGCTGCAGCAGGAAGAAGGTGAGCACAGCAGCCATACCCAAGCCAGGCACAACTGAATGAATTCAAACTTCATAGAGATGGGCCTGAATTTCAGTAGGTGCTAAGGTTATAACTACACCAAAGCTCTACACCAAAGATTGGAGGACAGTGCAATACAAAATGACAAAGAGAAGAAGAAAAATGCAATCTCAGGATCTCAGTTCTCCGAGACCACCCAGAACTAATGCAGAAGACACTAGCACAGAAGAAATCAGGAATCACACAACTGAAATGTCTGAATTAATAGCATCTGATGTAAAGAAAGAACTGCAGAAAAGCATAGAGGAACTCTGATTACAAATAACCCCTGATAAACAAAGAAATCTCTGAATTAATAGCATCTGAAGTAAAGAATCAAATGCAGACACAGGGGCTGGGGAGATGATGCAGTGAAATAAGTGCTTCCCTGGCAAGTGCAAGGCCTGAGTTCAATCCCCAGTTCTGCCAAAAAAAAAAAAAAACCCAAATGCAGAAACATATAGCGGAAATCAGATCAGAAATAATCTCTAACATAAAAAAAGAAA
Organism: Octodon degus; assembly: GCF_000260255.1. NCBI lineage: Eukaryota > Metazoa > Chordata > Mammalia > Rodentia > Octodontidae > Octodon > Octodon degus. The sequence goes on from NW_004524608.1 coordinate 7,636,048, forward strand.
GGATAACTATAATGAAAGAATTAATAACTGCTTCTCAAGAAGACACTGATTTTAAAAAAAAGTAGAGGAGATTAGAAAAATGATGTAATCCTTCAATGAGCAATATAGGAAAGACATAGATTGCATGAAGCAGAGTCAAAGAGATACACAGGAACTTAAAATATCTATCACAAGTTTTCAAAACCATTTGAGTGAAAGTGAAGATAGAGTTTCAGATGCTGAAGACACCATCGCAGCTAGTGAAAAGGTAAGAAAAGATTTCTTAAAAACAACTAGGAGGCAGGAAAAAATAATTCATCACCTACAACACGATGCAAAGATAAACGTAAGATTAATAGGCATCAATGAGGAAGAAGGAGTCAATAAAAGTGACATAAAAAGAATATGGGTTGAAGTAGTAGCAGAAAACTTTGCAAAAATAGGGGACAACAATCTGACATTCAAGTTACTGAAAAATAGAGAACTCCAAAGAACATCAACCCAATTAAAAATACACATATATAATAGCCAAGATCCCAGAAATCCAGCACAATATCCTGAAAGCCACTGGAGAAAAGAAACAGATGACATTTAAAGGAAAACCCATCAGAATTACAGCTGACTTCTCTTCACAAACCATGAAGACAAGAAGAGCATGGAACAGAGTACTTCAAGTCCTCTATGGAAACAAATTCCAGCCCAGATTAATATACCCTGTTAAAATCTCTTTCAAATTTGATAGAAAAGTGAAATACTTCCATGACAAAGAACAACTAAAGAATTTCCTGCTGACAAAGCCAATCCTACACAGACTACTAAAAGATATTCTAGACAGGGAATAAAATGATCAGAACTCCATGAATGAGAACAGAAGGAACACACTAAGTAGGGAAAACAATAAAACAAAGGAGAAAAAGAGGTTAAAAAACAGCAGGTAAATAACATGTCAATC
>NW_004524608.1:7637078-7638866 GCF_000260255.1 Octodon degus
TCAATCCAAGTGTATATATATTTGGTAGGGCACTGACTGGCCATGCAGAAGCTTGGCCCAGTCATGGCCAATGAGTCCCAGCATGTGACGTCACCACTTGACACCAACACTCCTTTCTAAGCACTTGTGTGGTCCCTCTGTGTGCTGTTATTTGCCACTCAGCTGCTAGAGTGATGCTGGAGTGACACAGCTTGCACGCCAAAGACAGGACCCTGCATATTTGCTGCAGGCAGCACATGAGCCATAGGTTCACTCCTGGACTGCACTGTTTATCCATATCCACAGAGTGAGCTTTTTGGTCTCAACATATAGCTTACATTTATGAGGATCTACTGTCTTTCAGCATATTTTCTGTTTAATTTAAACCCCATCATGAAGCACTTGAGAACTGGGTTCAATTCACAATCATCCCTCTATCTAATATAGCACTTGGTACATAGAAACACTTAACAAAACATTCATTGCACTAATGCAAACTGAAAGAGAAAACACAATTTGTTGATTAGTCTAACCGATCAGTTAACTGGTCTACATATGAGATACCCAGAATGCAAACAAGGAAAGCTGCCAAAACTGTGTCTTCCAAATGTTTTAGGCACACACACACACACACATCCTCCTTGACTTGAGATGGCTGAAGTTCTCCACCATTCAAAACATGAAAAAGATATGTCCTTTTAAAAGCAACATAGCTTCCAATTCAAATAATAAATAAGGATGTCAGCAATAAAAACTGCACAGGTTCTACAGAACAGATTGATACAAATAAAAAACTAATAAATATTTATGTAATTGTGTGTGGGAGGGTTGCCTGGAGTGTTTCCTCCACAGTCATGACTCTGGAGTGAAAAAGGAAATATAGGGGAAAAAATAACCCCAAAGAAGGATGAATAAATAGCAGGGTGGGCAGCTGGTGGGCAATGACTAATACTGGTGTTAGTAGTAGTTTAGACACACAAAAAAAAGAACTCTCTGAAAACCCCCTGCTCTCTTCCTCTAAGACTTTTCTTTATAGCTAATGCTGGAAAAGAGGAAGGGACAAGGGAAAGAAGAAAATGGAGAAATAAAGGAGAAAAGAAGGAAAAGAGAACAGAACCTAGACAGGATACAAACACATTCCCCACTTTTGCCCAACTAGTAATGTATCCACATAAAAGTTTCTTTTTGTGGGAACTAAGATTAAGTAAATTAATGGCTCATATTGCCTGCAATTTGAATATTACGTGCTGTATCCATCAAAAATGTAGGATGCGGGCTGCAGATATAGCTCAGTGACATAAGCACCCACCTCACAAGAACAAGGTCCTGAGTTTGATCCCTCATACCAGAAAAACAAAAACAAACCAATAAAAACTAAAAATGGAGGATGCATTCAATTAATGTGGTAATACAGGGCAACAGCCAAAGGAACTCCAGTTCAAATTTTCAGAGAATAATGCTGCACCTCCAACAACCAGAAAAGGAAGAGAAAAACAAACCCAGAGCCCAAAGACAAGAAGAAATCATAAAGATTAGAGCAGAAATTAATTCAATTGAGATGAAGAAAACAGTTCAAAGAATTAGTGAATCAAAAAGATGGTTCTTTAACAGATTAAATAAAATCAATAAGCTCCTAGCTAACCTCATCAAAAAAAGGAAAGAAAAAATTCAAATTCAAGCAATAAGGAATGAAAAGGGTGTAATCACCAGAGACCCAGTGGAAATTCAGAAGATTATCAATAGCTACTTTGAGAATCTTTACTCTCACAGAATAGAAGACACAGACAAAATGGACAGATTCCTAGAAAG
>NW_004524608.1:7648796-7656796 GCF_000260255.1 Octodon degus
TTGAAATTGTCTCATTGCTATTTGTTTATCAATAAAATTATGGCAAAAAATCATAAGTCAATACATCTAAATTATAACCATCAATGTAAATGGACTCAATTCACCAATTAAAAGAAATAAACTGGCACAGTGCATTAGAAAACAAAATCTGACAATATGCTATATACAAGAAACACACTTAAGTCATAAAGAAATTCACAGGCTGAAAGTCAAAGGATGGAAAATAACACTACATGACCCAACATCTCAGAAAAAAGCAGGGGTAACAATCCTGTTCTCAGACACTCTCAATTTCAAACCAAGAATGATCAAATGCAATAAAGAAGGCCATTATCTTCTGGTTAGGGTATAAATTCAAGAGGAAGAGGTAACACTCATACATATGTACGAACCAAACACAAGAGCACATAACTATAAGAAAAATCATAATTGACATGAAAAATATAATATCCAGTACCACACTCTTAACAGGAGAATTTAACATCCCCTTATCCTAAAAAGGTAGGTCAACCGACAAAAACTTAGCAAAGAATTAGCAGAACTGAACCAGAGCTTGGAACAAATGGACGTAGTGGACATATACGGAGTGTTCTACACAACCACAGCTGAATACGCATTTTTTCAACTGCACATGGGTCATTTTCTAAAATAGACCACATATTAATCAATAGGTCATGCTTAAGTATACCCAGGAAAACAGAAATTATCCCATGCATATTATCTAATCACAGTGCAATGAAACTGGAAATAAAGTACAAAAGAAACCAGAAAAACCCCATGAATAGATAGAAATTAAACAATACCCTACTCAGCAACCAATGGGTCACAGATGAAATTAAACAAGAAATTCAACAATATCTACAATTCAATGAAAATTCAAGCACAACTTATTGGAATTTATGGGATTTGATGAAAGCAGTTCTCAGAGAGAAATTCTTAACTGTAAACTCACACAGTAGGAAAACAGAATGCGAACAAATAAACAATTTAATGTTGCACCTCCAACAACTAGAAAGAAAGAATAAACCAAACCCAAAGCCCAAAGACAGGAGAAATCACAGAAATTACTTCAATTAAGATGAAGAAAACAGTTCAAAGAATTAACGAATCAAAAAGCTGATTCTTTGAAAGACTAAATAAAATTGATAAGTCCCTAGCTAACCTCATCAAAAAGAGGAAAGAAAAAATTCAAATTCAAGCAATAAGGAATGAGAAGGGTGTAATTACCACAGATCCAGTGGAAATTCAGAAGATTTTCAATAGCTATTTGATAATCTTTACTCTCACAGGATAGAAGACACAGAAGAAATAGACAGATTACTAGAAAGGTATAAATTACCAAAACTGAATCAAGAAGATATAATAACTCTAACCCAATAACAGCCAATGAAATATGAAATGTAATTTAAAAAAAAACCTATCAATGAAGAAAAGTCCAGGTCCTATTGGATTCACAGCTGACTTCTACAAAAAATTTACAGATGATATTATCCCTATACTCTGAAAACTCTTCAATTAAATTGAAAAGGAAGCAATCCTCCCAAAATAGTTCCTGGAGCCAAGAATTATACTGACACCAAAACCAGGAAAACTACAGGACAATCTCCCTCAAGAATATAAATGCAAAAATCCTCAATGAAATCCTAGCAAATAAAATACAGCAAATCATCAAGAAGATTACACACCATGACCAGATAGGATTCACTCCAGGTATGCAAGGATGGTTCAATATTCAAAAATCTAAAAATGTAATACACTAAATCAATAGAGCCATTTCCAAAAACCACATGATCATCTCAGTCTATTTAGAAAAGGCATTTGACAAAGTCCAACACTCTTTCATGTTCAAAGTCTTACAGAAAATTGAAATAGATGACCTCTACTTCAATCTGATAAAAACTATCTATGACAATCAAATGGCTGACAAAATTCTAAATGGGAAAAAACTGAAACTTTTTACTCTTAGATCTGGTATAAGGCAAAGAAGTTAAATTATCATTATTTGCAGATGACAGATACTGTACTTGGAAAACCCAAAAAACTCCACCAACAAACTATTAGAATTAATAAACAAATTCAGTACCATAGCAGGATACAAAGTCAATACACAAAAGTCAATAGCATTCCTCTACATAGATAACAAATACACTGAGAAGGAAATAAGAGAAACAATGCCTTTCATAATACCATCGCAGAAAATGAAATCCCTTGGAATTCATCTAACTAAAGAAGTCAAAGATCTTTTCATAGAAAATTAGAGTACTCTGAAAAAAAGAGATCGTACAGGATTTCACAAAATGGAAAGATATTCTCTGCTCCTGCATAAGAAAAAACAATATTGTGAAGAATGGCCATACTCCCAAAATTGCTGTACAGATTTAACGCAGTCCCTAACAAACTACCGACATACCTCACAGACCTAGAGAAATCATTCCTAAAATTTATTTGGAACCAGAAAAGACCTAAAATAGCAAAGGCAATCCTGGGCAACAAAGACAAGGCAGGAGGCATTACAATTCCTGACTTGAAATTATACTACAAAACTACTGTGATAAAATCAGCATGGTATTGGCCACAAAATAGACCTGAGGATCAATGGAATATATTAGAAAAATATGAGCCCAACACGCTTACCTGAAGAAACATAGCCTCTTTAACAAATGGTGCTGGAAAAACTAGCTGTTTACATGTCAAAAACTAAACTTAACCCAGGTCTATCACCATGCACTAAACTAAAGTCAAAATGGATTAAAGATCTACACATTAAAACAGAAACACTAAGTCTCCTGGAAGAGAAAGTAGGAGGAACTCTTGAAGATATATGGGCAGGCAGAGTTCATGAACAAAAATCAAATCACACGTGTAATACTTGAAAGAATTAACAATTGGGACCTCATCTTAGTGAGAAGTTTTTGCATATCAAGAGAAATTACCAACAAAGTGAAAAGACAACCCACAAATTGGGGAAAAAATCTTTTCAGACAAAGGCCTGCTCTCTACAAATTATAAAAACTAAAAAACATTAGTGCCTCAAGATTTAAAGACTCCATCCAGAAATGGGTATCTGAGATGAACACACACTTCTCAGAGGATGAACGTATAGAAGCGAATAAATATATGAAAAACATGTTCCACATCACTAGCTATAAGTGAAATGCAAATTAAAACAACACTGAGATACCATCTCACCCCAGAAAGAATGGCTATCATAAAGCAATAAACCCGGGGCGGGAGCGGGCGGGCCGGGAGCGGGTAGGGGGGAGGCCCAGACCGCCTCGCACAGCCCTGGGCGCCTGGTAGTGAGGGCTCCCAGCTCAGCAGGCCTGGCTAGCATCTGCTCCTCGCTTGGAGCCGACTGCGCGTCCCGCCTGCAGCCCTTGGAGGCGCCCTCGCAGCCACTCTCCCACTCGGGGAGCTCCCGGTACCCCAGCCATCCTGCTGCAGCTGCTCCGAGCCTGGTCCAGCAAGCGTTCTCGCTCGCCACCGACCTCCAAGCCCAGATCAGCACGAAGGTCCTAGTCCACGTCCTCGCGGTGTCCAGGTCCCGGTCACGCTCCACATCCAGGTCCAACTCCAGCAGTCCTCCCCGGTGCCCAGGAGGGAGTCGCAGTCCAGGTCGCCCAAGAGCCCCCAAGTCTCCAGAAGAGGAGGCAGCCGTGTCCTCCTAAGAAAACACTAAGTCGGCCAGCAGCATAACCAGACTTGGGGGAAAGGACCACGAACTTGGTCCATTGGTCCATCGAAGAGTCCTTGGAACAAGCAGCTGACTACTGAAAAGGTTATTTTGTAACATTTGTCTAACTTTTTGCTTATGTTAAACTTTGCCTCTGGTGGCAAACTTCATTTTTTTTTGTGTCATTTTGTTGCTGTTATTCCAATTTCTTGTAATTTAATGAGGTGAACAACTTCAGATTTCATTATTGGATTGCATATTTGAAGTAAAATTTCATTTTGTTTAAAAAAAATTAAAAAATAAAGCAATCAACCAACAACAAATGTTAGAGAGGTTGTGGGGGGAAAAGGAACCCTTCTCCACTGCTGGTGGGACTGTAGACTGGTGCAACCATTGTGGAAATCAGTGTGGAGACTCCTTAAAAAACTAGGACTGGAAATCTCATTCAAACCAGCTATCCCCTTACCAGGAATTTTTCCAGAGGAACTGAAAATGTCATATCATAGTGATATATGTACACCTGTGTTTATAGCAGCCAACTTGTGATAGCCAAATCTTGGAAACAACCAAGATGCCCATCACCTGAGGAATGGATGAAAAAGTTGTGCTTTTTTATATAATAGAACATTACTCTGCTATAAAGGATGACAAACTCGAAGCCTTTATACTTAAGTGGATGCCATCTGAAGATATACTCATAAGTGAAACAAACCAGACCCACATGTGTAAATTGCAGGTAGTCTCCCTAGTGTAAGAACTCTGAAAAAGAAATACAAATAGAAAGGTACAACACAATTTAAAGGAAGCGAGAACTTGAGGATTAAACAATGAAAAGAGGGCAAGGAGTAAAGCTAGGAAACATGACAAGAGCAAAGCCATACATTTATATGCACAAGATGGGTAAGGCAATGATCCTGAGACTCTTCAGCAGGATTTTGAAACTAGCAGTTAATTACTAGGATTCTCACCCCTGACTAACTATATATGCTGATATCTGTGAACCTAGCAACTGTACTGAAGATAGCAATGTGTAATACTAGGGTCATGCTTGGAATGTCTGTCGTTCTGGTCTTCTAAATACATACTGTTTGTCATGTCTTACCAATTACCACCATACTGTCTCTCAGGTAAATGTTTGTTTAAAAACAAGGGTAATAAATGAAAACGAGAGACAAGAAAAAAAAAGTAACAGGACTGTCCCGCTACAATGCTACATAAGGTTAGATTTCTAAATTTCTCAGTAAAAATACATAATCATTTATTCCTATTTTTTAAATTATTTTTCTTCATATTCTATAGGAATTCAAAATTTAACATATCAATACTTGATGGAAAAAAAATGTAAAAGGGCCAGGGAGATAGCTCAGTAGAATAAGTACTTGCCTGGCAAGCACAAGGTCATGAGTTCAATCCCTGGTACCTAAAAAAAAAAAAAAAAAAAAAAAAAACTTGATGGATAATACCTGTTCCATGTTATGTCTAAGATTTTTTATTTTCAGACAGATAGTGAGGTTAGCCTCAACTACCTATGTTATAGAGTAATAATATCATTAACCTTCTCTTCTAGAGGGTTAACAACTTAAGTTTACAGACCAAAAATTAGGGGAAAAGAAGGGTTGCAAGGACAGCCAACATTTTGGCCCTAGCCTTTCAAGGTCAGTGAGCACTAAGGACATAGGAGAACCTGTACTACAATATCCTGTAATTCAGTGATGTCTCAAATTTTCTGATTAAGGAGATTATGGGGCCACAGAGGAAAGTGATCAGCGATGTAGACTATGCCTAAAGAGAGTCACATGGAGAGAACACATTTTCTCAGGCTTTCACAGAGAGCAAATTGGTCAAGCAATGTCTGTGAGTCATCTACATGGGTGACACTGACAAAGGATCTCCAAACTGTTGTACAGGGTTTCAGGGTAAATACTGAGAGGATTTGACTGACCATGTTAGATACAGAAGTTATATTTCTTGTTATATAGGTCTTGATTTATCTTGGTCTTAACCATCCAGCAGAAAAGTGTAAAAATGAGGTATAAAAAGTAAAGCCATATTAATATGCTGAGCTGTAAAAGGCTCAAGTCAACAACTTCTGACATTGCCAGTCCTACGGATAACCCACTACTATTATGGACTACTAGACTATATTGGATTATTTTGCTGAGTTCATGCACCTACCATATTTAAATGGCAATGAAATACCCATCTCTGACAAAACTAAACAAAAAATCGGGATATAAATGAAGGACTATATTGTATCTGTATATGCAAAATAGGATAGATTTACAGCTACTTTCTCTTAATTCAATGAGAAAAAAGATTTGTTCTAATAGTGTGTGTGCACAGGATATCATGTCTGCATCTTATTCTATGAATAACCACTAAGAAGACAACAAGGGCCGTGGAGGTGGCTCAGTGGAATAAGCACTTCCCTGGCAAGTGCAAGTGTCTGAGGTCAATTCCCAGTTCCACCAAAAAAAAAAAAAAGACAACAATATGCAATGTATTAATTATTGACCCTGTCCTACTAATTGGTTTTGAGACTGTCTCATTGCTATTTGTTTTTCAATAAAATAAATAAAATTTTTAAAAATGTATAATACTTAAAATGTAGAGCAACACTTTAACAAGAAGAAGGTGATGTTAATAGACGTCTATGTTTGAAGTTTTTGATGTTCTGCTCCAGATATTAAAATTAGCATATGTACCTAAAATAAAATGTTCAGAAACCATTTTGTTTTGTTACCAGGAATTGAACTCCAGACTTTGTGTCTATCAGACAGGCTCTTGTAAAACTGAGCTATGTTCCCAGCTCCAAAAATAAAATATTTGAGAATAAGATAAGGATTGTGATTTGATACAAATTTTGGATGATAGATTATGTATAAAAGTTAGTGATCTTTTTCACCAAATAGTGAAAGAAATTCAATATGATGCTATAGGTTTCTTTTTTGTAACAAAATGGATCATCTCAGACTTTATAAAAATGAAAAAAGACAAAATAATATACATAGTATAAGTCTTTTCATATGAATTTCAAAATCAATGATTTAAGTTGTGTATGTACAATACTCACCTATGGGAATATAAAGAAAAGGTGATAAAATGCCAACTGGAGACTTAGGCTAGTAATACAAACAGGTTTGTTTTACTACTTTGCTACTTTTCTTCAGGTTTGAAATTTTCCAAAATAAAAGAATAGGGAAGGGTTAAAAATCAGCCAAAGCTAACATATACTGTTTTGGAGTAGAAATGATAAAATAGTCACCAAAATCTGGCCCAGGGCAAACACAGCAAGAGGACGCCCAGAAGAGAACACAGCCTGGCATGGAGCTGCTGCTGCTCGGTGGGTAAATGTACACACGGCTTCTGTAATTCCCCCTGAAAACCACACGTGTAAATTATAGGCATCTTTGCATGTGTAATTCACAAGAAGAAAATTTAAAAACTGAGTAAAAGTGCTATACACTTAAGCTTTACTATTTTTGTGTGTGTGGTACTGGGAATTGAACTTGGGGCCTTGGCATGTGAGGCAAGCACTTTACCACTGAGCTACATCCCCAGCCCCATAAATATTTGTTTTAAAGAATAAACTTTTGATTTGTAACAAGTAGACATAAGTAAAAAGGTTTTGGTTAAGTGGACCTATTTTAATGTATTTAGTACAGGGTCTACAGTGTCTCACCACACAGATCAGACTCAGTGATAATCCTCCTGTTTTTAGCCTCCCAAGCACTGGGATTACAGGCATGTGCTACCACATCCAGTCTTAAACGGACCTTTTTTTTTTTTTTTTTTTTGGTTGGTACTGGGAACCAAACTCACAGCCTCGTGCTTGACAGGCAGGGACTGTGCTGCTGAGATGTATCCCTGGACCTCAACTTTTCTTTTTTAAAGTTGAGATCAGTCATCAAAAGGCACTTTCCATAGACTAATTTTTTTTTCAATTTCTTGAGATAAGTGTCTCACTATGTAATTCAAGCTTGCCTTGAATTCACTTTGTGCCCAGGCTAGCCCTGAACTCAGCAATACCCCTTCTTCAGCCTCCTAAGTGCTAAGATTATAGTCCATGGGTTAATTTTTTTAAGGCGAATTATAATTATGTCTAATTTTTAAAGCTAATTATAATATAATGTCTAGTTTCACATTAGAAAGCTTTTACTATTTGAGACCATCCCCTGTATAGTTCAGGCTGTCCTTGAACTCACAGCAATCACCCTGCCTCTGCCTCCCAAGTGCTGGGATTACAGGTATGTACCACCATGCCCAGCCTAGATAGTTATTATGCAAGCACTAAATCTTGTAAAGTTTTAATCCTAAATCTTAGTAA
>NW_004524608.1:7657581-7660271 GCF_000260255.1 Octodon degus
GATTTAAAACATCTAAACCATTGACCACACAGTATAACATAAAAGTTGACTTAAAGCAAATCAACCTCAAGTCTTATTTTAACTGTTCAAAGAGGCAAATATTTGAAAATTATTCTTTTGAATAACACATAAGCTACCTAAAAATCTACTATATTTACAGATTTTAGGGTACTTCATAAATATAAAATCATACATTCTTTTGAATTTTCCAAACATTAGATGTTCACTTTCCTGAGAATGTAGTACAGTTTTGCAACAGTATCGGGCATAGCACACTTCACAGTGGCCCAGATGAGAGTCTACCAGCTTAACTAAGCACATACTACATAACTTTAAGCAGCTTACCTACTTAACTGGAGTTTCATCTTCCACATTTCCAAATTGCAGATAATGGGCTGGGGAGATATCTCAGGGGTGTAAGTGCCTGCCTGCCAAATTGCAGATAACAATATTAACTTCCTTGTAGGATATGCTAAACAATAAATGAGGCCTTCAATTACATTTACTGACAACCTACACTGCGAAAGGTGTCAGTCATGTAACAACATGAGAGTACCAATGAAAGGACCAGAAATCAAGTCTCCACTGTTATATTCCTTGTTTCCCTTTTCTTTCAACCAAGGTCTTAATATATGGGGAAAAAATAAGAACATTTAATTTTTTGTATTCAACCTAATGTAAAAGGGTACCTGAGGCCTCATTCACCCATCATCCTTGCCTACAATTTCCTCCACAGCTATTTTTGTAATCAGGATACCAAAATTAGATATTACACTTACCCCTAAATTTCAAAACAGTTGTTAAGGACTGCTCTTCAACTACCAAAATAAAAACCTTGGAAGCATAATGAACATCTCATACAAATAATTATCATATATCCCTTCGAGTGGTTTAAGAGGCCATTTCTTATTATGCACTATAATTCAAAGATGAAATAGCCTACATAAAACAAATATTTAAGAATAAAAATCTCATTTAAAAACGAGTTGTCATATAATATATCATGTCAGAAACAAATAATAACTGAGGCATGACTCAAAGGCTAAATAAGGCATTCTCCTTTTTCTTCCTACAAAAAAAGATTCTATGAAAACAGGATTTGGGTTTAAAAATTCATTGCAGTAAATCAATGATGCTTACAGAGGTCTCTTGTTTTTGACCTTTGAACCATATTAAAATGTTGTATTTTCTGTTTTTTCTCACCTAAATAGACTTTTGCTTCAGGCAAATTTTATCTGAACTCAATGTGCAAAAACCAGGATCTTTGGCTGAGTTTCTCATTAGTTACTTGATCTTAACAAAGCTTTTAAATGGCCCTGATGCCTGCTCTTAGAGCTACAGTGCTCTGGCCTATCAGTGAGTTGCACAAAGCACATTCACAATCCACTCAAATCACAGCTAAGTGGAATTATAGGCCTATTACGAATGTGCTTCTTGTTAAAAGCAACTCATGTTTTAATTGGGTAATCCTTGCTTACTTAATAATAATGGAGGAAACAAAAATGCAACCTATTACTTAGTTCTGTCAAAATAAATGTTTAAGATGTTTTTGTTAATCTGATATATAAAAAATGGAATATATCATCATGAAGGGAAATAAACTTCAGGGCATCTTCACTTTTTTATCACACAAAATTTGCAGGACAGACAGGAAGAGATAACTGTGGCACAACAATAATTGAATAAAACTTAAATTCAATAATATGACAGAGAAAAATCAATGTTTTAAATTTATCCTGAGTCAAATATAAAGAAAATTAAATCAAGAATGATGAAATTGGGTCTCTAATTGTTGTTCTATTGACTATCTACGTAACTCTGAGCAAATTGTTTACTGCCATTTTTGATAGAGATATGAGGAGGTACACTTTTTAACTTTTATAGTGCTTTAACTCTGTAGTTTGATAATTTGCGTAGTACTAAGTACTAATCCAAATAATCTATTAATTATCTTAATCTATTTATTATCTAAATATTATATAAACATAAACCTTTAAGAAATTGCATTTTCTGCATCCAACGTGTCTCAGTTTAACAAATATTCATTGAGGATCTTATATGAGGTACTGTGTTTGGGAAAAATATCAAAAATATACTTCAAAAAAATAAATACATGATGTTCAATATTATAGATCATCAGTAAATTGGAACTTGATTTTGAAATTCTATCACCATTTCACTGTTCTAATATTTTAAAGCTGTCAATATCAAATCTTGGGCCAAGGTCAGTTTGGAACTGGCCAGAAAGGAACTCCACAGCAGTGCACCCAGCAGGAAGATACCAAGCACAGCAGCCAGACCCAAGACAGACCCAAGACTCAACTTGGTAGATCTGATACAGTAAGATGGGGCACATTGCTAAACACTGACCTACATGAGTATTCTCTCTCTCTCGAGGGAGAGAGGTGGCAACAGGTAACTGGGGTGAACTAGTCTGCCTGGAAGACTCCAGGTACATCAAGGGGAGGTAATTAGACAGAACTTAGAGGAACTAATTTAAACACATATTCCCAATTTAATATTTGCTTAGCTATACAATCATAATGTTGCTCTTACAGTTTAAAATATAAATCCATTAGATACAAAAGTTTGTCAATTGCTAAATCTCAGCACTCATTATTAGTGTTGCTAATTGTTGTACTGTAAATAGAAAACTGTAACTGCCTTAACCACATGATCTCTCCTGAGTA
>NW_004524608.1:7660942-7662820 GCF_000260255.1 Octodon degus
TAACAATCTGACATGCAGAAAACCGAGGCATGTAGAACTCCAAATAACATCAACCCAATTAAAAACACACCCAGACATATAATAATCAAGATGCCAGAAATTCAGCACAAGAACAGTACACTAAAAGTGGGTAGAGAAAAGAAACAGATCAAATTTAGGGGAAAACCCACCAGAATGACAACAGATTTCTCTTCTGAAACCATCAAGTCAAGCAAAGCATGGAGCAAAGTACTTCAAGTCCTGCAAGGAAACAAATTACAACCCAGACTGATGTATCCTGCAAAACTCTCTTTCAAGCTTAATGGAAAGTGAAATACTTCCAGGACATGGAACAACTAAAAAAATTCATGATGACCAAGCAAACACTACACACGTTACTAAAAGATATTCTAGAAAGGGATCAAAATGAACACAACTCTGAATGAGAATTGAAAGAACCCATCAAACAGAGCAAATAGTTAAACTCCAGAAAAAAATAGATAACCATCAGCAGGTAAATAACATGTCAAACCTGTCAATACATCTCAATTATAACCACCAATGTAAATGGACTCAATTCACCAATTAAAAGAAATAAACTGGCAGAGTGTATTAGAAAACAAAATCCAATATTCTGTATACAAGAAACACATTTAATGCATAAAGAAATTCACAGGCTGAAAGTCAAATGATAGAAAACAATAATGCATGCCCCAGGACTTCAGAAAAAAGCAGGGGTAGCAATCCTGTTTGCAAACAATCTAAACTTTAAACCAAGAATGATCAAACAAAATAAAGAAGGCCACTATATACTGGTTAGGGGAAAAATACAAGAGGAAGAGGTAACAATCACAAATATGTACACACCAAATATGGAGTACCTAACTATTTAAGACAATTCTTAATAGACATGAAAAATCTAACATCCAATAACACAGTCTTAACAGGAGACCTTAACACCCCCTTATCCCAAAGAGATAGGTCAAGCAGACAAAAAATTAGGAAAGAGGTAGCAGAACTGAACCAGACCTTTGAACAAATGGGACTTAGTGGATATACACAGAGTGTTCCACCCAACCACAGCTGAACACACATTCTTTTCAACTGTACATGGGACATTTTCTAAAATAGTCCACATACTACTCCATAGGTCATGCTTAAGTATATGCAAGAAAACAGAAATTGCCCCATGCATACTATCTGACCACAGTACAATGAAACTGGAAGTAAATGACAAAAGAAACAGCAAAAACCCCATAAATACATGGAAATTAAATAACACCCTCCTCAGAAAATAATGGATTGCAGAAGAAATTAAACAATACCTACAATTCAATGAAAATTCAAACATGACTTACCTGAATTTATGGGATGCAATGAAAGCAGTTCTTAGAGGAAAATTTATAGCTGTGAACTCACTCACACATTAGGAAAACAAAAAGGGAACAAATAAATACACTAATGCTGCACCTGAAACTTCTAAAAGTAGCAAAGCAAACCAAACCCAAGGCCCAAAGAAGGGAAGAAATTATAAAGAATAGAGCAGAAATTAATGCAATTGAGATGAAGAAAAAAATACAAAGAATTCATGAATCAAAAAGCTGGTTCTTTGAAAGATTAGGTAAAACTGATAAACCCCTAGCTAACCTCCCCATCAAAAAGAGGAAAGAAAAAAGTCAAATTCAAGCAGCAAGGAATGAGAAGGGTGAAATTACCACAGACTGTGTGGGAATTCAAAAGATCATCAATAGCTATTTTGAAAATCTTTACTCTCAAAGAATAGAAGACAGAGGAAAAAAAATGGACAGATTCCTAGAAAGGTACAAATTACCAAAACTGAATCAAGAAGATATAACAACTCTCAATAACCCAATAACAGCAATGAAATTCAAAATGTAA
>NW_004524608.1:7678489-7684631 GCF_000260255.1 Octodon degus
AAGACTGCGCAGAAGCTCTCCCACTCACTCACCAGTGTTGTGTTTTGGCAGGTCTGCAGGACTCCCCAGAGTGCGGCAGAAGTTCTTACTCAGATGGCGGACTGTGCTGGGTTTGGCCAGGCAGGCGAGGTCCAGAGAACGCAGGGAAATGCCTCTCTCACATGGCAGGCTTGGGCTTGGAGAGGCAGGCAGGCACAGGACAGAGCAGAAGCTCTTCCCCACACTCCTATATGGTTTCATTTACATGAAAATGTATAACAAAAAAATTTTAAGTAATTTTATTGAGAATCAAATACCAATTAGACACTTTCAAAACCGATTAGTAGGACAGTTTCAATAATTAATACATTACATATTGTTGTCATCTTAGTGATTATTCATAGTATAAGATGCAGACATGATATCCTGTCTGGAAACACTATTAAAACAAATCTTTCTATTCATTGAATTAAGAAAAAGTAGCTGTATATCTATCCTATTTTGAATACACAGATACAAAATGGTCCTTCATTTGTGACCCCTTTTTTCATCTAGATTTGTCAGAGAAGTGTATTTCATTGTCATTTAAACCACATAGGTATGTGAATTCAACAAAATATTCTAATATAGTACAGTAGTCTATAATACTATTGGGTTGTCTGAAGGACTGGCAATGTCAGTAGTTGTTGACTTGAGCCTTTTACAGCTCAGCATATAAATATGGCTTTACTTTTTATACTTCATTTTTATACTTTTCTGTTGGATGGTTAAGACTAAGATAAAGCAAGACTTATATAACAAGTAATATAGCTTTTGTATCTGACAAAGTCAGTCAAATCCCCTCAGGATTTATCCTGAAACCCTATACCGCAGTTTGTACATCCTCTGTCAGTGTCAGCCATATGGATGAGTCACAGCCATTGCAGGGCAACGTGCTCTCTGTGAAAGCCTGAGAGAATGTTTTCTCTCCACGTGACTCTCCTTAGGCACACTCTACATCATGGATCACATTCCTCTGTGGCCCCATAATCTCCTTAATCAGAAAATTTGGGACACAACTGAGTTACATGGTTATAACAGGAAAATTTAACCTATAATGCCAGAAAATAGGTTACTGACTGCCAGGGCTCCTCAAGGCAATGGAAAAGTCTACATTCAGATTGGCAAGACTGATACAAGCCTGTATACCTCTTGCAAAACTCACACAGCACACAAGTTTCCAAGGGATTCAAGAATCTGGGAATTTGAGTTGAGATATCATGTGACACGAGGGTGTTTGTTTATTTCTTCAGTGCTCACAAACTCAACCCTAAGGGAAAGAGAAAGCTTTCATTTTTTAAGAAACCTCCCCACAATGGGACTAGTCATGGATGAAATTTGAAAGAGCCAGACTCTTAAATGGGAGAACTTCCAAAATTTGAGTTGATAAAAGCAAGGAAAGAGAAGAGAGCAAGAAAAAGAAAAGCCAACCAGTCCTCTCCCTGCTGCCCCAGGAACACTTGGTCCCACCTGCTTCCCTGGAAAGCTTTAATTACTGAATTGAGTCACTGGAGTCCACTTCACCATTGTCTTAGGAGTCATTGTCAATGTTATTTGGTAGCAGGTGAACATATTATTCCTCCTGAATAAATTATAGAGAGAGAAGCAAGAGATAGAAAGAAAGCTGAATTTTCATATATAATGTACTTGCTATGCTTGCACAACTTCCATATCAACAAATAAGCAGCCATCATCCACCTTCACTTCCCACTGGTTCCATCAAGATTGTCTTGAAACTGGAGGCTTCCACCACCTATGATAGTACGTTATGGATGGAAACAGGGCCATTTTGTAAAGATGCAGCTGCTGATGCTCTCCTCTTTGGCAGGTGAATGTGAGTATGGGTGAGCATTAAAGATTTAAGTAGTGAAGAGAATCTTCAGAAAAACAAATAGAAACTGCAGATGTTAGGCTGAAGAAGCAGATAAAGGGTGCTGTAAAGAACTTGGATTTTCTTGTTCTATTGCGCACGAGGAGAATCTTCCTAACAAGGAAACTACTTGTAAAGACTCAACAGTACCCTAAACAGAATCCAGTCTGTGAGAAGAAAAGCAAAGGAGCCATCAGTTAAGAAAATGAATGAAAGGAAGAAGTGAAAAGGAGAAGAAAAAAGAAATGAAATTCATAGATTTCTGTCTGATGAAAATCTTGTTTGGGATGACTGGTTGACTGAACATTTTCATATGCTCTGAAAAATTAACCCAGGACCTGCATTTCCTGTCTCTTGAAAATCTAGATCATGAGACATTGCTAATGTGCTAGGAGCTGTTTACCTACTGAAGATCAGGATTCTCATTGTGAGTCATTTTGTTATCACTGGAGTAACTGCAAGTAGAGAAGCTCCCTCCCTTGAGTCTTATCAGCTGGCACATTGCACAGAGAGATGGAAGTTTATAATCTGCCAGAGAATGGCTACAGGTAAAATGAACCAACACAAAATTTATCATAAATTGATAATAGAATAATACCAATTTCAGAGTTTGTTATGAAGTAGGAAACCATCTCAAAAAGAAATTTCTAAGAAGGGAATAGTTCTAAGCTAAAAAGGGGGGGAAATGAAAAAGATATATATTTGGTTGTCTCTATATCTGAGTCAGTGAATCCCTGTTGCCCTGATAGCTGCTGGCTATTTAAGTTAAAAAGGAGAACAGCACATGATGTATTTTCACTGCTCACTAGAATTTAAAGTTGGTGGCAGAGGAAGCATTAAACTTATTATGTATCTTATTTATCTACAAAAATGCACCCACAACTGAAATTTAAAGGCTCTCTCTTCATTCACATGAAATGTTACTTGATTTTTACAATATTAAAATTCACATGTATGTGTCTTCCTATTGCTTACTTTATTTTTCCTTCTTTTAAAGTTCCAGTCTTTAGGCTCATGGGTTCTTTATTTTGGTAATTAACATTTTATTTTAACGTATTTTACATTTATTTTCTCATTTGTCTTTTTCAACCAGGCATAGTGGTGCATGCTTGTAATCTCTGCACTCTGGGAGGCTGAACAAGAAAGATTACAAATTCAAGGCAGGCCTGTGCAATTTGTTGATTTAGTGAGTCCCTCTTTCAAAATAAAAATAATTTTTAAAAAGGCTGGGGACATAGTTCAGTGTGAATGCCCTAAGTGCCCCAGCATACTAACAAAGCCTTGTAAGGCCAGGCCAGTAGTGTGCATGTAGATTCGATAATACAGCAAGAGATCTGTGGTCCTGTGCTTCTCATCACATCTGGGACAAGCCCTGAGAAACAAGATCATAGGAGTATGGCCACTGCCTGTTCTTTTCTGCTCTCAGTCCTTAGGGAAATGCAGGTCCTTCTAGACAAAGTTGAAGAAGGTGGCATGATATTCATAACAAATCTAAATGGATGCCTATCATTTTTGCTTATACTGCTTTAAAACATAGTTTACCCACACATACACACACACACACACACACACATCCCCATTACTGGGTATTGAGCTTGGAACCTTGAACTTCTCTGCTTATACCACTGCACTATATTCCCAGCCCCCAAAATGTAGTCTTAAAATCACACTGAGTTTCTGGATGGCTGTTCAGCAAGTGGTCCCTACATTCATCCTGGCATTTTTAAGGAGCTTCTTAGAGTCTCATATTAGTAGGAAATAGACTACAGCAGTTATAGAAAAGGAAAACGGCTAAAGAAGAAAGATAAAGCACAATGAACTGAAATTAAAAACAATTTCCTTTTTAAAAAAGTAGAATTTTTTTAAATTACAGAGAATAAGATCTCTTGCTTTATTGTTTCTTTACTTCATTTTTTCCATTATTTTATTGAGAAATAAATAGCAATGAGACAGTTTCAAACCAAATTGGTAGGACAGTTCCAATAATTAACACATTGCATACTGCCTTCCTAGTGGTTATTTGTTGTACAAGATGCAGACAGGATATCCTATTTACAAACACTATTAGAATAAATCCCTCTATTCCTTGAATTGACAGAATGTAGCTATATATCTATCCTAACCATTTTGAATACACAGATACAAAATGGTCATTCATATATATCCCTTATTTTATTGAGTTCCATCATTTAAATATTATAGGTGTGTTAACTCAGCAAAATATTCCAAAATAGTCCGCTACTCCATACTAGTATTGGTCTTCCACTTCACTGGCAATGTCAGAAGTTGTTGACCTGAGTCCCCTACAGCTCAACATAACAACATGGCTTTATTTCTTGTACTTCATTTTTATACTTTTCTGCTGGATGGTTAAGACCAAGATAAAGCAAGAACTATGTAACAAGAATTGTAGCTTTTGTATATGATAAGATCAGTCATATCCCCTCAGGATTTATCCTGAGACCCTGTACCTCAGATTGTAAATCCTTTGTCAGTGTCAGTCATGTGGATGAGTCACGGCCATCACTTGGCCAACGTGCTCTCTGTGAAAGCCTGAGAGAATGTTTTCTCTCCATGTGACTCTCCTTAGGCACACTCTACATCATCAATCACTTTCCTCTTTGGCCCCATAATCTCCTTGATCAGAAAATTTGAGGCACAACTGAGTTACACGATGTTACAGTACAAGTTCTCATGTGTCCTGTGTCTTAATTGACCTTGGAAGGCTAGGGCCAAAATGCTGGCTTTCCTTGCAGCCCTACTTTTTCTCTAATTTTTGGTCTGCCAAACTTAGGTTGTTAACCCTCCGGAAAAGAAGTTTATTGTTATTACCATACAACCTAGGCTGTTGAACTTAACCTCACTGTCTGTCTGAATATCAAACATCTTAGGCATAACATGGAACAGGTATTTTTCATAAAGTATAGATATGTCAAGCTTTAAGCCCCTATAGAATATGACAATAAAAATTAAAATACATTTAGAAAATAGGAATAAAGAATTATATATGTTTACACATAAGTCTAGAAATCTAACTATATACAACATAGTTGCAGGACAGTCCTGCAACACTTCTTTTCCTATCTCCTGCATTCATTCACCACCCCCTTCAGTTTAAACAAGCATCTACCCGAGAGACAGCATGGCAGCAACTGGCGTATCATGAAAAGCAGCACATCTTCAGAAGACCAGAATGACATGCATTCCAAGCATGAACCTACTATTACAAATTGCCATCTTCAATGCAGTTGCTTAGTTCACAAGTGTCAGTATATATACTTAGGGTGAGAATCCTTCCAATTAACTGTTAGATTTGAAAATCAGAAGATTCTCAGGATCATTGCCTTACCCATCTTCTACATATAACTGTATGGCTTGCCGCTATCATGTTTCCTAGCTTTTCTCCTTGCACTCTTCATTGTCTAGTCCTCAAATTCTTGCTTTCTTTTTAATTTTATTATACTTTTCTGTTTGTATTTCTTCTTTTGAGTTCTTATACTAGGGAAACTATATGATATTTACACATGTGTGTCTGGTTTATTTCACTTATAAGTATGTCTTCAAGTGGCATCCACTTCAATATAAAGGCTTCAAGTTTATCATTCTTTATAGCTGAGTAATACTCCATTGTATATAAGTACCACATCTTTTTCATCCATTTTTCAGGTGATGGGCATCTTGGTTGTTACTAAGATTAGGCTATCATGAAATCTGTTGCTATAAACATAGGCTCACATATATCATTATGATATGATGTTTTCAGATCCCCCAGGAAAATTCCCATTGGAGGAATAGCTGGTTTAAATGGGATTTCCAGTCCTAGTTTTCGAAGGAATCTCTACGCTGATTTTCACAAAGGTTGCACCAGTCTGCAGTCCCACCAACAGTGGAGAAGGGTTCCTTTTTTCCCACAGCCTCTCTAACATTTGTTGTTGGTTGATTTGTTAATGATAGCCATTCTTTCTGGGGTGAGATGTTGTTTTTATTTGTTTTAATTTGCATTTCCTGGATGACTAGTGATGTGGAGCATTTTTTCATATATTTATTCGCTTCTTTAATTTCATGCTCTAAGAAGTGTGTGTGTTCATCTTAGATGCCCATTTCTGGATTGGGTCTTTAAATTTTGGGGCCCTAGTGTTTTTTAGTTCTTTATAAATTCTAGAGAGCAGACCTTTGTCTGAATACTTATTTGTTATTACTTTTTTGAAATTTGTGGGTTGCCTTTTCACTTTGTTGGTAATTTCTTTTGACGTG
>NW_004524608.1:7685052-7685898 GCF_000260255.1 Octodon degus
ATTTGTCAAAGAGGCTATCTTTCTTTCAGTGGGTATGTTTGGCCCCTTTGTCAACGATAAGGTGGCTGAGTGTGTTCCTAGGGACCTCTGCATCTTCCAATCTATGCCACTGGTTCTCAGATCTATTTCATTATCAGTGCCATGCTGATTTTATCACAGTATTCTTGTAGTATAATTTCAAGTAAGAAATTGTAACACTTCCTTCCTTGTCTTTGTTGTCCAGGATTGCTTTTGCTATTCTAGGTCTTTTCTGGTTCCAAATAAATTTTAGGAACAATTTCTCTAGGTCTGGCAGATATGCTGGTGGTATTTTACTAGGGATTGCATTAAATCTGTACAGCAATTTTGGGAGTATGGCCATCTTCACAATGTTGATTCTTCCTATCCAGGAGGATAAAGTATCTTTCCTTTTTCTGAAATCCTCTACAGTCACTTCTTTAAGAGTAATGTAATTTTCCTTAAAAAGGTATTTGACTTTTTTAACTACATGAATTCCAAGGTATTTCATTTTTCTTGGTGCTATTGTAAAAGATATTGTTTCTATAATTTTCCTCTCAGTGTGTTTGTTGTCTGTGTAGAGGAATGCTATTGACTTTTGGGTATTGACTTTGTATCCTGCTATGCTACTGAATTTCTGCATTAATTCAGGTAGCTTTTTGGTGGAGTTTTTTGGGTCTTCTAAGTAAAGTATCATGTCATCTGAAAATAATGATAATTTAACTTCTTCTTTACCAATTCTTGTTCCTTTTATTTCTTTCTCTTGTCTAATGGCTCTGGCTAATGAGTCCAGAACTATACTGAATAGGAGTGGTGATAGAGGACATCCTTGTCTTGTACCAGATCTAA
>NW_004524608.1:7686931-7692686 GCF_000260255.1 Octodon degus
GTTGGAGTTGCAGCATTAGTGTATTTATTTGTTCCCATTCTGTTTTCCTAATGTGTGAGTTCAAAGCTATGAATTTCCCTCTGAGAACTGCTTTCATCATATCAAACAAATTCCAATAAGTTGTGCTTGAATTTTCATTGAATTATAGATATTGTTGAATTTCTTGTTTAATTTCATTTGTGATCCATTGGTTGCTGAGTAGGGTGTTGTTTAATTTCCGTATACTTGGGATTTTTTTTGTTTCTTTTGTCATTTATTTCCAGTTTCATTGCACTGTGGTCATATAATATGCATGAGATAATTTCCGTTTTCATACATATGGTTACACATGACCTGTGGACCCGTGTATGGTCTATTTTAGAAAATGACCCATGTGCAGCTGAAAAAAATGTGTATTCAGCTGTGGTTGGGTGGAACACTCTGTATATGTCCACCAAGTCCATTTGTTTCAAGCTCTGGTTCAGTCCTGTTATTTCTTTGCTAATTTTTTGTCTGGTTGACCTATCTTTTTGGGATAAGGGGATGTTAAGGTCTCCTGTTAAGGTTATGGTATTGGACATTAGATTTTTCATGTCCATTAAGATTTGCTTTATATAGTTGGGTGCTCCCGTGTTTGGTGCATACATATTTATGAGTATTACATCTTCCTCTTGTATTTTTCCCCTAAGCAACATATAGTGCCTTCTTTATTTTGCTTGATCATTCTTGGTTTGAAGTTTAGACTGTTTGAGAATAGGATTGCTACCCATGCTTTTTTCTGAGGTGCTGGGGTATGTAGTATTGTTTTCCATCCTTTCACTTTCAGCCTGTGAATTTCTTTATGCATTAAATGTATTTCTTGTTTATAGAATATTGTTGGATTTTGTGTCCTAATCCACTGTTCCAGTCTATTTCTCTTAATTGGTGAATTGAGTCCATTTACATTGATGGTTATAATTGAGATGTACTGACTTACAATTGACATGGTATTTACCAGTTGTTGTTTATTCTTTTTTCTCCTGTGTTTAATTGTTTGCCCTCTTTAGTTGGTAGCTTCTGATCTCATTCATGGAGTTCTGATCATTTGGTCCCTCTCTAGACTTTCAGGAGCCTGTGTAGGGTTGGCTTTGTCATCATGAAATTCTTTGGTTGTTGTCATGGAAGTATTTCATTTCTCCATTAAACTTGAAAGAGAGTTTTGCAGGGTATAGTAGTCTGGGCTGGGAATTGTTTTCATAGAGGACTTGAAGTACTGTGCTCCATGCTCTTCTTGCCTTCATGGTTTGTGAAAAGAAGTCAGTCATAATTCTGATGGGTTTTCTTTTGAATGTGATCTGCTTCTTTTCTCTAGCAGCTTTCAGGATATTACTCTTGTGCTGGATTTCTGGGATCTTGACTATTATATGTTTTGGTGTGTTTTTACTTGGGTTGAGGTTATTTGGCATTCTGTATGCTTCGGTTACCTGAATGTCAGATTGTTTCCTCATATTTGGGAAGTTTTCTGCTATTACTTCTGCCCATATTTTTTTAATGTCATTTGTATTGACTCCTTCTTTCTCACTGATACTTATTAGTCTCACATTGTTCATCTTTGTATCATCTTGCAAGTGATGAATTATTTTTTCTTGCATCCTAGTTGTTTTTAAGAGATCTTTTCTTACCTTTTCACTAACTGCACCAGCTTATTCAAGATATGAAACTATGTCTTCACTTTCACTCAAACGGTTGTTCATACTTGTGATTGAGATTTTAATTTCCTGTATATCTCCTGGACTTTGCTTCATGCGATCTATTTATTTCCTGTATTGCTCACTCAAGGAATCCATCATTTTTCTAATCTCCTCTATTTTTTTTTATTAATGTCTTCTTTAGAAGCAGTTATTAATTCTTTTGCTGCAGAGTTTTTTTTCAGATTGGGTTTCCTCCCTATGTTTCTGTATTTGATTCTTTACTTCAGATGCTATGAGTTCAGAGAATTCTTTTTTTATTTCAGAAAATAATTCAGCGCTGAGTTCCTCTATAACTTTCTGCTGTTCCTTATTTCCTTTCGATGCTATTAATTCATACATTTCAGCTGAGCTAGTGTCCTCTGCACTTGTTCTGGGTGGGCATTGGGTTTCCTCCATATGTTTCTGCATTTGATTCTTACTGCAGATGCTATTAATTCAGGGATTTATTTTTTATTTCCAGTCTGAGTTCCTCTATACCTTTCTGCAGTTGTTTCTTTATTTCAGAAGCTCTTTTGTTGTTCTTGCTGTTGTTGTTTTTTGTTGTTGTTGTTTTTGTTGTTGTTGTTGTTGAACTGGGGCCCATGCGTTTGCCATGGAAGCGCTTATTCTACTGAGCCATCTCCTCAGCCCCCTCAGAAGCTCTTGATTCATTGAATTCAGTTATGTGATTCCCAACTTGTTCTGTGTTATTGTCCTCTGCACTTGTTATGGGTGAGCTTGGGGTCTGAGATTTCATTTTGCTCCTTCTCATTGTCATTTTGTATAGCACTGTCTTCTGATCTTTGTTGTAGAGCTTCAGTGCAGTTATAACCTTAGCACCTACTGAAATTCAGGTGCAGATCTACAAAGTTTGAATTTATCCAGCTGTGCCTGGCTTGGGTCTGGCTGTTGTGCTCAGCTCCTTCCTGCTGCCACCCTTGGGAGTGAACCTGTTGTGCCCCTCCGGCAAGACATTCTGTTCCTGGACTAGCTGGTTGGTTCTGTCCCCTAGTCTCTCTGTAGGGCCAGCAGCTACAGTTTCACCCCAGGCCTGTATGCCAGGCCTGAACTGATCCCATGATAGGATTTGTATTGGAGTAGGTGGAGTAGAGGAGAGAGGAAGCTCTCCCACACACTCACCATGCCTGGGGCAGGGCTGGATCTGGGAGTCCAGAGAGCACGACGGAAGTTCTCACTCACTGGGTGAGAATGGGAGGGACTGCAGAGTTGGGGGGGGGTCCCAATGGGGTGGAAGAGGGTCTCACCCATGCTGCACCTGGCCTTGGACCGGATAGGTCCCTTGGGTTCAGGGTAGCTGGAAGCTCTCCCACACACGCACCAGGCCTGGGCTAGGGCTGTATCTGGGGCTCTTTTTACTTCATTTTTAACATAGCCTTATATAGAAAGAAATTAAGACACTAATAAGAACAAAGTCTCTTATTGTAGCATGCTACTTTTAACTATCAAACACAGTGCTTCAGTTTTTAAAGATTCGACCTTTGTAAATTAAGCATCTTTAAAAATTATATCTTTATAAATTAAGTACCATTTTGTGTAGTAATATGTCTATGGTACCCTCACAAGTAATGGAAATTGACCTTTATCTGGTTGTAAATCTCTTTCTCTTTATTAACCCAAACAATACATGTTTTTGTCTCTTTTCCTATATCAAGAATTGTTTTCTTGTTTCCAATACAAATCCTATCATGGGATTGAGGAATACAAGGCAAAGACAAAATTTAAAGCTATCCATTTATGCTAGCCAAGGTTAAGACCACTAAGAGACCTATCTCCAGCTCAAGCAGTTGTCCTTACCTGCACTCCGCATTGTTTTTCAAGGAAGCCACAGAACCGGTCCAGCCACCTGGCCCAGTCATTTGATAAAGAATTGGTACCCAGCCCAAGAGTTCTTATGCCCAGGCTGTTAATGTACTTCATTGCTCACTGTCTCCCTTTCCTTCAGCTGCCCAAGATACCCAAAAGAAAGAAGACAAAGGGAAAGAAGGTCACTGAACTCCTGTCTTTGAAAGAAGCAGGAAGCAAGAAAGTTAAATCCTATTTGAGAAAAAAAAAAAACAAAAAAAAACAACCTATGAATTTGCCCATTGTACAGAACATCCAACCCAAAAGGAACCTCATATGTTAAGTCAAGTGTCCCTGCTATATCTGCCTGCAGTGGCTTGGGGCATCCTCTAAAGGTGACTGAGAAGACCTTCTGGAGTTAACCAGTCTTCCCATCCTTTGACAGCCAAGCAACTACTCAACCGCATAAGATGGGCTACAACTAAAGCCCAGAGATAAAAAAAAGATCCAAAGCCAAATATTGGCCCTGGGCTGAGAGAAAGGCTGCCAGGAAATGAGATTGCCCAGTAAGACCCCACAAGCTTTTCAGCAGAAGTTAATATTCCCTTCACATTGGCTGAGAATGAGAAGCTTAGTTAGTTAGCCATCTTTGATGTGAAGCTTCCTATAGATGACTGATCCAGGATAATGCTTCAGCTTCCACCATCATGGCCTCTACCCTTTAGCATGCAAGAATAAGCAAAAGACAGTAAAAGTAGTATTATCCTTCTCCTTGACACATGTTACATTTCCATCCTCTATTTTAGATTTAGCCTCTTGACCATAACTAGCTACAAGTGAAGAAGTGCCTTTCAGTTCTCTTTTGAGATGGCTATAATCCAAGTGAAAATAAAAACTCTTTCATGAAAAAGAAGGGAGAGCAAGTATTTAGAGCCAAATAATAGTTTCTGCTGTTGTGACAAAACTTCACCCTACCTTATACAATTTGAGCCTAACAAAGTCATTTTATGTTTAGATGTAACAGAAATAAATACATATGAATAACTTATTATGTGGCAAACAATTAACAAACTCCTTTTAACAGAGCCTTATGAGTTGAATTGAATCTCTTCCAAAAGAAATATGTTGAAGTACTAATTATATATCTCAGTTACTCTTCTCACATTGCTAGGACAAATGCCTGACACACAAAAGAAGGAACAAAAGGTTTATTTAGCTCACAGTTAGTGGAGGTTTCAGTCCATAGTCAGCTGGCTTTAAGGCAGAGTAGCACATGGCAGAGGGCAGCAGTTCATGGTGCTGAGAAAACAGCAAGAGCAAAAGGGAGAAGTAACAGCTACAATGGCAACAGAGAGCAAGTCTCTCTCCCTTATGTTGCGTTCAGGCTATCCACACCAGGCTGGGTGCAGTACTCACACCCATAATCCCAGTGGACCATGAATTAATCACAAACTCTAAACGTCTTCCCCATGACTGCATAAGGCTTTGGGCGGACAACTAGACATAAACCATAACATTATAGTATCATGGAATGTGAATTTATTTGGAAATAAGGTATTTGCAAGTGGAGTTATCTTGATAAGAAGTGATTAGAGCTGCTCTACCCTAATATGATTGGTGATTACTGTCCTTTTAGACATGAGAAATCTTGAACACAGATATAGGCACGCACAGAGGAAGGATTCCATGGAGACACAGGAGAAGGTCTGAGGCATACAGAATATGGCAGCAATGCACCTACAAGCCAAGGTCTGACCAACGAGGCTGGCAAGCCACCAGAATTTAGGAAAAGATAAAGATCCTCTCCTCCAAGTTCCTGAGGGAGTGTGGCCCTGTAGATAAGTTGACCAAGACATCTAGCCTGCAGAACTGAGATAATTCATTTTAGTTATTTAAAGTCACCCAACTTATGGTATTTCCTCAACACCATTCTAAGAAACTAGTCTAAAGAAGGCATTTCATCTAATTCCAACAGCTATGCCTAAGAGAAAAGTACTGTTGTGCTCTTTTATATTGACGTATACTTAGACACAAAACTTGAAGCAATTTGCCAGGATCCCTTCCACTTGGATTCATACACAGGTCTTTTCAACCTTGTAGAGCCTGAGCTTCTAACCTGCTAACTGAAGAGCTAACCACAAATCCATGTCGTTTCTATTTTCCAGCCTTTCTCAACAGAGAATGCCATAAGATAAAACTGAGAAGTGCTTCACAGCCAGTGGTAGTGTCAGCCCTGAAGTCTCCTTGTACTATGCTGTTGTGAT
>NW_004524608.1:7700068-7706324 GCF_000260255.1 Octodon degus
CTAGAAACCTAAACAAAAATTTGAGCAAACTAAACTTTATAGTCAATCTAATTTAACGCATTCTTCAACGTCCCACTTCAGTACTATTATCCAGAAATGTCACTATAGTACCTCTGCAAATATAATAAGATATCAAAATAGGGAACTTTCTGCCTACCAACTCCCAAGTCCCACATCCCGCCTAAAGAGTCCAGCCAGTGGCCAGGGCCTGTTCTCCACTGGAACTCCCCATCTTCAGCCAGCTGTCAGGCCTGGTGTAGAACCCTGTAGTGGAACTCCCAGCAGAGCAGCTAGGGGTGAGATCCAGCCAGCCAATCTAGGAGCAGAACAGCTCTCCAGTGGGGCACATCGGTGTCATTTCCCAGGCTGCAGCAGGAAGAAGCCAAGCACAGCAGCCAGACTCAAGCCAGGTGCAGCTGAATGAGTTCAAACTTGGTAGACCCAGACCTGGTAAGCTGAGACGTACTGCTAGACCCAGATCTATGAGACCATCCTCTCTCTCAGTTGATTGAGAGAGAGGGCAACAAGTAACTGGGATGAAAGTCTGCCTGGAAGTCTCTGGGTACATCAAATGGAGACGATCAGACAAATCTCAGGGGAACTAACTTAAAAACAAATTCCCAATTTTATATCTGCTAAGCTATACATTTATGAAGCTTGCCCTTAGGGTCTAAAATATAAACCCATTAACTACAAAAGTTTGTCAAGTGCTAAATTTCACTATCTATTATTAGTGATGCTAATTGTAGTACTGTAAGTACAAAACTGCAACTGCCTTAACCACATAATCTCCCTCAGGTAATAATATCAGTAGGAGCTAAGGGAACTACTACACTGAGGCTCCACACTGAAGGTCAGAGGACAGTGCTAGATAAAATGACAAAGAGAAGGAGCAAAACGCAGTCTCAGATCCTGAGCTCACCCAGAACAAATGCAGGAGACACTAACATTGAAGAAATTGGAAGCCACACTCCTGAAATCTCTGAAATAATAGCATCTGAAGTAAAGAAACAACTGCAGAAAGGCATACAGGATAACAGATCAGAAATAATCACCAAAGTAAAAAAAGAAATGATAACTATAATGAAAGAATTACTAAATGCTTCAAAAGTAGACACTCATAAAAAATGGAGGAGATAGAAAAATGATAGAATCCTTCAATGAGCAATATAGGAAAGAAATAGAATGCATGAAGCAGATTCAAAGAGATATACAGGAAATTAAGAGCTTAATCACAAGCTGGCAAAGCCATTTGAATGAAAATGAAGATAGATTATCAGACCTTGAAGACACTGTTGCAGCTGGTGAAAAGGTAAGAAAAGATCTCTTAAAACCAACTAGGATGCAGGAAATAATAATTTAACATCTGCAAGACGATGCAAAGATGAACAATGTGAGGCTAATAGGCATTAGGCATAAACATAAAAGAAGGCATCAAGATATCAACATACAATCCAGAGCATAAATATAATGAAATAAATGCTCATTTCATAGTCAATAAATGTACTGAATAACTTTGCAAAAAAAAAAGATATCAACATACATTAATAATAAGAATATGGTGCCCCAAGAATTAAATTGTGTTTAATGAACAGTATATTGATTATACCAGATACTTACAAGAATAATCTTTTAAAATGTTTGATCCATTAAAGGAAATAATGAATTTTGGTTATTTTAGGCCAAAGTCTGTAAGTGGAGTTAAATTGCTGTCTTCCCAGACCTTTCAACACCTGAGTACCCCTACCCTTGGAAAGTTAAACAACAGTGAAAAAGGGCTGGGAAAATACCTCAGCAGTCTAAGCACCTGCCTGGCAAGAACAAGGACCCAGATTTAATCCCCGGTACTACATGTAGTGCTGGCCATGGAAACCAGGCGTGATGATGCACACCTGTAATCCCAGCTCTGGGGCGGCTGAGACAGGAACATCATGATGAGTCCAAGCTGCGTAGTGAGACTCTGTAACAAACAAACAAATAAAAGATTTTTTTTTTAAAGAGTAAAAGAGAAGCCTATCTTGTATGAAAGGTTGAATTTTAGTGATCTTTTCATTAAAGAAACTAAGCCTAATACTGCATACACTATCAAGTAATCATTTTTATTATAAACAATAGCTTCTTTTATTAACTTTTTTCTAAAATTTAGAAAAAATGAACTTTCCATAGAGATACGTATTGATAGTTATTATTTTCAGTTTGAAACCTCGTAATGTCAGAAAGGAGTTAATTAACGTTCAGGCACAGCTTTCTAAATTCAGACTTCTGCCCAGACAGAGGTTTTTCTGATTGTTTCAGTGACGGCTAGGTGCACTTAGAAGTCAGCTGGACTGGACTATAAACAAATAATTTTAAAAATAGTATTCTTTTAGGGATATACTGCATTGTTTATATAATTATACAATCCTATAAAAAGCTCAAATTAAGGCTCTCTATATTCCTAAAAGTCTGAGTTCCGTCACTTCTGAGACTAAGATAGACTCACTAGATCTCTTTTTTATTGGAATATGCATTTATCCAACAAAAAAATACTATATAATCTGAGTAAACTGCAGGGTTCTAACACATTGTATTTATCTCTGCATGGGAGGATTGTTAGTGAGCCTATGTGTTCCTTTCTTTCTTTAAGTTCTCTCCATAAGAATATACTATTTTAAAGTTATACAAAATAAAATATTTTAGAAATTATATACCAGTCCTTTAAAGAAAGATCATTAAATATATGTATAGAAATATCCTTAAAATATATAGACAGATTTTTAAATATATGTAGAGAGTATTCTACCTTATTTACCTGTGTAACAAATAACCTTAAAGTTAGTAGCCTAAAAAAATCAATACACACATATCACACGTCCTCTGAGTTAAGAATTTGAATTCAATCAGGTTGGATGGCCTGGCTCAGGGTCCTTAGGAGACCGCGGTTAGGAAGCTGTCAGGGGCTGCAGCCTCTGACAGGCTGGTTGGGGCTGAAGGACACCCTTCTCCACAGACTTCCTCCACAGAGCGCTAGCAGCAGGCTTCAGTCCCTCACCTCGAGCATCTCTTCATGAGCAGTTGGGATTTACTGACGACACGGAAGTTGACTGGCCTAAAGTGAGTGACTTGGAAAGGCAGAAGCCACAGTGAGTGTAGTGACAGCACGAGAGATGGTGTCCACCACGTCAGACACAGGGTGCTCACTAGAAGACTCTTGTGAAGTCCAGCCCACTCTCAAGAGAAGGAGATGCAGCCTCTGCTTCTGGAAGGAATTAGAGGGAATTTGTAGATATATCACAAGCAAATACACATACTAGATTTTTTTAATCATAGATATCACTGAGAGTAGAAATAGAATTATTACCAGAAAATAATTTTATTTTAAATTATTTAATATTTATCTTGTAAATCTTTCTCTACTTTTCAAAACTTTCTGTGGTTAGTGCAAAACTCATGTTTTGTATATATCTTCTCTGGGCTCTTAAAAAACAGTTTTATATTTATCACACGATCTTTATTAGTAACTTAATCCTGATATGACTGTATTACAAAAAATTATAGCCATATTGATTAAATACATAAATTCAAGAGTCTCAAAGAACTTATTAGCAAATTGAACTCAATTCTATGAAAAACCTAACAATTTCCTAACCAAGTTTAATACATTCCAGATGCAAAGTGATGACTTAATTTTTAAATAAGCTATAAATATAATTTATACAATTAACATACCATAAAGGACAGTATATCATTATGTCACTAGACCCAAAAAAGACATTTGACATGATAATGTTGAATTCCTGATTAATAAACCCTGTGTGGGACAGAAATAAAAAAACAACTTTCTTAAACTGATGAATTATAGCAAATATTTTCATTAAGGGGAAGTTTGGGGGGAAAAAAGAGGGAAAGTTTGGGGAGCATTCTCATTTTATTCAGAAATGGAACAGAAATATTCATTATGATGGCTAGGTATGCTTTGCCAACTTGAGTGACTTCTGAGCCACTGAAGAGATTGGTGCATCTCACTTCTGGGAGCTCCTGGGCGCATGATGTGTTCAATCCTGGGCTCATCTCATCCCCTCTGGCTCTGATGCCTTCTCTGCTTCCCACGCCCCCATGAGCTGAGCAGCTCTTACTAGCCAAGCCATTCCACGGTGATCTCCCCTTGGAACCAGCAGGCCGTGGTCTGCCTCCCCTGAAACTAAGAACCATGTTAAGCCTCTCTTGTGTTAATTTGTTGACTGGCATGTAGTTTAGTTGATGCCTCACATACATGACTATTACAAATCAGTAAGGAAAAAGCTAACAACCAAAATCAAGTGTGCCAAATTAAATCACATAGAGAACAATTCAAATACTTCCTTGATATATGAACAGATCCTCTATCTCAAGATAAATCCTAATATGTTGATATATACAACTATCTTAAACATTTTAAAATTTCAGGAACAACAACTCTTTAAAACTATTCAGCTCAGTCCTGGTGCCGATGATGCAGAATAACAGGAGTCTTGCTTCTGCTGTTGGAAGTATAATTGGTACTATTAAATTGTAGAGCAACTCAGAAATATTTAGTGACACGGAAACTGTTCATGCCCTACAACTTAACAATTTTACCTTTAGAGAAATAGTGACTGTTGAGATTGTAACATGAAAAACTTCCATCCACTTCATTCAGTTCAGGCGAACTGATCTGCGAAGTAGATCTTGAAAACATACATCTTGAAAGCTGTATATTAAGTAAACAAGCAAACCTACCAGTGGGAAAAACACACTCAGCATTATACCTTCCCTGTAAATCTAGAAAATAGATTATAATACTGCATATCAGGGGCTGGGGAGATAGCGCAGCAGGATAAGCCCCTGCCTGGCAAGCACAAGGCCTGGAGTTGATCCCTGGTACCACATGCCGCAGGCCCCAGAACCCCAGGCATGCCACGCATGGTGGCACTGGTTCTGCATGGCAAGACCCTATATCAAATAAATTAATTAATTTAATTAAATAAGAAAACCATATTACATATATACAACGTTACAAATTACCACTGTTATACATTATGGTTGTATGAAGGGACTAAATTATTTTTATACTAATTACTGTTAATCTCAGTATTTTGAGCATATGTTACAAGAATATATACAGAAATATTTGTAATGAAAAATATTTTCAAATGAAACAAGTTTTAAAAGATTGAGAAAATACACAAATTATGTGAATATCCAACTAAGTATAAACATTTTTTAAATGCATTGCTCACTTACTAAAATCCCTAGCAATTATTTTAATTTTTAACTTATTTGTACATGTATAAATTAAATTATTTAACACGGATAGAAAGGATGCACCCCAACTTCGTGACACTAAGGACTGTACAGATGGTGCGAGGCATAAATAATTGGGAAAGACAACAAGATTTCTATTGTAACATTAAATGCATATTTTCACGATTTGAAGAAATATAACACAACGTCAGCATTTAGTAATTTGATGGTAGCTAACTCATTTTAAGTTTTTCACAGTCCTAAAACTTGCTCATTATTTTAACTAGATGTCTATTAAAATAAACTACTTAATTATTTGATAAGCATTAATACATTCTTATCATTCTTATCCTCCTTGAAACCATTCCCTAGCTGCTAAACCTGGGTCTTTCCAGTGGAATATTCTCCGGCCTGTTTCATTCTCTGGAGAGTAGCAAAGAAGGGAACATGGCCACTTTAGACTCTTTCTGCCTCTGAATTTTGGGGGACACAATGGGGCCATGGCACATCCGGAGAAAGCCAACAAGTGGGAGCTGCCCCTCGGTGAGGTCCGCCCGCTGGCCGCCATCATTCTGTACTGCGAACTTGTGCTCATGAAACTTTAAAGAAAAGCTTCAAAAACGTTTTTCCTGGCGCAGCCACTCAAGTACCGTCTCTTTCCCGCCCCCCTGTATTCCTCTTTCCCCTGTAAAGTTCTTCGTCTGCATCCATTAACACCTTCTTCTCTTCCCTTTAAGTCTCCTTTCAGGTAATTCCTGAAAAGGCACCAGAAGGTGTAAGCCTGCACGGTAATCAGGTTTTCTAAAATCCTAGGAAAGTCTTTTTCTTGCATCTTCCACGTCTATTTCATAACACGTTTTAAATGCGCCCCGTGCGCTCCGCAGGAGGCCCCCGCGTCCGGGCGGGCACCGGGAGCCAGCACGAGAGCAGCTGGCGCGGATGCGTTCGAGTGGGGCAGCAGGGATCCCCCCAGACCTGGGCGGGGGAGAGCAGGCTTGGGGGGGGGTGACGGGGG
>NW_004524608.1:7706534-7712541 GCF_000260255.1 Octodon degus
GCGGACCTCGGTGCAGCCCCGCGGCCGCGATGGGCTACCAGGGGCGCCGCGGCCCCGCGCAGGTAAAGGCGGAGGCTCCGGGCCGGGCCCTCGCAATCAAGCTCGGTCCCTGGCAACCTTCACCTGGGGTCTTGATTTAGCACCGCAGAAAGTTCTCCAGGAGGGGGTAAAAAATATGCTGTAATCTGACGTTTTCCTCCCTTGACAAGCACTTTCTACGATACAACTTGAGTTTCCCCCAAAGAGCATCTCTGACTCTACTGACCGGGACAACGCGCTCCACGCGGCCGTCGGGGCGCTGCGCCCCCAAGCTCTGCTGCCCCCGACTGTTGCTGCTGTTCGTTATTCGCCTTATTAGCGTTGTTGTGCTATCGTTATTGACATTAGGTATCATTACTGCTAGGTTAAGACTTTTGCAACACATATTTGTCGGACAAATGAATAAAGTAAAACCTTAAAACCTTGTTAGAGATTTTATTTTTTTAATTTTTGAGCCTATAAATACTTGCTTAATCTCCATTTTATCTATCAAAATAGGAGGATCTAGATGGCCGAGAAACCCTCGTTTCTGAACATGAGAATGAAGGGAAATCTTGTCAGTCTGCTGCTGTTTTTAACGTTGTCAACTCGATTATAGGATCCGGTATAATAGGTAAGAGTCCTGTGTTTTGTGTGATTGGGGGATTTTTTGTTTTGTCTTGTTTCCCAGCGAAAAGGACAGATAGAAGACTCAATGTACCGCCAGGGTTCATTAATTCTTTTTAAAGGGAAAAAAATCTCAATGAGAAAATTGATACTTTTCTTCTTTAAAAGCTGTTTCTCTCCCCTAAAGAAAGTCTGTTTAATATAGAAGATGGGACTGTGATTCATTCTCCCAAGCTTTGAACATTTCTGCGTTCATTGTGGAAGGGAATGAAGAAGCTGGAAAATTGTGTTTTCCATGTGCTGTCTGATCAATTGACAATATGACCGAATTCACTTGTCTTTCTGAAACATCAATTATTACTTGAAATACTTTATTATGGCCTTCTCGAAAACCTGCAGATGTTCTTAAATATTGCAGGTACAGAAGTTTAATGTAAAAGGCATAATCTTGTAGGAAAAAAAAAACCTATACAATATTTCCTTGACCATATATATATAATTTAAATTATGAATTTATGGTGCATTAATTTTAAATATGAGTCAGTGACACAAACTTGTTGACTGAAATGGATGTGACAGCTTCGGACAAAAGAAATGGCTCAGATTTTATCAATGTGTGAGAAGCAAGGGAAAAATTTGGCCAAAAAAATTAAGGATAATTTTCAGTGTTTAGTATTCTTTTGATATTTGAAAATATTCCTTCAGAAAAAAGGGGGAAAAAGAACAGAATCTTGCACACTGTGTTACCTGGTGAGATCATAGCATTTTATTACATTTTTGTCATTGCAGTCTACTGGAAAGTTCGTGCTTATGTGGTGTGAGCTGTATTCCTTACTTCCTCACAAATAACAGTCCTCAGTTTTACATTTATCCATATAAGAACTGAAAATGTGATTCACAAATTGGAGTGATTGGAGGTGAAGCGGGAACAGTGCAGGCAGACTCACTTAAAACTTGCTATCCGTGTGCCATGGAGGTGGAGGCTGAATTCTAGAGTAGACTTCTGAAGGGACAGCTGTAGATTGGTTCTTATCAGCAACAATAAAAAGCATTATTGTAGTTTATTCTTGTTTTTTAAGGAAAACTTTTCAGAAAATAAAACGTTGGAGTAAAAATGTTTAAAGTTTTTATTTTGAATATTTCCCATAATCTAAATGCATTTTCTAAAAATTAAAAGACGTAATTTTATATACCTCCTCAGCTATATAAAAAAGGCTTTTGCATTCACATTTTTCTACCCTTTTCCCACATGGCTGCCTCACTTTGGCTTGAAGAGCAGTTGTTTTGGTTTGTTTTGTAGTGCTAGGAGCTAAACTGAGGGCCTTCCCACTGAGCTACATCCCAGTTCATGTTATTTTATTTATTTACTTTTAATTGAGACTGGGCCTCACTAAGATGCTAAGTTGCCCGAGCTGGGCTCGAGCTTTTGATCCTCCTGCCTCAGCTCCCCACAGAGCCAGCCTGAAATGATGTCTAATAATCCCTCTTTACTCCTGCTAATATCTCAGTTTTCTATGCTAACGCATGAAGACAGACTGGGCTCATTTTTCCATGTATTGAAGGATGTCTGTCACCCTCATCCTGAAGTAAATCTTATCTATGTGAACTTCCATCTACTTTTGACTTACTACTTTCCAATTCTTATTCCAAAACCCTGTAAATTTGCTCTTTTGACATAGCCTGTCTTAATAACATTTTAGTCTAAAGTAAATGGATTAATATGCATTTTAATGTAGGACTATCCTTTATGCTGCTTACAACTATGGCATATAAATATATACGTTTACTTAATATATAGTATTATATGCAGCAATTGGGATAATACTTCTGTAATACTTCTGTCTTATCAGTTTGAGGATTAAGGCATTTCATGTTTCTCCCAGGATTGCCTTATTCAATGAAGCAAGCTGGATTTCCTCTGGGAATACTGCTTTTATTCTGGGTGTCATATATTACAGGTAAGTACTGTCTACTTGCATGTGCCTAACCTTAAATTGTTCAGTGATGTCTTCACACACAAGTACATCCTGCAATTAAGTTGCCAAGTTAATTAAGACGTGCATCAAAGGATCCTAAAGAATTTAAGCTTTATGTCTGAGGAGATTTAGTTTTCATACTAATCCTTTCCTTTCAACACTTTTTAAAGTAGAAGAGCGCAATATATCACCAACCTTAAATCCTTTTCATATGCCTTTTCCCTTCATGCAGAAAGGGGTGTGCGGGAGAGCCAATTTTGAGGCTGGTTAAGACTGAGAGAGGATTATGCCGGGAAATGCAGAGTGAGGCTTGGAACAGGTGCATGCGAATGAGCTGCCTTTGTCAGTGGAGTTTGTGCAGGTGGAACTGGGGTTCTGGTGCCCGACTATCAGGGTTCGCCATCTCTCCCCACTTTGCCTGAGCCTGCCCTGTTCCCGGGCTGACCCTGTTTTTAAACGCAACACTAAGGCACTGTTCAGTCCCTTCTCTTCTTCCCCTCTCATCACGTAACAGACTCATTGACTCCTGGGTTTTGTCACTCTGGTGCAAATGCAGCACGTACTGCTCATAATCATCTCTTCTCTTATCCTAACTCAAGCGCTATCACTCCCACAGCTCACCTATAGCAAACACAGCATCTTCCCTGTGCCCTGGGATCACTCACAGAGAGATCAGCAGCAATTGTAATAGATATCGCCTACGGGCGTCTGTGGAACCTCGGTGACTGGCAGCCTAGGTACCCTCTGAGAGCCAGTACAAAACACTCCAGCTGCCTGTGCTCTGCGTGCTGGCCTGGGCCTCGCGAGAGCCACCTGTCCGTGAGGCTTTGACCCACTTTACACTCTCCTACTCTGTGGCCCCATAGCTTTCAGCAAATGTCCAACCGATAGGAATCCAAAAGCCAGCTTCCCGACAAATGCCGTGCAGCCCAGCTCCAGAGCCCCATCCCCACCACACTAGAGCCCAGCTCGTCTCACCAAAGACCACATCCTTGGCAAGCTGATTCCTCCACCTGATCCTTCCACTCCCTTCAAAATCCTTGGGGGATTTGGATCTCGCAAGTGAGCAAATTAGTGACTTACACTGATTACTTGGTAGCAGGAGACCCTTAACTCTGCTGATTAAGAGTTGATGGTATTTAAAATTGCATTTCCTTGGTTAAAACATTGTCAAATTCAAAACTTTATCCAAAGACTTGCCCTGTGATTTTTAAATTTCCTGTTTCCTAGATAACCTGAGCTGACAAATAATTAATTTCCGCCCAGGTGTACTACTATTGCTTAAGTGCTTTGTAAATGTTTACACACACTGTAAGCCAGTAGCTAGAGAAAAATTAAACAATACATATCGTGAGAGAAATCAGGACTTGGAGCAAATAAATAAGTTGCTAAAGCCAATTCATATTACAAGTAAAGAAGGCATAGTGTAAATGACTGTTGCTAAAACAGTCATCTGTGTTTGTAAAATATTGAAGAAATGTGAATATTTACAAAATAATTTTATTCTTTATTTTTAAGATTTTTGTATTTCATATTGAGGATAAAATAATTTTTATTGCCCAAGCATGCTTCAAAAGAAATTTTCACTGTTCAATAACATTAATTCAGTCATGGATTATTTCTTAAAGGTTTCTATCATTATTTACGGAGATATCAAAAAATCATAGTAATTAATATTTGAAATAACTGACCTTTTTTGGAAGTCCTGTAGATTGATCTCAAGCCCTCACGCATGCCAAGCAAGTACTGGGGTCACTGATTTTAATTTTATTTTTTGAGACAGTAACTGGCTAACTTGCAGAGGCTGGCCTGTATTTGCAATCCTCCTGCCTCAGCCTCCCAGATGGCTACCATGTCCTGCCAAAATACCTAAAACTTTTAAGAGTATAAGTTCATGGCCTGTGATTCACAAGCAGATGAAAGTATATATACTTATGATTGACATAACTCTTAAATGTTAACTTTAAGCGATACATTTTGAACATTCAGAAACCCTCGGCATCTTCATTTCAAATATATAGTTCTTCCCTGAACCTCACAGTATTTATGGCATTGGTCCCCTCCTTTCATGACCCAACTCATCGCTACCTTTCTTCCTTAGCTGATAAGCAGCTCTTCGGTTTTCCTGTCTTTACCCACTGTCTACCTTCTGACCAGTCCTCGGTATTGCTGTAAGAATTATCTTTCAAAAACTGTCCAGTTCATCTTCATTATTCCCTAGTCAAAGCACACAACACAAACACAACAAAAAAATGATTATTATCAAATCCCTTTGAGATTTGGCCGCAGTCTGCATTTCTAGTCTCATCCCTAGTTACTCTCACCTGTCATCAGCGCTCCGGAGCAGACATTGTCCATCACCCATTCTGAGCTGTTCCATCCCTGTATCTAGAACATGTGTATGCACTGCCTCCACCTTTCCCACAGAGGCTTTTGTTGTCTGTTGCTCCTCTTCTCCACCTGGCAAATTTTAGTTCATCCTCAGGACAGCATTCCAATTTTCACTGAAGCATTTTCCCACCCCCACCACAAACTAAAATTAATAACTACATTTGTTATACTTGCAGAATATTTTTGAAATCTCTTTATGAGGTCATTTGTTATGTTTAGTTAGAATCAGGGAGACATCTAGCAATCCTGATATATTGACATTAATCTATTCCTCAAATATACACAGAACACAGTGGGCTAGGCCTTGGCACTGCTGCCAGTGTAGGAATAAAGAGTAATTTCCTGTGCCAGTTTAAAGCTCACAATACAGTATGCCTGACAGATAAACACCACATAATGATGCTATATCATGAAGGCACTATAATAAAAATCTGTACCCCATGAGAAGGAAATTGGCATTGAACTACCCCAAAGACATAGCAATATTCTGGAAAAGGGAGAGTTGCTCTGGGTGTTCAGGGAGAAAGTGAGTTAGTAAAGAATGTTAAGCATGGTTCTCTAGTTCAGGAAGTGCACACAAGAAATATGCGATTCAGCCTTGCTGGAACGTCAGGCTGATGTTCACAGGGGAGAGAAGGGAGGTTGAGAAGTCTGCAAGAACTAACTGGAAGGCAGTCGTTGTCACTGCCTGCACGCTAGGCAGATGTTGAGCACCGTGCAGCCCCAAAACTAAGTCTTTCTGGCTCCACGAGGAAAGTGTTCATATTGTACTTTCACAGAGGAAGAGACTGTGACTGAAATGGTTTAAAATGACTTGTGCAAAATCTGCAGTGGGGATATGTGCTTAAGTGCATAGATTATGTGGCCTTCCTAGGTCCTGACTTTGTCACTACTAGCAATGTGGACATCAGAAATTGATTAACGGGGCTGGAGAGATGGCTCAGTGGTCTAAAGCACCTACTTGAAACAAGCTTGGCAAAGCACAGGGACCGTGG
>NW_004524608.1:7712658-7725317 GCF_000260255.1 Octodon degus
AAAAAAAAAAAAAGAAATTGATTAACTTCCTGTGCCCCACTCCTTGTATTTGTAGAATAATAAGAATAATGGCATGTACTTAGTGTTACTTTGAACATTAAATTAGTTAATATAGGTAAAGCATATGATAAAAGACCTCAAAAATGGAATAATGTGAAAGATTTTGCTAGTGGTTTGTGGTTGTTATCACTATAGTCTGATTCCAAATACAATAGATATTTTTTCACCCATCACCTCCATCCTGTAAACAATAAAAACAGCACAACCTATTATTTATTTATCTTCTGTGACGCATCAGGCATTTTGGTAGATATTGAAACACAGCTAACCCCTCAAGGTTGGTGTATTGCTTTGCTTCATAGATAAGGCTCTGAAAGGATCACATAATAAGAAACATTTCTTCTTTCCATGAAAGAGCATTGGTAGGTTTCCTTGGAGGATTTTAAGTAGAAGGTGTGGTTAGATTCAGGTTGTGGTCAGATCCAGTATAAGAATATTTCTGTAGGTAGGGCATGTCAAAACTATCTTAGAAGAGGATAAGACTGGTGGGCAAAAAACTCTGAGGATATTGTTATAGCAATCCAGGCTAGAAATTAAAAAGCCAAAAGCTCTGCTTTAAAGCAAGTCAAAGAGATACTTTTCAGTGTTTGAGATATAATATTTATTGGATGTAAGGACCAGAACAATATAAAAAAGCAATAAACATTGAAAAATCTAGATCAATGCTCAAGTTTCAATTAATATTATTCACAAATTGGAGAAATATGGATGGAGAATCAAGTTCCAGAACAAATACATAAATTAAAATTTGGACATTTTAAAATTAGGTGCTTGAGCTGACTAGATAGCTCAGCCAACTAAGCGCATGCTTTGACACATGCCCCAGTCCCGCATACCATGTCCTCCCGCCCCAGGGGCACACTGAGCCAGCAACCAAGTCCCAGCATGGTGGCACAAGCCTATCATCCCAGCACTGGAGAGACTTAAAACAGAAGGATCACTGCGAGTCCGAGCTGCACAGG
The DNA here is from genome assembly GCF_000260255.1 of Octodon degus. NCBI lineage: Eukaryota > Metazoa > Chordata > Mammalia > Rodentia > Octodontidae > Octodon > Octodon degus. The sequence goes on from NW_004524608.1 coordinate 7,713,681, forward strand.
AAGACCCTGTATCAAGTACATAAAATGAAAAAAAAAAAAAAAAAATCTGGTACTTATGAGATCTCCAAAATAAAAATATGTACCAAGTAGCTAGGTGTAAAAGTCTGGTGTTTTTAAAGGGCTCACCTGAAGACATGAGTTGAAGTGCTGCTAACATCTATATGAATAATGTAACCATATTGGTGATGAGGTCACTGTAGGACATTCTGAGAGTGAGAAAATAACCAAAACTTTCAGTATAAACCAGTGTAAACTAGTAAAAGCCAGTCAGTCCTTCAGAGGACACCCACTGAACACAACATCACAAAGACTGAGGGAAAAGTGAAAGGGAAATGGCAACTAGGTCTGAAACAAACAATACAAGGCTTATAAAGTAATCGCATAATCACCTTGGAGATCACTGATGAACTTAGTGGAGAGAAGTTTCATTGCTGTAGGAAGGAAGCCTTGCAAATCTTAAACACTGTATTTTCTCCTCTGTGTTGCAATGCATTTCCAAGTTACCTAAAGAATGAAAAAGAAATCACTATGATAGAAAACTGATAGAAATTTTAAAAAACAAAAACCACGCCCTATGCATATTTTTGTACTCAATACAGCCACAATGTCTTTCAGTGAAAAAGCACTGAGATAAAAAAGAAAGAAATGAACTTTTTTTTTTTTTTTTTGGTATTTAGTACAGGGTCCCCAGGGTCTCACTACACAGATGGGACTTGTAGTGATCCTCTTATTTTCAGCCTCCCAAGCACTGGGATTGCAGACGGGAGCCACCACACCCAGTCTCAGTCGTCATCTCAGCATGTCCCAGGGGCTGGGCTGGCACAGCACACAGAGGATCAAACCCCAGTTGATACATCTGCATAAGCAGGCACTTGAGTCTGCTCAGCTATCTGGCCATCCCTGAAATTAACTTTTAATCATCTGATGTCCATATATTTATACATTCAAATTTAATTCTAAAATTGAAACAGTATTATCTAAATTATAAATTTCAAGAAAATTTCTTAGTGGATTCTCATAAGCATAATAGCAATGAAATTATGCTCACTTAATTTTCTTACAAAAAAAAAATCAGAATGTCCTTTTTTTTTTTTTTTTTTTTTTTTTTGGTACCAGGGATTGAATTTAGGACCTTGTGCTTGCCAGGCAGGCACTTATTCTACTGAGCTATCTCTCTGACCCCTATGAACCTCCTAAACCTACTGTTTTTTAAAATGTTGACAGCGTTTTTCATTCTCAGCCTGCCCACTTCTAACACCTATGAAGTATTTGATTGCTTACATCACGTCTCCTGGACAGTCCAGCCACATTCTGTCATCAGTGGTTGCGCTGTTGGGTTAGGAAATTAAAACAGGACTTAGTACCTCGGCATTGTGCCCCTTCTCATTCTGCCCACGTTGTCGCCTGGTTATGGCAGCGTATTGCCTCCCCGCTGACAGACACATGCTGAAAATGCTACAGCTTCAGGCGAAGTGATACTTTATGGGAAAAAAAAAAGTGAATCTTCTTATAGTAGAACCTTATCGTTAAATTCATCTTTTAAAAAATAGGACATCTCTCTTATTTGTTCGTGTTGGAATTTTTTTTTTATTAGCACATGTCTGCACTGCATAATAAATGCTTTGTCTTGGGAGCTATAGGTGCACACGCTGCACCTGGGCGCTCTCCATTTGCCTTTCCCTGACCTTCCGCGCTTCTCCCTCCCATCCTCAATCCCATCCCATCTGTGCAAGGTCTCCCTACCCTCTGTCGTTTATTCTGCTCTTTAAATTATTATACTATGAGCTTTTCATATAAGAAAAATTATGCAATAGACTCTTCTTTAAAATTTCCCTTTTCTCCATGATAGTTAAGTGAAAACCCTTTGCTTTAAATGTTTTCTGACCTCTGTCTAATTTTTGTTTTTACCATAGACTTTTCTCTTGTTCTATTGATAAAAGGAGGGGCCCTCTCTGGAACAGACACCTACCAGTCATTGGTTAGCAAAGCCTTCGGGTTCACAGGCTATCTCTTGCTCTCAGTTCTGCAGTTCTTGTACCCTTTTATAGGTAAGATGACTGCTGAAATAAAGGTCTTAATGATGTGAATTAATATACAGCCATTTCTGCAAAAAAAGTTTGTTCAGTTAAGAATCATTCAAGAAAAAAGTTAGCAGATGCAATATTTCCCAAATTAAAGATATATAACCATTATTAACAATTTTTTTTCTTCTGATCTATTTTCTGAAATAAAATGAAGGTCATTTTGAACAGTTAAATGTTTAGGTTTTCCTTCTGGCAAAAAAAAAATCTGAAAATCAAAACAAAATAAAACCAAAACAAAAAAAAAGACACACAAAATGATCTGGGACTGAAAGTGAGTGAGAGATGAAACCGTCTACTAGGGCTCAATAAACATGACAATTTTTAAAGAAAACCTAACAATTTGCAAAAGCCACGCACTAAGATAACTTACTATTTAAAGCATCACCATAATAGTGAATATGTTACCTCACTCTTCTTAAATAAATAAAATGTTAATTTAAGCCAGTGACCAAATTGACGTCATTTCAATCAGTGTTATAGAAGTTACTGTACAACTACTTCCATATTTTTCACAGCCAGCTAAGACTATATTTCTCCCCAAAGCCTTAGGTTTTCTACTAAGGAGTTACCTCAGTACCTTAAAACTTGCTATTAGCATTCCTCACTTTTAAGTAGTGCCTGAGTTCAATTTTGAAATTGAACTTTAATTGCACTTTGAATGGCTATCAAAACTATTTAAAGGTATTCTGGGATAAATTAATATGCAAAGTGAAATCCTTTTGTAATATAAATCAGTATCCTACCATGAATCTGTTGTATAATTATTTTTAAAGTTGTACATATTGGTTATCATAATATATATTTAAAAGTAGTATGACTATGCCAATATTTGGAAAGTTATATCTAATTATACTCAAAATACTCAAACTATGTGATGCTTATTAATGATTTGTTTTAATTATGTTTTTAGCTATGATAAGTTATAACATAATAGCTGGAGATACTTTGAGCAAAGTTTTTCAAAGAATCCCAGGAGGTAAGTTAAAAATAAGACTTTTGAAGATTTGAATACATAATATAGTTACCTATCATTAATGTAGTTCATAATAACTCATAAGAAAAATATTTGAGGGGCTGGTGAGATGGCTCGGTGGTCTAAAGCACCTACTTAGAACAAGCTAAGCTAAACAAAACACGGGGACCATGGTTCAATCCCCCAGCACCACATGCCAGCCAGCCCCGCCCCCTGGTGGGCTGAGCTGGCCACACACACACACACAAACAAATAAATAAATAAATAGATTTAAAAAAAAAAAAAAGAAAAATATTTGAAAGTGGAGGCCTTGGATTATTTCAGATGCTAACATGATCAATGCTGATCCTGAAGTATTGGCCTACTTTTATATATAGTTTAGTTTTTATTTAGCTGACTAAAACATTATTATCCACACAGTTATAATACTTTACATTTTAAATTCCTTATGCTTCATATCACTCTCTATAGAAACATGTTTTTATATCCTACTTATACTGTATAGTTTCTTAAATAAGCGAGCTCTTTGTGGTCTTATTTGTACTAAGCTATAACTTACTGCAAGAAATTAACCTTTCTTTAGTGTAGTTTCTGTGATTTCTGACAAATGTATATAGTCATATTAGCACAGCTGCAGTCAAAATACACAGCAATTTCATCATTCTCCAAAGCTGTCCCAATACCACTTGATAAAAAAAGAAATACTCCCTCATCTGTGTCCTTTGGTGGCACTGATTTGATTTCTCTCCCAGCAGTAGTTCTGCTTTCTTTTTTTTTTTTTTTTTTTTTGTAGAACTGGGGATTGAACTCACACCCTTGCGCTTGCCAGGGAAGCGCTTATTCCATTGAGCCATCTCCCCGCCCTCTGCTTTCTCTAGAAGACATGCAAATAGTGTGGTACAGGATATAGCTTTTTGAGTCTGACTCCTTTCCCTTGGCAAGGTGTGCTTGACATTTGCTTATGTCTGAGAGTGTGTTCGTAGTTTGCATTTATGTTTGTGTGTGCATCTGTGTTTAGTTGTTGATCATTCCATTTTATGGATGTACAAAACCGGAATTTTATCCCCAATTAAGAGACATTTGTGTTATATTCATTGTGGGTTGACTACAAAAATTTCTGTGAACGTTCTCAATCAGATCTTTTCAACATGCACCATGGCCTCACTAACTATTCAGCTTTTCACAATACCATTGTTAGAATAATGCAGAAAGAACAAACCAGTTTTCTATGAAGAATAGAATCAAAGAAAGTAATTGGAAATCTGTTAGAATATGAATGCAAAATGTTATAGCATTACTTAAGTATAGATGTATCCTTAGGCTATTTTATATTTACATTTTTGTGATTTGTTTCTAATCTTACATTATTTTTATGGAGTTTATTAACTCAAAGTCATTGTCACTTCAGTACATTTTACATTGCTTGTCTTTTGTTAAAAATTAAAGCTTGATGATTTAGTCATGTCATCAATGTGCTACTTATACCTATAAATACTAAACAATACTTGTTATGTTTTAGTTGATCCTGAAAATGTGTTCATTGGTCGACATTTCATTATTGTGCTGGCCACCGTTAGCTGCACTCTGCCTTTGTCCTTGTACCGAGATGTGGCCAAGCTTGGGAAGGTAATTATTCTAAATTGGTGTAGAAATGAACATTGTTACCTGCATTCATTTTGTTCATCCACAATCCACTTGGAAAAATTCTTAATTACAATGTTTATTTTTAGTTTCTTTGACTTACGATTGTGTTACAGTAAACTGTGGTTGAATTATTAACTTGCTTTTAATTAACTTGCTTTGGGGAACTGATTAAAAAAATGGATGAAAGTGAACTGAACATGCACTTCTTCATTTTTCAAAATAGCCTAACTGATATTAACTGGCACAGCTTTAAATTTAGACAGTACAAAGGTCTATACTTGAAGCAGCTTTCCATTTTGGAAAATATTTCATTTTGGTGTGTAGCTTTAACAACATTCAAGAATATTCTGACCATCACACTTGTCGTCACTAGTAGTCATTCGATCATAAACAAGAGCGGATCAAGGAGTGTGTGAGTTATTATTTTTTATGAGCACAATATATTTATTGAGGGAAAGAAAGCTCCTGTCTAAAAGAGGGACAGGAGGGGGCCCAAGCGGGTAGTTTCCCCCGAGTATGTGAATTATCTGATCTATTGAACTGTGTTTCATTTTACATGCTCAATGTATTTATAAATATCACTTTCTAAATGCAGAATCAATGTGTTCAGGAAAAAGCAAGCTACTAATACTTACCATATTGATCCCTGAACTAAATACTTCTTGAGGCCATGCTGGCCCCGCCCCTGGGGCTTGCTGACTCTGCGATTGAGACTGGGTGTGGTGACACATGCCTGTAATCCCAGCTCTTGGGAGGCTGTAAACAGGAGGATCACTGTGAGTCCAATCTAGTAGTGAGACCCTGAACACCCTGTAGATCCTTCCGTAAAATACAAAAAAAAAAAACTTGAGGTGGCCTGTTGAGATGCTTACCAACCTATGTCTCCTACCAGGCAAAGCAATGAGGAGCCTTGAGCTGGAGGTAGGCTTCTGCTTCCCCGAATTCCTTCTCTGTCACCTTCTAGCTATCTGATCGTGGGTGTGTCATTGAATCTGTCTGTTCCTCACAAGAGCCACAGACTCAGCTAAATAGGAACCGCTTTCTAATTAAAAATAAGCAATTTATAAAGCAAAATTAAGGATCATCACATGAAGTAAAATCAATTTGAGGTTCTTGCTTATCAGAGAAATGCTTATCTGAGAGAGAATAAAATGTGCTGAGTCATTTAAAAATTAAGACTGAAAACACAAAGCTACTGTACTGAATGCAAGGAGCACATACACACACACTAAAGTTTCGGTTCGAGCCCTTCAAAATAGTCACGACAGAGAAGCAGAAGCACAGGTCAGAGGGCGCAGCCACTAGGTAAAAATAAATAAGCAACAAACCTAAAAAGCAGAGAAAACAATGCAAGGCATCAAAACACGGAGACGGTGCTGTATGTGTTGTGCTAGACAAGAAAGGGCCAGATAAAGATAGAAGCAGAAGACCAATTATAAATTTTTTAAAAGTACAAATCATTTAAAGCCCAAAGAATGAGGAAAACATAATTTCATTTTATATTTACAGATTAAAAGTTTCAGTTTCATATTTTATGCAGGAAGCCACAAAAATATTGAAAGCTTTATTACAAAATCACAGCAACAGTCATATCTGATACTTGCTCACCTGTGGAGGAAGTGTGGCTGTGGTCTAGAAGTTAGGTGCCTAGGATTAGCCACACCAGTTTATAGGAATATAAACTATGAAAGAATTGGATTAAAAATTGTGCATTAGTTTATTCAAGTGAAAAAGAAAAATGCATAATATTTTACATAAAATAACACATTCTAAGCCTGTAATATATTTTCTTTCGCAGATCTCCTTTATCTCTACCGTCTTAACAACTCTGATCCTCGGAATTGTAATAACAAGGGTAATTTCACTGAGTCCTCATGTGTAAGTTTTGTTGTTACGCTTGTTGATCTTTAATTTGTAGCTTTCATGTAGATATATACATGACATGTTATAAATGCAGGTGTATAAAGCAATGAGAACTGTAAAGAAAATTTGGAAATATAAATAACCAGAAACACTTCTCTTCAGTATTCGAAAACTAGGAGAAGATAATTATATATAAATAAACACGTATTTTTCAGCTGTACCTCAAAAGATTAATGGAATAAAATTAAGTTTAGTTAACATTTTACAAGTCATCCTTAAGCATTAGGATGAGGAAGAGATTTTGAATAGTGGGAAACAGGAGTGAGGAGGAGATGGGTATATTTCTAACAGTTTCATGGGTCTCTAAGCTGAAATGAGAAGGGCAAAGAACGTGGTGTGGTTTTTTTCTCCATTAAATTAATGTTAGTCACTTTGAAAAACTGCCCTTTTTTCTCTTCTAATGTTGTATTCTTTAATTATTTGGGTTTTTTTGTTTTTTGTTTGGTTGGTTGGTTGGGTTTTTTTGTATCTTAGGGAAGCGTCTACAGGGTGTTCAAGGTCTCTCTACTAGATCAGACTCGTTGTGATCCCCCTATGCACAGCCTCCCAAGAGCTGGGATTACAGGTGGGGCCACCACACCCAGTCTCAATTGCCATCTCAGCTCGCCCCGGGGGCAGAGCCGGCATGGCAGGCCTGGGGATCAAGCCCCCAGCCCCTGCGCCTGCTTGCAGGCACTTTAATCTGTTGAGCTATTTGCCTGGCCCTAATTATTTTGTTTTTCTAATCGTTTATTTATTTGGTACAGGTTCTCACCACCCAGCTCAGACCGTAGCTGTTCTATTGTTTATAACACTGATAGTTGCCAGTGCTGGTGATTTTTAATGTTATTATTTAACCAAGTAAAAATGTTGGCAACTTGGTATTGTTTCCTCATTTTTTAAAACTATCAATCATCCTTGCAATTTAGAAGTATATGCACTGTTAATCTAAACTGCAGTTGTATAGTAAGCGTACCAGGTAAGAAAACCAGATAGCCTATATTCATAGTCCCAAGAACAGAATGCAATAAAATCAATTTAAATTGGCTTTAAACAGAGTTGGATTTGCAAAGTACATAATTTTGAATTTGTTCTGTAATCCAGGCTGAACATGATGAATAATATTAAATAAATAAATAAGATGTAATAAAATAGTTATTTTTTAAATTTAAAATTTTATTATAATAAAAGACATATCCATTTAATCTTCCTCAAACTGTTTCCCCTCATGTTAACTACAGTTATCCCTTTGTTCCTGCAACTTTCTGAATGCTATTCTAGTAGGTGGTTTTCTAACAGCAAAGGAGGCCTGAAAACATTATGGTGGATCCTTATTCACTTGACTTAGCCAGATCTGCCACCCTGTAACACAGGCTCTTCCCCATCGTCAGAATGACCGTGACAGCTAAATCTTTCTAACTGCTTCAGGGCATAAGACAGTCATGATGGTAAAACTGAAGACACTCACAGAGAGGACTTCCAGGCTGAAAGTGGCAAAGACAGTGGGATAAGGGTGTCTTCAGGGAAGGAGCATTTTAAAGGAGCTATATGACAATTTTTAAAAAGTTAAGGATTCACCATATTTTCAACCACATACCTCATACATTCCAAAGAATTTATATCAGACAACCCATAGTAAGATTAATCTAAGGCATGATGTCTTAAGCAATGGATTTTCATTGAGCAACAGCTACTAGAAAAGATCACAAAGGAAACCTGGTTAACAGCTCTAGTTGATAATTCAGTTCACAAAAATAATTTGTTTTCTTATTGCTTATGAGTTGCTGTCCAAAATTACTCAATAGTATATACTTATGATACCTTTTTTTGCTTATCAAGAAAATATTTTAAAAACTCATTTATTTAGAAGAAAGTATGAAATAGTCCAATTGCCTTTCTGATAGCTTTGGTTTTTAGAGTGAATTCTTATTGTTAGAAGATTAAAATAGAAGAACACAGAAACATCTGTCATGTTTACATTAATTTTTTCTTTACATCACTTCATCCTGATTCACAGTTCACACCACCACCAGATCAAGTGGTTAAAGCAGAGATTATTTTCTCCTAGTTCTGGAAGTTAGAAATCAAAGATCCAGGTGCCAAGGTGTTTGGGTTCTGGCAAGGACACCGCTCCTAGATTTGAGAAGACAGCTTCCTGCTGTGTCTTCACATCGGAGAGACAGCAAGATCCCTGTCATTGCTGCTGCTTGGGGCACTAACCCCATCATTAGGGCCCAGGCTCAAGACCTCATCAAACCTAATTACCTCCCAGAGGCTACTTCTCTAAATACCATTACTCCGAGAGTTAGAGCTTTAATATGTGCGTTAGAGGGAGACTGTTCTGTCTCCAGAGTTAGAGGCTTTGAAATACACTTGGCCTGCTTCCACATGGCCGTTCAGTGGACACTTGGTGAGCACCTATTGTTTGCAGTTGTTCTGCACCCTGACAGAAGAAGAGCAGAGAGAAGCATAAATCAGGACCCATTTGTCTTGGAGAATTCCTCACTGCTGACACGCACAAGTTAAAGGAGGAAAGGTTTATTTCAGATCACACATTGTAGAGGCTTCAGTCCATAGCAGACTGGCTCCACAGCAGGGTAGACTAGCAGAGGTACGTCACAGAGGAGAAATAGTCCATGGCTAAGCAGGCAGGAAGCAGCAAAGAGAAGCAGCAGCAGTGAGCCTCCCTTTCCCTTTTATCCCATCCGGGCTATAAGCCTTTTGGGTAGTGACACCCACAACCAGGGTGGGCCTTGCCACTACCCACACGCAGAACTATGAGAAAGCAGTTAGTGAACTAATCTAGTACTGCACAGCCTTAATTCCAGTGTGACACCCTGGATCCACATTTACACGCCCTGGATCCAGCCGCCTCTGTAAAGCTCCACCTCTGAGCACGCGAGGCTTCCAGAGGCTATCTAGACACATTCCACAACACTGGGAAAGTTGTTCCCAATTATGGAGAAGGAGTTTATTTTTAAAAAAATAAAAAGAAATGACCAAGGATGAGTGTGATAAGCACAAAGTACAAGCATGAAAATGGGAGCAGAGACAATGCCCAAGAAAAGGGGGATTGTTTAATGGTAGGTCCAGATCAAGGAACTTTTCCCACAATTTATTTATAAAATCATTTATAGATAGAGGTAAAGATATGGATATAGATATAGATGATGTAGATATAGATATAGATATAGAGTTTAGTTGTTATTTAAGTTTTAGGGATTTTCTGTTTGCTTGTTTTGGGTTTTAGGCTGGACTTGGACTCACGGTGTAGCCCAGGCTGACCTCAAACTCACAGCAATCCTCCTGCCTCGGCCTTCTGAGTGCTGGGATTGCTAGGCAGTGCTACCACACCAGGTTTATAAAAGTGTATTTTCAATTCTGATATTTATTCATTATCTATTGTATCATGCAGCTTTGATTTTCAAAAGAAAATTTATAGCAACAAAAAGTTAATAAGTACATTAAATAGAAAACAAATGATAATATGGACTACAATTAAAAGCATAGGAGATCATACTTTTAATTGAAGACTTTTATTATAAAAAATAATTTTAAGAAAGAAATTGTCATGTTTTCTTTAAAAGGTCTTCTATTGGTATATATAGTACCATGAGAAAATATTGATAGGGGGAAAAAATAGCTAAATCCAAAAATCAGGCCTCATCTGTGTCCCAGGAAAACAGTGTAACATGGTGATCTCCAACTCTGGTTTCACGTTAGAATAACTTGAATACCTTGAAAAAATGTTGACTCCAGGGCTCCACTTGCAGAGGTTCTGACAGAATTGATTTAAGGGCCAGGCAATTGGATTCATTATTCAGCAATTGATGAGTCTTTGAACAGGATCTGAAAAAAAAAGATATTGGGATCATGAAGGTCCATCAGCTGACATGCTGAGTCCAAAGTTGAACCAGAGATTCTGTGTCGGCTTGGGCACTATTGTGCAGTTACTTTTCACGATTCATTCTTCACTTATGCCCTATATTTTTATGTACAGAATGTCATGTACAAGCATGAATACAAAGAGAAATAAAAGATTCTTTTTCTCTCAAGAGGTTCACAGTATACTAGACAAGATAAAGCCACACAGATGACAACCAGGAGGGCAGTAACGCTTGACACAGAGGAAGTGGGTAGGAGCTCCGACTCCAGGGTCAAGCTAAATGGCCTGATTTTGCAACAGAAGAGCCAACTATTTTGGTTGTAAATAAAACGTAGCCTACCACTTTCTGTCATAGTGATGTAAGATCTGATCTGAGCCTCTGAAATTTTTCTAAAAACAGGGATTATTTACTTAACACTTTCAATATTTAAACTTTAAACTTTGACGAAGTGTGTTTTTTTAATACCGCACCACTTTTGATTTCTGTTTGAATTCTGCTGCAAAGAACTTCTGTTTGTCTCTATTTACAGTCAGACTAATCAAGTCTCATGTTCAGCGATTGCCATATCTATCAAGAAAGATCTTTTCTGGAAATGTGACAGCAAAGAACGCATATAATCCATAAAACATGAGAAATTCAATATGCTAGGTGTGGTTTCCTTCATTTTGGGTTCAGATGAATGATCAAAAAAGCTATAGTTTTTCATAGGGCTTTCAAAATGGTATTTGAAAAGATCTTTAAACCCACTATCAGAAAACAGGAAGGCCTGTAATGTCTATTGGTATTGACCTGGTTACTATGGAAACACCTCTTTAGTAGTTGTGTTTTAAAAATAAAACACAATTCAATTTCCTTTTCCATAACTCAGAGGGCCATAAGTTCTGCTCTTTTTGTGTGTGATTTCAAATATCTCACAGTCCAGTGACTTTCGGTTCTTTCTGAAAATTATGTTCAGTTTTATTGTATTTTCTAACCTTTTGCTTTCTAAAAACTGAGGTGGCAAAGCAATTTAATTGCTTTCCAGAAAGTCTGAAAGCATAAAAATGTGGTAGCACAGCTCTTCTATTTTTTTCCTAAAAGAAATAAGAGGGGGGCCCGGGAGATGGCTCAGTGGAATAAGCACTTCCCTGGCAAGCACAAGGGCCTG
>NW_004524608.1:7725592-7734720 GCF_000260255.1 Octodon degus
AAAAAACCTCCATTAAAAGATAGAGTAGAAATCAGATTAGAGGGATTTAAGTGCACAATAAATGACTGCAAATTCTGCTCCTCTCCTTCCTCTTTCACCTTTTTTGAAGAATATCAATAAATGGAAACAACACAAAAAAAATTGACTTTGAGACACTAAAGCATGAAAAATTAACTTTTTCACCGTGGAAGACATTAAACATGTTATGAATCAAGTCAAAAATGGAGTCATGGAATCTTGAAAGGTTAGACCTTGGGATATTACTAGGGCACTATTTGGAAATGACATTCAGTATTTCATTTTTTTAAGTAGTAGTATAAAGATTTGGAAAATAAAATATGGATACATTCTAAAGATCACAGCAGAGACTTTGAGCATTCATGTCCGGAAAACTAGAAGTGTAATAGATGAGAGCATTGTCACGGGGTGCATATTTTGGCTGGTGAAATTTGGAACTTCCACCATAAGTAAAAAAGCATCTACATAAGCACCACAAGAACAGAGATGACCCTTGCTTTGTTGCGTACTGCCCCACTTAGAACTAGGTGCTGCAAGCAATTGCTGAATGGCCAGGTGAATGAACCCTTATGCCTTCAGCATTTGCTACGTTGGGCTTAGGTTTTAGTCCATGGACTGACCAAAATTTTGAAGCAGTGGGACAATAAAAATGTCTTAAGATCACTAACAACACATATTGCCAAAGACAATTTCCCTTGCTTCCAATGCTAGCAGAATTTGCTAGCTCATTTGCTCCAATACGCTTGACTCCAGATTCTGCAGCAGTGTTAGAGCCAGTGACACAAGTTGTCCATGCAGAGGAGAAAGCTACTGCCTGACTTACTCTGCATGAAACTGGGGAAACTATCTGCAAGATGGGGTTCACTTAGGCGGGATTAGTGCGGTGAGTATCGGTAGTGCTGGGGGAACAGCCCAGGCTGCTCACTGAGAAGTCGTTATTCAGTCAGTGTCATTTAGAGAAGAAAAACAGAGCAAACTGTTCTCTGACCTAGTAAGAACATTTTTAAATGCCTAACTGATGCTAGTCCCTCTGCTAGAGTTGGGGGCTCAAATATGAAGAAAGCACAGTGCCTGCCTGAACTCCGATCACTGCACTTTACAGAACAGACATATGAAGGACAATTTTAGTGTCACATAATTCTATTGAATTATGGGCAGATGCTATGAAAACAGGACCCCCAGGCCAACATGTGCAGGTAGTATTTCAGGGTAAGAGAGTACATGATCATGGGCTGCGGAGATGGCTCAATGGTCTAAGTGCCTGCCTGGCAAGCACAAGGACCTGAGTTCAATCCCTAATACCACATGCTATGCCAGCCCATACTGTGCTGACCACTAAAACCAGGCATGCTACTGCACGCCTGTAATCCCAGCATTAAGCAGGCTGAGACAGGAGGATCACTACAAGTCTGAGCTGTGTAGCAAGTCCCTATACCAAATAAATAAATAAACAAACACAGAGAGAGAGTACATGATCCACTGCTAAAAAAAAAAAAACACACACACACAGGAAGCAAATACTTGGAAGAAAACATATACAATATAATAACCATAGTTAATTTCCTCATATTGATTTGAAGCTTCTTATCATTTTCATTGTTCTTTTTTGTCTTTAAAATAAAATGGCAATTTGTAATAGTAGGTTCATGCTTGGAGTGCCTGTCATTCCGGTCTTCTGAATATGGGTCACTTGTCATGACATGCCAGTTGCTGCTATGCTATCTCTTGGGTAGATGATAGTTCAAAAAGAAGGCAGTGGTGAATGAAGGCAGGAGACAGGAAAAGGAGTGTTGTGGGACTGTCCTGCTTCAAGGTTGTATATGGTTAGATTTTTGGACTTATGTGTAAACATAAGAATTATGTAATTCTTTATGCCTATTTTTAAAATATATTCTAATTTTTAAATGTTTTTATCATATTCTGTAGGGACTTAAAGTTCAACATATCAATACTTGATGAAAAATACCTGTTCCATGGTATGCCTAAAATGTTTGGTCTTCAGACAGATAGTGAGGTTAAGCTTAACTGCTTAGGTCGTATGGTAATAACAATAAGCTTCTCTTCTGGAGGGTTAACAACCTAAGTTTGCATACCAAAACTAGAGAAAAAGGAGGGCCACAAGGAAAGCCAACATTTTGGCCCTAGCCTTCCAAAGTCAATTAAGACAGGACATATGAGAACTTGCACTGTAATGTCATGTAACTCAGTAGTGTCCTAAATTTTCTGATCAAGGAGATTATGGGGCCAAAGAGGAAAGTGATCAGTGATGTAGAGTGTGCCTAAGGAGAGTCACATGGAGAGAAAACATTTTCTCAGACTTTCACAGAGGGCACATTGGCCAAGCAATGGCCGTGACTCATCCACATGGCTGACCTGAAAAAGGATCTACAATCTGAGGTACAGGATCTCAAGATAAATCCTGAGGGAATTCACTGACCTTATCAGACCCAAAAGCTACAACTCTTGTTGCGTAGGTCTTGCTTTACCTTGGTCTTAACCATCCAGCAGAAAAGTATAAAAACAAAGTATAAGAAGTAAAGCCATGGTGTTATGTTGAGCTATAGGGGACTCAAGTCAACAATTTCTGACACTGCCAGTCAAGTGGAAGACCCAATACTATTATGGGCTACTGGACTCTTTTGGAATATTTTGCTGAGTTTACACACCTATAATATTCAAATAACGGAACCTAACAAAAAAATAGGGATACAGATGATTGTCTTTTTTTATCTGTGTATTCAAAATTGTTAAAATAGATGTATAGTTACATTCTCTTAATGAATAGAAGGATTTGTTCTAATAGTGTTTGTAAATAGGATATCATGTCATCATCTTGTACAGCAATTAACCACTAGGAAGAAAACATGCAATGTGTTAACTATTGAAACTGTCCTACCAATTTGGTTTGAAACTGTCTCATTGCTATTTGTTTCTCAATAAAATTATGGGAAAAAATAAAATAAAATAAATGCACAGAGATTAGTTAGCTTAAAAAGGAATCAAGGGTTGTAAGGAGAGGTGAGAAGGTACTGTTAGTAGAAATTGATGAGAAGGTACTGTTAGTAGAATTGAGACCCAGAAATGTGATTTGTATCATTGCAGAGAAGTTCATGACTCTAACATTGGGAAGAACATAGATAGAAGGGATGCCTTGCGCTTAGTTGGGGATCTAGCATCCGCAAATAAAGGTCATCCTGCACTTCTCTGACAGTATACTCCCCATTGTCATCTTTGAGCTTTTTTGGACATTTTTCTTTTGTCAGATAACTGCCCAGGATCCTTTGGTGGAGTTTATTTAGAAAAGTAAAATCCTCCCCTTTCCCACCCATGCGCCACTTGTTCACACCGAACAAAGAACAATAAAATAGTAAACAATTTTCAAAGAGTTGATAGAATTGGAGATAATAAAATCAATACAACAGTCACCTTGGTGATGCATGCTTGTAATGCCAGTTACTCAGGAGACAACAAGAAAATAAAAACAAACACAATAGATGACAGTAAAAATCAAAAGATGTCAATGTCCCAAATGACAAAATATATGAGATTTAATGGTGCCAAAATTACTACATGATTTATATTTTTAAAATATAGTTCTACTTTGACAAAAAGAGCAGAAAACCTTATTAAATTTTAAATCAAAATAATCTTTTAAAAGCTTTAGTTTTTTTTGTTGTTATTGTTGTTTTTGTGTTTTTTGTTTTTTGTTTTTTGGGGTTTTTTTGGTGGAACCGGAGATTGAACTCAGGTCCTTGCGCTTGCCAGACAAGCACTTACTCTACTGAGCTATCTCCCCAGCCCGCTTTAGTTTTTTTTTAATGCATCTGTTTTGATGTTTAGAATGATTCCCTGAGAAGAATATTCCTGATCAGCTTTTGCTGTCAGTAAACCACCAGTGTCGCTGAACAGCATCACAGACCAGGGGGCTGGGAGTGTGGAAGTGTCAGCGAACCCTCATCAGATGGCTAAGTGAGGGGAAGCAGTCAGATCTGCCTGGCATTAATAGCTTGTGGTGTGACAGGAAGCGAGCCTCCATCTTCTGTGTGCCATCCGGAGCACTTAACTCTCAGCTGTGTCTGCTTAAGAGGGTTGCTACGTACAGCTCTTATGGCAAAAATGCAGGGCCTTCCAGTTGAGTCCGATTTTGGAAGGTGCCTCTCTTTGGCTGAGATGGGTCTGGGCCTGTACTAGATCACATCCTCCCGATTCATGGGTCTCACATCGTAAGACTGAGGAGCAACCAAGCTGCAGCTCATGTATTCAGTGCGTGAACCCCAGAGGGACATCGCCCAGGACCGGCTTTGTCCTAGGTTGGCTTGTTGCTACTCAGCTCTTGGGAAGACAAGAAGGGGTGTATATTTCAAAACATGAATAAACAGCTGAATCCAGCAATCCAAAGTTTGCACAATGAATTTTATTCTTAAATTTCTCTACGCCCTGCCTCTTCCTCCTCACACACTACATGGAAGTGTAGGTGAAGGCCAGTGGTGGAGCTTGCTGATGTGTAAAGTGTGTAAGGCACAGGTCTCGATCCCCAAGGGGAACAACAAGAACTACATACCTAAGAACCTGGTAGGATTTTGGAGGGTAAGGGAAGCAATCATTCTTATAAAAGCACTAACTAGGACTACCAACTGCCGTAAGGCAGTCCCTCCATCATCTTTCTCCTTCTTACACACTGTAATACCTAGAGATGTACCACAGCTTGTAAAATTACTATATTTCTCTTCTTTTACACTTTCCCTTTCTTTTTTCCCTACAGTTAATACTCCCTTTTGTTAGCATTTTAAAAAATAGTTCAGCTGAGTGTTCAGCCTAGCGTGTGAAAATTGATCATTTTTGTTACTTCTCTTTCAAATACTCAAACAAATCTGAATTCTATCAATCTTTCTAGATACCTCCCTCCCAGAGCTTTCCAACATGCCGCTCCTTCCTAACCAGGCAGTGTTTCAGTTTATTCCCCAGGATTGTCTAGACTTCCTCTTCCCTTTAATTAAGTCAGATTCCCCTCACCCAGGTGCTAGAGATCCCATCTTCTTTGCCTTCTCCTCTGACTGGTGCATCTTCACTGTCTCTCTGGTGGGGTATCTGAGTTTGCACACATAAAAGTTTTGCAAGGCCAAGCACCCCTTTCTCATTATGAATTCCCCATCCGTGGCTGTAACATCGTCCATTCTGGGTAGTCAACACATGAGCATCCAGTTTCCTTCCCACAACCTGCTTTCCCCACTGATGCCCCTGCTGCCACTGCCTTCTTCCTGTGAACTTAGCCCCACTGTTTATAAGGCTTCACATGACAGTACTCAAACGCATGGGCCCATTTGCTCATTGTTAATGGAGTGCCATTAACAAGTTTAACTTTTGATTATTGATTTGGATGAGAATTTTAAGTATAAATTCAGACACATATTTGAAATATGCTTCATGCCTTAGGAACATTATTTCTTTCTATGTGGAGCTTCTATTGTGCTATGGAGGGTAGCAGACTTGGTTTACTGGAAGATAAGTAACTGTTAAAAAATTACTCAGTTGCTTGCCAAAGTGCCCAAGAAATCAAAGCAACCTAAGTTTAAGTCATCTGATGAGTGGATAGAGAAAATGTGGTACATAGATATAACTGAGTACTATTGTGCTAGAAAATGAGTGAAATATTGTCATTTGTAACAACATGGGTAGAACTGGGGATTATTATGTCAAATGGAGTAAGCCAGGCACAGAAAGACAAGCACTACCCCATCTCACTCATGGGGAAGATAAGGAAGTTGATCTCATAGAAGCTGAGTATAGAATGGTGGGTACCATTCTGAGGAGACTTGGGGCAAGGGGTGTAAATCAAAAGGTTATAATTAAGAGGCAAAAGTCTGTATTGTATTGCACAGTAGGGTAACCACAGATAATAAGAAATGATCATGTACTCTTTTTTTTTTTTTTTTTTTTTTTTTTTTTTTTTTTTTTTGATGGAACCAGGGATTGACTCAGACCCTTGCACTTGCCAGGGAAGCACGTATTCTACTGATCCATCTCCTTAGCCCCAATCATGTACTCCCATATTTTAAAAAAGGACTTTAAATATTTTCAGCACAAAGAAGTAATAAATGCTTGATGAGATAGGCATGTCTATCCTGATTTGAGCATTGTCCAATATACATATTATCAAATCATCACATAGTAACCCAAAACTATGTGCAACTGTATCAATAAGAAATATATTTTAGAGTACTCAATTACAGCATTATCCAGTTCCCTTCTGTACCAATTAGTATATAAGCACTACTACTTTGTTTTTGAGAAAAATATTCAGGGAAAAAAATGAAAAGTACCACCGTTATTTGTATCTAAATAAAAGCTTTGGGGAGAGATCTATGAAAGGTAATGATAAAAATAAGAATTTTATCTTGTGCTAAATATATCTTTACTTAAATATTAATACATAAGATTGAGTATTGATTGTTTGCCTGTTTATAAATCCAGTGAAAGTTTGATTTGATGATGTCATCAGAAATTAATTTCTCTTATTTCCAAAGAATTTGAAACAAAAACACACTCATACCACCAAAGATTTATACATATGAGGCCTCTTTATCTTAAAAAAAAAAATACAAGAATTTCCAATAAAAATGAAACTATAAGTTCCTTGAATCAAATATGTAGATGCTGGCTCTCTATGAAAAGGTAGGATTAGGTCTTCAAGAAGTCAATGTAAATGCCACTGTACTCTACATGTTATCAATGTCAGCCATAAAACATAAATATACGCTTTCTTGTTATTCCTCTTTGGTTCAATATAAAAAGAAGAAATTTCATTTCTGTGATCCTAACAGAACAAATCCCATTTATAATCAGAAATTTTCACAAGCAAATAAGATTACTTGGCTTTTGAGAGTAGTTATGTGTCTCAGACTAGTCTTTTTGAGTTCATCTTACTGAGTTATTAAGGTTCTTTAGTGTTTATGTTCATGTCTTGTACCACATTTGAGATATTTTCAGCCATTTTTTTCTCTGATTCTGTCTCTGTCTCTATCACTGTCTCTGTCTCTGTCTCTTTGTCTCTCTGTCTCTGAGTCTCTGTCTCTCTGTCTCTGTCACTTTCTCTGTGTGTGTTTGTGTATATGTGTTTCCCTCTCTTTCTGTTTCTCTCTGCCTGTTTCTCTCACTGTGTGTGTTTCTCTGTATGTTTCTCTGTCTGTTTGTGTGTGTGTGTGTGTGTGTGTGTGTGTGTGTGTGCTTCTCTGTGTATGTGTGTGTTTCTCTGTGTTTCTCTCTGTGTGTCTATTTCTCTCTCACTCACTTGCTCTCTCTCTCTCTCTCTCTGTGTCTTGTTCTCCACTCCCTTTTTCTTTCTCTCTATCTCTCCCTGTCCTGCTCTGTACTCCTACAACACTGGTGTTGGTTCAACTCATGGTGTCCCACAGGTCCCTTTGGCTCTGATACTTTCTTCAATCTTTTTTCTTCTTGTTCCTCAGACTTGAAAATTTCCATACTCCTATATTCACTGATTCTTTCTTCTCTTGGCTCAAATCTGTCTTTGAAGCCCTCTGACAAATTTAGCATTTCAACTACTGTGCTTTTTTTTTTTCCACAAGTTTTTGTTTAACTCTTTTTAGGCTTTTTACTTCTTATTTGGTATTTCCATTTCACTCCAGTATCATTTTCTTGACTTTGTCCACATTTTTCTTTTACTTCATTAGTCATCTTTCAAATAGTTGTTTTAAAAAGCCTAAACCAAAAACAGATCAAAGATCTAAATGTGAACCTAGAAACAACCTGCTGGAAGATCGAATACGTTAAATTCTTGAAGTCAGAGGCATAGGCAAAAGCTTTCTGAATGGAACACCAGTTGCACAAGAAATAGTTCCACACATCAAGAAATTTATTATATAAAACTAAACAGCTTCTGTACAGCAAAGGAGACAACAAACAAATGAAAAATAGCTTACACAATGGGGAAAAATTTGCCGGCTATCCCTCAGATGGAGGAATATTAACTAGAATATGTAAGGAACCCAACACTGTAGGCTTTCCAAAATAAAGCACTCATTAAAAATGAACAAATGTAACAAATAAACACTTCTCAGAGGAAGTATAAATGGCTACAAAATACATGAAAAAACATTCATTATCTTTGACCATTAGAGAATGGGAGATTCAAACCACACTGATTCCATCTTACTCCCCCCAAGGAATGGCTGTTATCAAGAAATTAAATAATAACCAGTGCTTGCAGGAGAAATGCTACAGCAGGAAAAAAGAAACACCCCTCATTGTTGGGGGGAATGTAATCTATATAACCACCATGGAAACCAGTATGAAAACTACTCAAAAAACTAGAAATTCCATTTGACCTAGTGATTTTCCTTCTAAGTATCTTCCCAAAAGTGCTGAAGTCCTGATAGCGCAGCGACACACGCAGACCCATGTTCCTAGCAGCACAGCTTATAATAGCTAAAGGTAGGAAGAGCCAATGCACCCATCAACAGATGAATGGGGTTTAAAATGTGGCATTTCAAATTGCTCAGCAGATTAAAGCACCTGCAGGCAGGTGCAGGGGCTTGGGGGGTCCAATCCCCAGGCCTGCCTTGCCAGCCCCGCCCCTGGGGCGTGCTGAGACTGCAATTGAGACTGGGTGTGGTGGTGCAGGCCTGTAATCCCAGCTCTTGGGAGGCTGTAAACAGGCAGATCACTATGAGTCCGATCTAGCAGTGAGACCCTGAACACCCAGTAGACCCCTCCCTAAAATATAAACAAGTAAATAAGTGGCATTTATATACATGGAGTACTGACCTGCCATGCAGAAGGAAAATCAGAATCATTCATAGGAAGATGAACCTTGAGATCATAGTGTTAAATGAAGCCAACCAGAGAAGCAAGTTTAAGCACTACATGACTGTTCTGGATGAGAACCCCCCCCAGTAAATGAAGATCAAATAAAGGTTAGATAGCAGGAAGTAGGTGAGGAGAAGAAGATCTGCATCATTTAACTGTGCCGACGCCTTTTAGGAACGTAATCGTTGTGTTTTGCGAGCATGTTATAACAAAAATGAAATAAAATAGTGTTTCTGTTGTCATTGCTATTAAAAGTCTTAGTTATACACATCTGACTTACTGATATG
>NW_004524608.1:7734820-7750864 GCF_000260255.1 Octodon degus
TCTCTCCCTGTCCTGCTCTGTACTCCTACAACACTGGTGTTGGTTCAACTCATGGTGTCCCACAGGTCCCTTTGGCTCTGATACTTTCTTCAATCTTTTTTCTTCTTGTTCCTCAGACTTGAAAATTTCCATACTCCTATATTCACTGATTCTTTCTTCTCTTGGCTCAAATCTGTCTTTGAAGCCCTCTGACAAATTTAGCATTTCAACTACTGTGCTTTTTTTTTTTCCACAAGTTTTTGTTTAACTCTTTTTAGGCTTTTTACTTCTTATTTGGTATTTCCATTTCACTCCAGTATCATTTTCTTGACTTTGTCCACATTTTTCTTTTACTTCATTAGTCATCTTTCAAATAGTTGTTTTAAAAAGCCTAAACCAAAAACAGATCAAAGATCTAAATGTGAACCTAGAAACAACCTGCTGGAAGATCGAATACGTTAAATTCTTGAAGTCAGAGGCATAGGCAAAAGCTTTCTGAATGGAACACCAGTTGCACAAGAAATAGTTCCACACATCAAGAAATTTATTATATAAAACTAAACAGCTTCTGTACAGCAAAGGAGACAACAAACAAATGAAAAATAGCTTACACAATGGGGAAAAATTTGCCGGCTATCCCTCAGATGGAGGAATATTAACTAGAATATGTAAGGAACCCAACACTGTAGGCTTTCCAAAATAAAGCACTCATTAAAAATGAACAAATGTAACAAATAAACACTTCTCAGAGGAAGTATAAATGGCTACAAAATACATGAAAAAACATTCATTATCTTTGACCATTAGAGAATGGGAGATTCAAACCACACTGATTCCATCTTACTCCCCCCAAGGAATGGCTGTTATCAAGAAATTAAATAATAACCAGTGCTTGCAGGAGAAATGCTACAGCAGGAAAAAAGAAACACCCCTCATTGTTGGGGGGAATGTAATCTATATAACCACCATGGAAACCAGTATGAAAACTACTCAAAAAACTAGAAATTCCATTTGACCTAGTGATTTTCCTTCTAAGTATCTTCCCAAAAGTGCTGAAGTCCTGATAGCGCAGCGACACACGCAGACCCATGTTCCTAGCAGCACAGCTTATAATAGCTAAAGGTAGGAAGAGCCAATGCACCCATCAACAGATGAATGGGGTTTAAAATGTGGCATTTCAAATTGCTCAGCAGATTAAAGCACCTGCAGGCAGGTGCAGGGGCTTGGGGGGTCCAATCCCCAGGCCTGCCTTGCCAGCCCCGCCCCTGGGGCGTGCTGAGACTGCAATTGAGACTGGGTGTGGTGGTGCAGGCCTGTAATCCCAGCTCTTGGGAGGCTGTAAACAGGCAGATCACTATGAGTCCGATCTAGCAGTGAGACCCTGAACACCCAGTAGACCCCTCCCTAAAATATAAACAAGTAAATAAGTGGCATTTATATACATGGAGTACTGACCTGCCATGCAGAAGGAAAATCAGAATCATTCATAGGAAGATGAACCTTGAGATCATAGTGTTAAATGAAGCCAACCAGAGAAGCAAGTTTAAGCACTACATGACTGTTCTGGATGAGAACCCCCCCCAGTAAATGAAGATCAAATAAAGGTTAGATAGCAGGAAGTAGGTGAGGAGAAGAAGATCTGCATCATTTAACTGTGCCGACGCCTTTTAGGAACGTAATCGTTGTGTTTTGCGAGCATGTTATAACAAAAATGAAATAAAATAGTGTTTCTGTTGTCATTGCTATTAAAAGTCTTAGTTATACACATCTGACTTACTGATATGTGTGTGTGTGTGTGTGTGTGTGTGTGTGTGTGTGTGTTGAACTTTTGCCCAGTAACTTTCCTGAGTCCTCTTCTTGATTCCAAAAGCTGATCATTGGGGTCTCCTGTACTTTCTCTACAGGATTACATGGTGTGCAAATAATCTATTGCTTACAGAATCTACGTGTCCTGCGAGCAGCAACGTTGGGCGTCTTTAGCTAGATCTTCTTTCAATTGCAGTATCGCTACCCTCACTTGTAGTTATGGCATTTGCCATAGTCTTGGTTGTAGAGATTTCTCGTCAAGTTAAGGAAGTTCTATTTTATTAACCGTTCGCTTATGATGTTTATCAAAGTGTGTAGTAAATCATATGCTTTTTATATTTTTGAAATGTTTATAAGGTTTTTTTCTCTGTTAATCTATTAATATGGTAAACTTTGGTGCACATTTCTATGACTAACCCATCCTTACATTTACAGGAAACACTCCTCCTAATAACGGATTTTAATCTTATAAATTTCTTGACTCACTTGTTAATATTTTATTTATGTTTTACCATCTATGACCTAAAATGAGGACTAGAATGTAATTTTTCATCCAGATTGAGTATCAAGATTTCTATAATCTCATCAATATATCAATAGATTTTTCCCTCTGTCTGTCTGTCTGTCTGTCTGTCTCTCTCTCTCTCTCTCTCTCTCTCTCTCTCTCTGTTCTTTGGAACATTTTTAATGAAACTTAATCCATGTCTATCTCACAAAGGATCAGAAATTCATGAACAATAATATTGCTTTTGTGTTCTAAATTTGAACACATATGTTGTCCAATTCATAACATGGTACTTTATATCTTAGAAAGTTATTATCATTAACATAAAGAGAATATCCGAGATTATCTTTAGGTTTAAATTCCAGGAATATGCTCAAGGAACAAAATCGATCGAAGTAAATTAATGTAAGAGAAAGAATAAAAATCAAACCCCAATGTTGTCTTTACTGTTATAAGCTTTTTAAAGTAAAACACCATCACAATCTGCACTAAATGGTAAGCAAGTTACTCTTCACATGCAGAAGTCTTCCTGACAAAGCATATTTAGAACATACTAGAAAGTTAGTCAGCTTTCAGATTGTTACAGTTGTTAGTACTGTCTGATCTCAGTCATTTTCTAAGGAGGATCAACAGCTTGTTTTCCCCACTGAGGCTGAAACTTGACTAGTGCTTAGAACTGCAGTAACGGCCATGGGGCAGCAGGTGGCAGCAGCGCCCACTCAAAGAACTGGAATTGGAGCGGGTCGCACGAGAGCAAGAGGCCCTCCCAAGGGCTGGCTTCTCTAGAAAGTTCCTTGTGACCACAATTGCTCCACTCATAGGCAGGAGGAAGGAAAGATAATATAATGTATAAATCCCTCAAACTTTTGGAAGAAAGGGGATTTTCTTGTGTCGTCTTTTTCTGGGAATAATTTGTTATTTATGAGAGGTGGCTTCAGTCTTTGGAATTCCTCTTCTCTAAATTTCCCAAGGGCTGAGAGATGGCTCAGTGGAGTAAGCACTTCCCTGGCAAGCGCAAGGACCTGAGTTCAATCCCCAGTTCCACCAAAAAATAAATAAATAAATTTCCTAGTGCTTTCATGTCTTCTAGGGTACTCTCTCTGCCCTTCTCTTCTATCTCCACACATTTTTTTGAGACAAACTTTTCTAGAAAAGTTGGTCATGCTTTTAGACTGTTTGGTATTATCTGTTAAATAAGAATAGATAATAATAAAATAATAGTAGGTGCTAAAACTAATGACCATCTACTGAGTGTGTTCGGTGTCTCTTCCAGAAGTTTAACATGCTTTGTTTCACCTGCATAATAACTTGATACTATTGATAGACCCATTTTACAGATGTAGAAATTGAAGCATAGAACAGTTAAGCATCTGGCCTAAGATCACCCAGCTAGTAAGTGGGAAAGCCGGAAGAATAATACAAACTGCTTGACCTGGCCCCTGTGCCCTGTTACGGCAGTGAGAAGGTGTTAATCAGACCGATCCCGGTGATCCCTGCAGATACAGAATGGCTTGACTCCAGTAGGCTACGGAGTGCCTGGAGTTATTTAAAGTGCGCATACTGTGTGGCTAAAACTCCTTTTGAGAGCTGTAACCGCAAGTGGAAAGTTGAGGCCCCTGACAGTTCAACATGGAAAATATTTATACAGTAGACCAAGAAGGCAAAGCTCCACTTCTTCACTTATCTGTGGAAACTTGATAGATTACATCACCGCTGGGAAACTGACTTTCCTCATGTGTTAAGTGCTGATAATACTTGAATACTGCTGTAAAAATCAAATGAGATAACAGAGGACATGATACACCCTGGACTGGTATTAGTTTGTGGCTTCCTCCCTCAATAAATTACATTTCCCCTGAGTAGATTAAGCCTATAAAAATAAAGAAATAAGGGCTGGCCAAATAGCTCAGTGGATTAAAGCACCTGCAAGCAGGCACAGGGGCCAGGGGTTCGATCCTTGGGCCTGCCATGCTGGCCCTGCCCCCGGGGAAAGCTGAGACTGCATTTGAGACCCGGTGTGGTGGTGAGTGCCTGTAATCCCAGCTCTTGGAAGGCTGTAAACAGGCAGATCCCTATGAGTCCATTCTAGTAGTGAGAGCCTGAACACCCTGTAGACCCTTCCTGAAAATACAAAAGAAAAAATAAAGATGTAAAGATTAGTAATTAGACATTATCAAATATGTATCTCCCTCAATAGATATCTCAAGTAAATACATAATAAAAGTTTGCTGTTACCCGGATGAGCAAATAAACAAATTCACAAAAAATACATTATCAGTGGGTAGTTTACATATGTAAAAACAGAATCTGTCCAAATATTAAACATGCATTTTAGCAGACAAGGGTTGAAATAACACTGAAATTTATTACCTGGAAATTTGTTTACCATTAAGTAAGATTAATGGAGGCTCCTTAATTTCTGGCATAAAGATACTCAATTTTTATTTGTGATACCATTTTTCATTCTCTAGTACGCTAATGTTTGCATGTGTTTAATAATTTTTCACATTTCCTCCTCTAGACCAAAAACAGAAGATGCCTGGGTATTTGCGAAGCCCGATGCCATTCAGGCTGTTGGAGTTATGTCTTTTGGTGAGTCATGGCTTTGAGGGTCCTTGCTCCAGGTGCAGGCATTTCTCATTTCTTTTTTTGGGGGGGTGGTTGATTTTTCATATTTTAGGGAAGGGTTCTACAGGGTGTTCAGGGTCTCAGACTCCGTAGTGATCTGCCTGTTTACAGCCTCCCAAGAGCTGGGACTACAGGCATGCGCCACCACGCCCAGTCTCAATTAGAACCTCAGCATACCCCCGGGGGCAGGGTCTTTTTTTATTTTATTTTTTTCATTTGTGTATTTGGTACAAGATCTCACTAGCAGATTGGACTTGGAGTGATCCTCCTCTTTTCAGTCTCCCCAGCGCTGGGATTACAGGCATGCGCCACCACGCCTGGACTCGGTCACCGTTCTGCACGCTCCGGAAGCAGGGCTGGCGCGACATGCAGGATCACGGGTCAAACCCTGATCCCTGCGCTTGCCAAAGCAGGCACTTAGTCCACTGAGCTATCTTGTCAGCCCTTTAAAAAGTACTGTTTCATATTTATATCTGGGTAGCAGATCTAAGATTTAGATTTCTTATTAGCAGGATAGGATCTAGTTTTGTACCAATGTAAACTTAGGCTCAAAGTTTTCTCACTCAGCACTAAAATTTACTTCAGTTTGAGGAAGTCTATTTCCCTTGCAGAAAATGTATCATGATTATCATGTTCATTTTCTTTTATTTCTTTTTTTTTTTTTTTTGAAAGGGAGTGATTATCTTGAGTCTTAACTTGGAGATATAGCCAGTGCTAGAAGCCTCTTCAAAACCTTGTATACAGAGTAGTGATGTCTAATCCCATTCTGAAATGTCTAATCCCATTCTGAAATGTCTAATCCCATTCTATATCTTGGTTGGCAAAAAATAATTGTGGTGTTTTTTAGATATTTAGTAGGATGGTGTCTCCATTACTCTCCTCTTGTTGCTGGGACAAATACCGATATTCAAAATGAAGGAAGGAAAGGTTTATTTAGCTCACAGTCAGTGGAGGTTTCAGTCCATATTCAATGGGCTCCAGTGCAGAGTGGCACATGGCAGAGAGCAGCCATTCATGGCTGCAGAAAATAGCGTAACAGCAAGAGCAAAAGGGCAGGAGCAGTGGCAACCACGGAAACAGGGAGCAAGTCTGTCTCCCTTAGGCTGCATTCAGGCTGGGTGTAGCACTCACACCCTTAATCCCAGCAGCACTCATACTCTTAATCCCAGTGGATCATGAATTAATCACAAAATCTAGAAGTCTGCCCCATGAGTGCATGAGGTTTTAGAGAGACAACTAGGCACAAACCATAATATGTGGGAAGAGTCACTAGAGGAAGAAAATGAACAAGAAGTTTGGGTCAATCAGCTTTGTATCAAGTATAACACAAAAGTACTATATAAGCTTGATGTGAATTTCTCATTCCTTGACAAAATTTTTTAAAGTGCTTTCTAGCATGTTTAGTAAATTAATATAGCTGGAGTTTATCTGATGATCTTCTAAAGCAGCATGTATTTTTTACATTTTCAGAATTAAAAACTCTTGAACTTGCTTTAATAATGCTTTTTTTTTTTTTAATTACAGCTTTAATTTGCCACCATAACTGCTTTTTAGTGTATGGCTCTTTGGAAGAACCCACAGTAGCCAAGTGGTCACGCATCATCC
Organism: Octodon degus; assembly: GCF_000260255.1. Taxonomy (NCBI): domain Eukaryota; kingdom Metazoa; phylum Chordata; class Mammalia; order Rodentia; family Octodontidae; genus Octodon; species Octodon degus. The sequence continues at coordinate 7,741,344 of NW_004524608.1, forward strand.
ACATGTCCCTCCTGGTGTCTGTGTCTATCTGTGTGCTCTTCGCTACCTGTGGATACTTGACGTTTACTGGCTTCACCCAAGGTAAAATGCAAGCGTCAGTGACATCAGAAAATTGGGTGTTCCGGAGATTGGGACCAGCATAACGAAGGTTCTACTCTATTTCAGTTAATCACTCTTCCAGCCATTTTCTACTGTTTCTCTTCTTCACTGTTTCCTTCTACCTGGTTAAATTAACTTTGTACCCCACATTCTCCTCTCCTGTGCTTTCACACTCAAGCCCTGCAGCTGGTGCTACACACAACTCAGCCACACCTTCCTTCTCAAAGGTACCAAGGGTCTCCCCATGCTCAGAGCTGGTGATCCTGGTGCCCCTGTACCCTTCTGAGTACAAGAGTAACAGCAGTGAACAGGTTTTGCTCAAATTGTCTTCCCTTAGAAGAAAAAGCACTGCTATACTCATTGCTATTACTTTCTCTTTGTAATATTGGGCTGTCAGAGAGAGAGAGAGAGAGAGAGAGAGAGAGAGAGAGAGAGAGAATAAAACAGTACTGAAACAGAAAAATTACAAGTGACACAAAACTTCACTTCACAAAATAATACAAATTTTACAATATTTGTTGTAATGCCCGGTGTTGTCTTCCGCCCAGTTATTCCTCTGTTCTCTCTTTGACTTTGCAAATCCCCCGCCCACCCAGATGCTTAGGTCAGGCAAGCTGCCTGCTTTTTTCCCCAGCAAATTCTCTGGATGTTCTCTTCATTTTCACCCTAGCCCAGACCTTTCTTTTCATCTCCAGCCTGTGGGGCCTTTCTACTTAACTGACCCATTCTTGTCCTAAACCCAAAATATCCTCTTCCCCATAAAACCAGTTCTTGTGCTCCTTCCTCCAAAACTGCTTCTCTTTCCTTGTATTTATTCAGGCCCAACAACAGAGAGGCCCTCTCTTTTATTGCCTTTGACCTGTTCCTTCCATCATCTATATAGTAGATTCAGGGTAGTCTGATAGCAGGCTAAATTTGGTCATGCATATTTTCACTGCTTTCGAAGTTCTAGTAATCTCATTTGACCTTCAAACAACCCGCTGGAGGTAAGTGGAATAACTAGTTTTACCTCCTGCTTAAGACACAAAAAGGTGAAGTAGTTTGCCCAGGCTGGCCGAGACAGACTAGAAACAAGGATTCTGGTGCCTAGGGCTAATTTTCTTTCCAGTCTCTCTCTGACGCCCCTTTTTCGGCCACCCAAGACCCACTCACTCACTCCAGTTGTTGCTCAGTTCTGGCTCCTGTTGGCTTCATTGCTTGTGACACCAGGATACTCTTGGGAGAATGGCTCCCTGGTTTTAAACAGAGCGCATAGGTTACTATGGTCGTGCACAGCGATTTCTGAGGAAGTGACAGTAGATGGCTTAAAAAATGATCAGCGTCCTACCAGTGCAGTCAAAAATACAATACCTGCTTGCCCCAGTAGAGTGCAGTTACAAGTGACCTTGAAAGTCCTGATAAGAACTGTGCTTCCAAACTCTGCCATGTATCTTTATTGCTGCGTAGCTTGCCAAGATGAACGGCCTAAAAGCCCTGCTCTGCTGAGGACCTTGGCTTTTAAATGCCAGTTTTCAAAGACATAAAACTTTTGGGGGAGTCACACTTTCCCAGTGTCTTTATCAGCGATGGTTGCACAGATATAATTAAATATTTATCTAGCAAAGTTTGTTTGATGTGGTTTTGGTCTTTGTTCTACCCTTAGCTGTAATTCTCTCACACATACACATAGGTTCACTCTGAAATAAGCTGACATTGTTTCTCCAGGCCATTTCTGCTTAGGCAGAGCTGGTCTTGTTTGTACAAAACACAAGCGTGTTTTCTCCCCTTTTGCGGGAGATACATTCCAGCCTGTTCTTGACATTGAAAAGATGCATGGCTACTTACAGGGGAAGGTTTGAGAATGAGGAACTTCAGTTGTTTTTTCTGTGGTTGTTGTTTCCCACCTGCCGAAACTTTTTACTTCAATTTTGAAGCAGTTCTCTGCAGCAACACCTTTATGGTATAATGTCCTTCCGCCCAAAATGGGCATTAGGACGTAATGGGCATCTGCTCTATGTGATGGGTGTGGGGGTCATTTAAAGCAAGTCTTGGAAAGAGGCAGGTCAATTAGAGTGTTCAGCTATTTGAAACACTAATGAAAAAAATCACAGAGTTATTATGTCCTTTGTAAACAGTATTATAAAATACATTACTTTGATCTAATTTTCTATTAAGTTTTGTTGGGAAAAAAAAAAAAGCAACTGCAGCTTTCAAGTTGAAGCATGAGAGAGTCAGGAAACAAACAGGCCCCCAAATCCATGTTTCTGAATGAACACGTGCTTGTCACAGACATGTCTTCGGTGCCCTTCTGAGATGCCTGCGTTTCTTTACAGATTTCTAAAAACATATACACTGTAAATGAAGCTTATATGGCCTGTTACTCACTTGGGAACTAATTACATATATGGCTCTTCTGGCATACAGCCGTACTTTCACAGTCTAGAAGCAGTGCAATGGTATGCAGGAATATCAGGCGATGTCAAAGGCAACATGCGCCTGGAACTCCTTGGCTGTGTCTTGCTCCTACAGGGCAATGCCGGAAACTGCACTCCCCATACAGACTGGTCTGCTCTTCCTTTCTGGACTGTCCATGATCTAAGAATAGCATTTCAAAGAGAATCTGTTTATTTTAACAAAGTTCTTTTTTTTTTTTTTTTAATAATGCAGTCATTTACCAGAAACAAAGACCAGAAGCAAATATATATTGCTGATGCACAAGAATTTGGGAGGGGGGTGATTCTGGTGTAAGAAGACAATAGATAAAGTATTTTTAGACAAGGAAAAAAAAAAGTCATAGGACTGTCCTGCTACAATGCTGTATATGGTTAGATTTCTAAATTTCTGTGCAAAAAAACATAATGTTTATTCCTATTTTTAATATTTTTTTCTTCGCATTCTGTATGGATTTAAAGTTTAACATATCAATACTTAATGGAAAATACCTATTCCATGTTATGTCTAACATGTTTGATATTCAGACAGATAGTGAGGTTAAGCTCAACTGCCTATGTTATAGAGTAATAATAACATTAAGCTTCTCTTCTGGAGGGTTAACAACTTAAGTTTGCAGACCAAAAGTTAGAGAAAAGGAAGGGTTGCAAAGACAGCCAACATTTTGGCCCTAGCCTTTCAAGATCAGTAAGGTCTCAGGACATAGGAGAACTTGTACTATAAAATCCTGTAACTCAGTGGTGTCCCAAATTTTCTTTTTCTTTTTTAAAAATAATTTTATTGAGAAACATATCAATGAAACAGTTTCAAAACCAATTAGTAGGACAGTTTCAATAATTAATACATTGCATATTGTTGTCTTCATAGTGGTTATTCATAGTACAAGATGCTGACATGATATCCTGTCTATAAACACTATTCGTACAAATCTTTCTTTTGATTGAATTAAGAGAAAGTAGCTGTATATCTATCCTAACTATTTTGAATATACAGCTACGAAATGGTCATTCATTTGGATCCCATTTTTTAGTTTAGTTTTATCAGATATGGGTATTCCGTTGTCATTTAAAATATTTTAGGTGCATGAATTAAGCAGAATATTCCAGTATAGCCCAATAGTCCATAATAGTAGTAGGTTGACTCCCAAAATTGCTGTACAGATTTAATGCAATCCCTATTAAACTACCACCAACATACCTAACAGATCTAGAGAAATCGTTCCTAAAATTTATGTGGAACCAAATTTTCTGATCAAGGAGATTATGGGACCACAGAAGAACGTGATCAATGATGTAGTGTGCCTAAGGAGAGTCACATGAAGAGAAAACATTCTCTCAGGCTTTCATAGAGACCAAATTAGTCAAGCAATGGCCATGACTCATCCACATGGCTGAGACTGACAAAGGATCTGCAAACTATGGTACAGGTTTTCAGGATAAAGTCCTGAGGGAATTTGACTGACCTTGTCAGATACGAAAGTTACATTTCTTGTTATATAGGTCTTGATTTAACTTGGTCTTAACCATCCAGCAGAAAAGTACAAAAACAAAGTATGAAAAGTAAAGCCATATTAATATGCTGAGCTATAAAAGGCTCAAGTCAACAACTTCTGACATTGCCAGTCCTATGGATAACCCACTACTATTATGGACTACTGGACTATATTGGATTACTCAGCTGAATTCACATACCTACAATATTTTAATGGCAATGAAATACCTATATCTGACAAAACTAAACAAAAAAAGGGGATACAAATGAAGGACCATTTTGTATCTGTATATACAAAATAGAATATACAGCTACTTTTAATTCAATGAGAAGAAAGATTTGTACTAAAAGTGTTTGGACAGGATATCACATCTGCATCTTGTACTATGAATAACCACTACAAAGACAACATTATGCAATGTATTAATTATTGAAACTGTCCTACTAATCGGTTTTGAAACTGTCTCATTGATATTTGTTTCTCAATAAAATTAATAAAAAAAGCTAAAGTGTTTTTAGTAGTTGATACAAACTCAAAACAAACCTACTAAAATGAACAATGAGGAAAACTGTTAGTGTTAAATTTATCTTTGAGTAGAACATATATAAGTTTTAATATCAGTAAATAAATAACTCTATGGTTATTGAATACAAGAAAGTTATATTTAAACCAGGCTTATCATCTTAACTAAATAACATGGCACTTAGAGAACTTCACTCATGTAATAAGTAGCATCTACTTCGTTACTACCTCAAATATCCAGTATCTCATAAGTGAATGTATTTTATGCTATTCTCAGGAGATTTATTTGAAAATTATTGCAGAAGTGATGACTTGGTAACTTTCGGAAGGTTTTGCTACGCTATCACTGTCATCCTGACATACCCAATTGAATGCCTCGTGACGAGAGAGGTAAGCACAGTTTCTTTTCATTAGTTTATCCAAGTGATCTCTCCATCATGTTTATAGAAGAACAGTAAATATTGCATTTCTTCAAATACCTAAGCACAAGAAAAGTGATACAATTTCTAAATTTTCTTTTTCAACTACAAAGTATCAGAATTTAAGGATGAATTTATGTTTCCATGTTTGTCATTTTTTCAGAAATTGAATTTGAAAATTACATTGGTGGTTTGATTCATGTTGCCATAAGCGCACATATTTATATACCTACATTCCAAACTGAACAATTGCCTTCAGTATAGCCAAACTAAGTGATTGACCTCTTTTTAAAACATAGTTATGAAGAATTTATGTACCAAAAATTATTTTTTTTGCACAATTGTGTAATGCTAAGATATTTTGTAAGTGTGCATTAAAGACACTATAGGTCAAGGGCTGGCCAAATAGCTTAGCAGATTAAAGTGCCTGCAAGCAGGCGCAGGGGTTGGGGTTTGATCCCCCATGGCGCTAGGAGACAGCAACTGAGACTGGGCATGGTGGTGCACGCCTGTAATCCCAGCTCTTGGGAGGCTGGAACCAGGCAGATTATTATGAGTACGATCTAGTAATGAGACCCTGAACACCTCGTAGACCCTTCCCTAAAATACAAAAAAAAAAAAGACACCATAGGTCTGATTCTAACTGGTTTTCTTTTTCAAAAAAAGGACATGTTCCATGAGAAATATAGTTTTGTAGACATATTTTCTTTATATATCTATAGAAATACATATATACATGTGCATTTACATGTAACACAGAGTTATACATAATGGTGTAACTATGTGGTGTATATATATTGCATTTATAAATCAGCTCAGGATTATGTGACAAACTTGGGTTTGTGGAGAAAGATTAGCTGAAGGAGAACTAATACTTCTGGTGTAAGATTGGATGACACGGCTTTGTCAGGAGTCCCTTGGCTGTCAGCTACACCTGCACTGCACCGGCTGACAGCGAACTGTGACCCTGCCTCACAGTGGGTCCTCCAGAGTCACACTGAAGGGCGGACTCATCGGATCTGCTCCTCGAGGCTGCGCACACCACGCCCTGTGGGAATGTGGGGACAGGTCTAGTGTGTGAAGCCAGATGTCTCCAGAGCCCTGGTACACAAGCCAGCAGCAGGCCTCTGAAGGCGGCCTCACGCCTACACGCTCGCTAGGTTTGGAGCAAGGAAGAGGACAAAGGTGTGGGAGAGGGAAATGTCTCACCAGAGCTGCGTGTGCCCAGTATAGTGAGGAGCTGTGCTCACTGACCGTGTTGCTCCCAGGCCGCTCTTCTACCCTGACTAGAAGTAAATCAACTAAGGGTTATTTTTAAAATTCAAGACCTTTCAACCATTTCTAACTATTGTTAGATGCAGGAAATGGTCTTCCTCCAGTGTTTGCCGGTGCATTAAGTTTAGTTCTGATCTCCAGGTTGGCGAGAGCAGAGAGCTCAGTCGGGAGTGATTTCTGGTAAGCTGCGTGTAGCCTGCCTAACTCGCGTCACCTGCGAGGCTTGTCTTCAGTGTTTGCCACTTGAGTTTCCTCTTTAGTTTCCCTGACAGGAAGAAAGAACTAAATCAAGATCTTTGCCATAGTAGCAAATATAGGCAGAAGAATGTCAATTTGTGACCAAAAAAAAAAAAAAAAAATTCCAATAGATCAAATAAGAATTTACAACTATATCCAGATCTGTCTCACTGCCTCCTGCAAGAACTTCCTTCCTATCTCATGTAAGTATGTGTACACACAGATACACTTTAGCATAATCACAAACATTTTTGCTCTTTGGTAAAATACCCAGCTACATACATAGAGGGAACAAAAAGATTTGTATCCCAATAAATAGCCCTCAGAAGCCTGTCTTGTTACATTTTTAGTTTCGTGATCTGATTTTAAAGGCATCTACATAGATTGTAAATACGATAATGCATGAAGAGATGTTTCAAATTATAATGAGTTATTATTGTCCCCATTAAATCTTTAAGAGTCACCTGATTTGGCCTAAGGAGTTTGACCTGTCCAGGCAGAGCACCTGCAGGGCTGACCGCCACACACTCGGGGTCTGCCCTCCAACGCTTGCCCCTCTGGTCTTCCCTGCGGTCCCATGTTGTTCAGACTCTGCTGTTCTTTTCCTTAGCACACACTCTTCCGGTTCTCCTCTTTTCTCTTTCTTACTTTGCTGCCTCAGCTTGTAATTCTGCCCCAAATCGTCTTCATGGTGCTGTCCTCACCCCTGCCAAGGTAAGGCAATCTAGAAAAGTGAAGCCTCTTGTAACTGTGAATTCCGTGTGATCTTCGTCCTGTCACACACTGATGTCTGTTTCTTGAGAACAGTTGTAGGCCTCCTCTTAGGACAGTAAATCCACAAAGCAAGAACATCGAGGAATTTTTGTTTTGCAGACAGTATCATAATGTGGGATATACTGGATAGATGACTATCAATTGATTATCTGATTGATTCCTGATCATGTTGAGGAAAGGCATGATAAAATGCACCTAAATTATGGGATTTTATTTATGCAGAATTAATTTATTCATCCAGCAGAAAAGTATAGAAATGAAGTATAAAAGTAAAGCCATGCTGTTATGCTGAGCTGTAGGGGACTCAGGTCAACAATTTCTGACATTGCCAGTCAAGCGGAGGACCCAATACTACTATGGACTACTGGACGCTTTTAGAATATTTTGCTGAGTTAACACACCTATAATATTCAAATGATGGAACTTAACAAAAAAAAGGGATACAGATGAATGTCCATTTTGTATCTGTGTATTCAAAGTGGTTAGGATAGATATATAGTTACATTCTCTTAATGAATAGAGGGATTTGTTCTAATAGTGTTTGTAAATAGGATATCATGTCCGCATCTTGTACAGCAAATAACCACTAGGAAGAGAGTATGCAATGTGTAAATTATTGGAACGGTCCTACCAATTTGATTTGAAACTGTCTCATTGCTATTTGTTTCTCAATAAAATTATGGGGAAAAAAAGAATTAATTTACTTCCAGTAACAGAATACTACTACCTTTAATCACTACTACAGTTAAAAGACAGTGTGGTAACTAACATCTCTGTTAGAGGTCAAATAATTCAAACAGTGGTCATACTTTATTTTAGTAGATACCATGTTGAGTTTAAGAAAAAGGATGAGATGACTTGCCAAGGACTTGCTTATACTTTATTGAGACACTGACATGACGTGCTCTGGGGTGTAGTACAACGTACCAAGTAGTAGCTCTACAAGGAATGTAGATATGTCAGCCAATGTATAACTATGTTGGGATCAAAATTCAGAGTAACTTGAAATTTGGTAAATTACCTTATTGGTGACATTTGATAGAGTCCTAAGTGTTATTGTGAAAAACTCTGCCAGTAAATTCTGTACACTTCAATGGTAACTTTGAAAATAATTTGTTTGTTTGATAGGTAATTGCCAATGTGTTTTTTGGTGGGACCCTTTCATCAGCATTCCACATAGTTATAACAATGGTGATCATTGCTGTAGCCACGATGGTGTCATTGCTGATTGACTGCCTTGGAATAGTTTTAGAACTCAGTGTAAGTACATGTGACTATTTATTCCTCCACTTAAAAAATTCCTTTAAAGTTCCCGTTTAATATAAGACATGTTTCCTTTACTAAAAGTGTCACTGCTGAAGTGGAATGAAAATGTGTTTATAATACAATACCAAATATTTGTAATGATGACACTCTGCACTTTACAGGGCTGTACTTTTTAAAGCAGTAGTTCTCCAGTGTAGGTTGTTGGGGAACTCTTCCTCCTCCAGGGGACATTTGGCAGTGTGTGGAGACGTACTGGGTTGCATGACTGGGCTGGCAGTGTTAGGGGCACCTAGTCAGAAGAGGCCAGAGGCACTGCCAACATCCCCAGCACATAAAAGAGCCTTTCATCGCAGTTGTCTGATCTAAATAGTACCAGTAATGTAAGGCTGCACATTTTACTACTATAATATTTATATAATATATCACATGTAATATAATATATATATATTCATAAATAAGATAGAGCTGGAATTTTTCTTTGCTGACTAAAAATATGTCTAGTGGGATTCATGACCCAACTTGCTTTTTCTTTAAGTATTTCATTCACCAGAACTTTCTTTTGTAGTCTCTAATGCTACAACCCAAATGTAAGTTTCTGTCATATCACATTTTAACTAATCTTGGTTCTTTTGTTGTTATTTTGTTCTGTTTTTATTTTTTCTTCTTTTTGCTTGAACTACCACATAGTTAAGCTCTCTTCTCAGCTTATCAGCATCCTGTCCCACAAATTTCCCATTTTCTCCTCAGAGCAAGTATCAGCTCTGTTGCTATAATAACCTGACCCACATCTTTGAGGAATGATTTCTCATTTACTTCCCAAATCTATTCAAACTTTGATAAACGTAAGTACACTTCATTAGTTCTTTATCCTTTATCTTAGCTACTTTTCTTTCTTTCAATAATTATTTTCTGCTCCAAATTTTCTGATCAAGAAGATTATGGAGCCACAGAGGAATGTGTTCGATGATGTAAAGTGAGCCTGGGGAGAGTCACATGGAGAAAAAAAA
>NW_004524608.1:7750964-7756642 GCF_000260255.1 Octodon degus
ACCTTATCAGATACAAAAGTTACATTTCTTGTTATATAGGTCTTGCTATATCTTGGTCTTAACCATCCAGCAGAAAAGTGTAAAAATGAGGTATATAAAGTAAATCCATATTAATATGATGAGCTATAAAAGGCTCAAGTCAATAACTTCTGAGGATAACCCACTAATATTATAGACTGCTAGACAGTGTTAGATTTTTTAGTTGAATTCAAACACTTAGAGTATTTAGATGCCAATAGAATATTCACCTCTGAGAGGACAAAAAGAAAGGATACAAAGGAAAAATCATTTTGTATTTATATATACAAAATATTTAGGATAAATTTACAGCTACTTTCGCTTAATTCAATAAGAAAGAGGTGTACTAACAGTGTTTGGATAGAATATCCTGTCTGCTTCTTGTACTATGAATAAAGATAAACACTAAGAATATAACAATAGACAATGTATTGATTATCAAAACTGTCCTATTAATCAGCTGTGAAACTGTCTTATTCCTATTTATTTCTCAATTTAAATAAATAAATAAATATTTTCCTTTCATTTCTATCAAAATATTACAAAGGCTTTATAGTCTGGTACAGTTTCTAATTTATTTATTCACCCATCATCTTTTCATTGCTGTCTGCCACACAATAGAAATGTAATAAGAGAAGGAAATCAGAAAGGATCTATGCTTCCTCACAAACATAAAAGTCCAGCTTCTATGCAGGTTATAAAAGAAAACAGAGAGAAAGAGATTGGTTCCCAAGGGACATTTTAAGGGAAAAAATGGCAGACAAAATTACAGGAACGGAGGGCTGAAGGAGCACCTCAGCACGAGTCCTTGGCTGCACTCACTGAAACCAGGAAAATGGTTCCATTCGGTGAGACAGGAGTAGAGGTCAATCCACTGCTACTGGGCCATTGCAATCCTTATAGAACTTCTAATCAAAATCTCAATATTTAGTATTCTTTTGGTCATTTACAGCAGAAAGAACTGACTTTTACAACTAAGATCCCAAGTTTTTATTCATTTATTCATTGAGAGTTTAGGGATAAAGGAAGGTATTGTCGCCATTGGCCACAATACTCTTCCTTCCAGATGCCACTTTGACTTGAACATCCAGGCAAAGCCAGTAGGAGACTCAGGCATGCACATACTACTGGACATTTTCTTATAGCAGAATGAATGGAAAATTCAGCTTTTAAAACTTCAGGTGACTTTCTAAAACTTCACGTTTTTATTTTCTATCCTACCTACACTGGAAATAAATCAAATATGGTGGTGTTTATAAAATCTCTACATTGCTACATGCCTGAGAAAAGAGGATCACACAAGTCCAGGAGCCCAGGTCAGCTTCCACTGTATGGTGAGGCCCATCTCTGGGAGGAGAAGAGCTTCCACAAGGCGTGGACAAATAGCCAAGGGAACTTAGCCTACTTCTTGTTTTGCACAGGAGAAAGGATAGTAGATCAGCCCAAAACAATTTTGTGTGGCAACCTAGATTTGTATACATGAATCATTGCTACTCTATTTTTTTTATATATTTTTAAATTTTATTTATTTTATTTTTTCAGTATTTTAGGGAAGAATCTACAGGGTGTTCAAGGTCTAACTACTAGATCAGACTTATAGTGATTCTCCTGTTTACAGCCTCCCAAGTGATGATATTACAGGTGTGCACCACCACGCCTAGTCTCAATTGCTGTGTCAGTGCGCCCTAGGAGTGGGGCTGGCATGGTAGGCCCAGGGATCGAACCTCTGACCCCTGAGCCTGCTTGCAGGTGCTTTAATCCACTGAGCTATTTGGCTGGCCCAAATCATTGCTACTCTAATGCAACGACTTCATCTATATATTATCTCATTCTATATATTGTTTGAATTATTTATAAATTTGCCTTACTTACAAATTATAAGATTTTGGAAGACAGGAATATTTAACTGCCTTCTCCATCCTCAACGATGTTTAATGCAGGGCTAAGAACATTATGCTCAAATTACTACATGAGTGTTCCTCGATACTGCAGTTCAGGACCTATTTCTACAAACATTCCTCAACATAAGAGATGTTCTCTGTAAATTTTTTATTAGTACACGTTTGCAGTATATAATGATTGCATCCATCTTAGGGGGTAGGTACTTGTACATAATATATCTTAACTCTTTTATTCCATTTATCCCTCCTCTCTCCATCATTCTTGGGCATAGTACCAGGAAATTGTTACAGCACAGTGTGGATGTTGACAATAGCTGTACTCTTTCAAGTATACAATAGAGGGGATCCACGCAATCATCCCTGGCTGTGTTTATAAAGTCTATCCATATTATAAGTGTTCGCAAAAGTCTCATGGAGGAGTCCATGCATTTCATCTGCTTTTTTAATGTTGTAGGCTTTGTTCTGAGAGAAACTGTGCTTATCAGCTGCCTGAATGTTCACCACATCTTGATAGGCAGAGAAGTTTTTGGTTCATTGCCCATTTTTAAAGAATGATATAATTGTAAGCAGATTTGCACTAAATATTCTCTATTTTGCTTATATTAAAGATGTTCCATGATTAACAGAATCCTGGGTATTATGACAAGAGAAAAGTACTTTGTAAATATTTGTCTATTAAAAAGTCAAGGTCTGAGCAGGCGTGAAGGATTGCTCTTAAGCTTTCAAACACACTTCAGAACACTTAGGTTCTCTGGAATTTGCTTAGACACACAGTGCAGTTAAGGAAGAGTGCTGTATTGTCTATCACGACTTAATGACCCAAGATAATTGCACTAGTTTTAAAGCACTTTCTGAGAATGAATGAAATCTGGACCCCCTTTCTCTAAAACTACCACAGAACACATGTTTCCTGTATCAATTACAGTCTTTTGGTATTCATAATGACATACTCAGACCTGCAGCTAGCTCTCTGCTGTCTGGGCACTTACATGACTGATAAAGCCAAGTGGAGGGTCACTTCTGTCGGTATCAGTAACTAACACAGCGGAACAGGATACTTATTAGAAGTAAATAAAGCATGCTGTGCTTCACTTTGTGATGACAATGTGGCTAACACTTATCAGTGTAAGAACTTTGTATGCATTATCTTTCTTAATCCATGTTAACTTCACAGACTGAGAAACTAAGGCACCATGATTAAATCATATAAGGTCATACTACTCATAGGTATTTGGGTCCTCATAACCACATCTTAATCATCGTACTAGTCTGAGATATCCTAGGTCTGAGGGGTTAAATTATATAAAATAATTCTGTCTTATGCCTAGTTTTTAAAATTGAAACTCTCTGGATTGAGTTTATCTGTAGTGTTAAGAATAATCGAGAATATATAGAAATAGATTTTAATAATGAGTTAGGGGCTGGAGAGATGGCTCAGTGGTCTAAAGCACCTACTTAGAACAAGCTTGGCAAAGCATCAGGGACCGCGGTTCAATCCCCCAGCACCACATGCCGGCCAGCCCCGCCCCCTGGTGGGCTGAGCTGGCCACACACACACACCCCTCTCTCTCTCTCTCTCTCTCTCTCTCTCTCTCTCTCAAATAAATAAAAAAAATAAAAAAAAATTTTTTTTAAAAAATAATGAGTTAAATACAAAGAAATGAAATTTCATTTTTTGTCTTAATTTTTATCACTAGCTTTCATTCTAGTTAATTGTGGGGGAGGTACTGAGAGTAAACAGAGCCTTATCCTGTCAGTTAATAACTGTAGTCTTTTAGGGATGCCTATTCTGTGGTGGTTTCTCAACTGTCACTGCGTAGAACAAGGACCTTCACAGGCGGGATGTAGAGTCCACCTTGCAATGCTAAGGCAATGCTGACATTTTGTAAAACTAAACAACATAAGTTATTTGGGGGCCATAGCATCTGAAAAATGAAAACTTGACTTAAAATTTTACCTTAATGTCACTTTTTCATGGCAGTATGTCATAACTATGAAATATTTCGCCAAAACTAACCATTCTCAATCTTAAAGGGTTCGCTTGAAAAGCTAGTAAAATAAGCGTTAAGTCCCATTCTTGGAGTGAAAAAGCCAGCACCTGGCACTGATGCTCCTGTCAGGGGAAGGAGAAGTTTGCAATAACTGGGCCCTGTGGGTGCTATCCGCAGTGGCACAAAGAGAAGAGATAAAACAGCTGGTGCCCGGGCGCGCGCAGCCAGCCCAGCACGCGCTTGCGCCTCTTGCGCAGAAGGAAGGAAGCGAGTGAAATATGCAGAGAGAGGCACGTCGCAGAAGCGCAGCCAGGGGGCGAGCGGCGCAGTCCGCACTGCCAACGACATCCCGAGCTGGCGAGAGGGTGCCTATTTTTTTATGATATAGGAATAAATTTCATGTGTCTGAACTGATTACAAAGTAGAAATTTAAAAGCTGTATGAGCTTTCTTTCATTTTCAGCATCCTCAAGAGGTTTCCATTGAGGTAGAATCCAAACACTCTCCAGCCTGCACAGCTAGTGAAAACAGTCAGCGCCTCGTGTTCTTTCCCTGTTGCAAATGCAACATGTCCTGGCACGCATGGTGTTACTGTCAGTGAATAGCATTATCTTGTCTTTATAAATATGTCCATATTTGACTGTTTTTTTAATAAGCAGTTATGGCTTCATGACCAGACCTCTAATTAGAAAAAAAAAAAAAAATCATTTCAAAGCCAGTGGTGAATCTTCAAATAGGTTAGCCTACTTGATGGACTAATCCAGGGAGGACAGATCAGATGGAACTACCGTGTCATTTTGTGAATAATTTTTTATCTTATTGAGGATCTTTTTCGAGACTGAGCTTTTAGATATCTGGAAAGCAACTGGTATCCGTGCAAGATAATCAACTGGGCTTCCTCCAGTACAAACATCAGTGATGTAGTTTGCCTTCTAATTGTTACTTTCTCCACCCTTCAGAATTACCATAAAAACCGAGCGCCCATTGCATAGCCCTGCCCAGCAAGCCAGGCTGAGAGCTTCCGAAGGGCTGGTGACAGCCTCGTAGCAGCAGTTGGTGGCCCTTTTCGCCCAGGTAGTGCCTTCCCTGTGCAGCTCGGGACAGAATTGACAGGACCCATAATTGATTTAATCGCAGTCACCACTGATTTCTACTTATTATGTGTCTTTGCAGTTATTGATTCGTATTTAGGCGCTGTGAATAGAAAAAGTATATTTTCCATATATTTTAAATTAGAACACAAAAGCCGTCTACTTAGTTGTTTTTCTTTTTTCGTACCAGGGAACGAACTCAGGACACCGCGCTTGTCAGGCAGGAGCTTATACCAATGAGGAGGGGCTTATATCTCTTCCTGATAAAATAATTTCAGACAAAGTGCTCACTATTTTATTTCTTCAAGTATTTGCAAACTGCCTAGTTTATTTGAGGTCGCAATACAAAACTTCAGTAGGTTTTCTCTGGACTCTTGCTTTTATAAAAAAAAAAAAGACATATTATTGAAATTATAGTTGTAATATATCTAGTGTGAGGTTGACACATCATGTTAAACAAAAATAATTTTATTAGTGATTATTGATAAAATAATTATTTCAAATATTTTCAGGTACTTAATTGGGTGACAGATTTATACATTCGCATTATACCGTTCTTACATATATTTTAAAAAAACACTGCTCAAGGGCCAGGGAGATAGCTCAAGGGACTAGGTGCTTGCCTGGAAAGCACAAAGTCCTGAGCTTAATCCCTGGTACCACCAAAAATAATAATAA
>NW_004524608.1:7757372-7758849 GCF_000260255.1 Octodon degus
GAAACTTGAATTTATTTTATTTTTTAATGTGTTTGGTACAGGTCTCACTATGCAGCTTGGACTTGTAGTGATCCTCCTGTTTCAGCCTGCCCAGCCCTGGGATTACAGGCGTGCACCACCACTCCCACTCTTGGTCATGGCTCAGAGTGTCCAGGCCGGGGCTGGCGCAGTATGCAGTGCTGGGGATCAAACCCCAGTCCCTGTGCTTGCCTAAGCAGGCGCTTAGTTATTTTTTTAATAACCAAGCGAGAGGGAACAGGGCCATGCTCCACAGTGATGAAGAATGAAACTTAGGACAGAGGAGGCAAAACACAAGCAAGTAATTTTTAAAAGATAGAAAGACAAGGAAATGGAGCTCCCCCAGCCAGGAGGGTCTCCTGAGTGGGACACCTCCAAAGACCCTTTGCCTAGGGGCTTATGGGATTTAGAACTTAGCTGGGGGTGTTGTGCAAGTGCTTTCATC
The DNA here is from genome assembly GCF_000260255.1 of Octodon degus. NCBI lineage: Eukaryota > Metazoa > Chordata > Mammalia > Rodentia > Octodontidae > Octodon > Octodon degus. Next base: position 7,757,836 of record NW_004524608.1, read on the forward strand.
TCTATCTGTAAGAGACTCCTTACTTTTCAGGGTCCAATCTAAGGAGTGTTTCCAGTGTCCACACAGGACCCAAGCACCCTTGAGCCAATGGCCTGCCTTGTCAGGTCCTGTCACTGTCTGGGGAAGACAGCTTGAGGACATCTGGGAGATGTTTTTGTAAGATCCCTCAAGGGTAATGACTCAGCAGACTCCATTTTGGGCATCCTGACTCCATTTTGGGGCCACTGTCCCTAATGCCTAACTCTTATCTCAAAATCACCAACTTATAAAGCTATCTGACTACCTCATTCATTAGAGCATTATTTTCAATAGCTGAGATATGATTAAAAACTGAAGCATCCATCAGTGGATAAATAAAATATGGCTTATAAGGGCCAACCAAATAGTTCAGCAGTTTAAAGCACTTCCAAGCAGGCTCTGGGCCCGGGTTCGATCCCCTGGCCTGCCGTACCTGCCCCATCCCTGGGACACACTGAGGGCAATTGAGACTGGGTGTGATGGTGCCCTTGGGAGGCTGTAAACAGGCAGATCACTGCAAGTTCAATCTAGTAGTGAGACCCTGAACACCATGTAGACCCTCAAAATACAGAAAGAAAAAGAAAAATGGCACATATACACAAGGGAATGCTACTCAGCCTTGGGAGAGAAATCCTGCCATTTGCTACAACTGGGGTAAACATTATGCTGAAGAAAACAGAAAGAAGCATTACATGATCTCACTTGTGTGTGGAATTTTAAAAGAAGGGGTCAGAGATAAGGAACAAAATGATGGCTATCAGAAGTGAAGAGTAGTGGGGGAAGAGATGTAGGTCAAAGTACACAAAGCTGTAGAGAAGTAGGATGAACAGCTCTAAAGGTCTAACGCAGTGAAAGGACTATTAGTTTATATACAGCATTAATTCATAAATTTGTATTATATTTGGGATTTTTTGTTAAATAAAAACATTTTAGTTCTCATCATGCACACAAAAAACAACATGAGAGGATAAGCGGATTTGCTTCACTGTACTAACC
>NW_004524608.1:7759063-7779971 GCF_000260255.1 Octodon degus
CTAAAATGCCTTAAACTTTAACATTTATTTATTTGTAAAGTTTCTATTGAAAATTAGGCCTAAAAAGAGGAAAGCCTCTTTTCCCTTGAAATCAATAATGGTTAATAATTTTTATAATAGAAAACCCTACTGCTCATTATTTTCAATCTGACACTTCGCCTTAGGTTGAGTCTATCCATGTCTGATGTAGGGGGTGGTGGGCAAGTTCTAAACATTTCATTCAGCTATCAATTTTCTGGGACAAATAAAGTATTTAATTGTACTTGAAAGAGGATTTAGAAATACTGTTTCATATTAAATGCCCTTCAGGTTAGCAATTTCACAAAATCAAACTCTGTTTTCATACAGACTCTGAAAGAAAAACAATTATGCCCACAAAAATTTCCCATGGTCCCCACCTATACACACATGACAAATAAGCCATTGCAATTTGAAAACATGCTCAAAACACAGGAATACTAAAGAAAGAGAAGGAAATATAAGATGTGATTCAAAAATGAAGCACTTATCATGTACTTATTTATTTATTTTTTGGTGGTACCAGGGATTGAACTCGGGACCTTGCTCTTGTCAGGCAAGCATTTATTCCATGGAGCTATCTCCCCAGCCCTTCATTTTCTAAATTATTTTCAGATTATCTCTTCTGCAGTCTGATACACTTTTTACTGTTAATAGGTTATTCATTTGTAACTTATGAATTTTGTATTAGAAAAGGGAAAGCCTGTTTGTAAGTCTTTCTTAAAAGTATTTTAGAGGCAGCCGAATAGCGCAATGGATTAAAGCGCCTGCGGGCCAGAGGTTCAATCCGCAGCCTGCCATGCGGGCCTCGCCCCCCTGGGTGCACTGAGACAGCAATTGAGACTGGGCGTGGGGGTGCGCACCTGTAATGCCAGCTGTTGGGAGGCTGTAAACAGGTGGATCACTACGCGTCTCATCTAGTAGTGAGACCCTGAACACCCTGTAGACCCTTTCCTAAAATACAGGGGGAAAAAAAAAAAAAGTATTTTCCTTTCCTTTGTTTCATTCAATTTGAACCTATCAAGCTTTCAGTATACGCAATGAAAAGGTTCTGTACATGATTGAGAAAACTCAGTTCAAAGGCGTCCCCGCATAGTAACATTATTTTGTTTCTTGCCTTCAATACGCAGGGTGCGCTCTGCGCTGCCCCACTGATTTTCATCATCCCATCAGCGTGCTATCTGAAAGTGTCTGAAGAACCAAGGACACACTTAGATAAGGTCATGTCCTGTGTCCTGCTGCCCGTCGGAGCTGTCGTGATGGTTTGCGGATTCGTCATGGCGATCACAAATCCTCAGGATTGTACTCATGGGCAGGAAATGTTCTACTGCCTCCCTGACAATTTCTCCCTCACAAACACCTCAGCTTCTTCTCTTCCACTGCCAACACAACATTCCATTGTAAACACCAGTATCTTGCAGTGAGCATCCTGCCTTAAAAATACGCATGTTTCCATAGCCTTGTAAGCCACCCAATAATATTCATATGTTCTCGTCGCTATGTTGTAAAATTTTTACTTTGGCATTTATCAAGACTTGCTTTCTTTGCTCTTTAGCGCAATGAAAAAGTTAAAGGAAAAAAAATGAATGTATTTTATCTTCAAGGCAAATGTTTTGTTCTAATGGCAGTGCCAAACTAATACTCATCGAAGAAGGAAAAGTGAAGCCTTTTGCATCGGCTGCCATCTCTTTTATTTACTGTGCAAGCCAATGGATTGTGGTCCAAAATAAGTGGGTGACTGCAGGTTGGCATTTTCTGTTGCATATCCTTTAAAGTCTAGAATTGGTTGGAAAGGAAAACCTGAAACAGAAAGTAACTATCCTGAGAACAAAGAGAGACTGTCTATGATAATTTCATCAGCATCCCCTTATTTAGGGAAAAGGGGATCCCTGGAGAAATGAGAAAAGGCCTACAGAGGTAAGAAGCATGAAGAATAAATGATGTGTAGAGCAAGCTATGTGAGGAACTCGAAGGGCATGCTATTAGGAAACACACTGTTGCTCTGAGACATGTACCTGAAAGATGAGGTAGGCATCAGTTTGGACCTGCTGAATTGTGAATGAATGCTAGCAGGAATACAGTCAGAAGCTGAATTTTGAGACTGGAAGCTTGCAGCAAGAATGGAGGCTACAGGAGAGGCGTTCTCAGTCTTGCAGGGCCTGTGGTGAGTGAGGCTAGGACTTTTACTGACTGGGTTCTTTGGACACAGATGCTGCAGCTGAGTTTGTCATGCAGGGCATTCATTAGGAATTGTGAGTAATAGGAGAAATGGAACTGCGTGCTAGCCGAGGAAGCTACAGCCAGCCCCTCTGGGAGTCGAGCACACGAGGTCCTCGCAGTCGGCCCTATTCAGAGGACACTGCTCAGTTTTATTTCTACTGCTTCCTTCAGTCACTGAACGTGGGCACCTGGGGAAGGATGAGCCCTTGCGGGTAGGGAGCTCTCTGCAGCTGAGCAAACCATGCAGGAAGTGAGAGCCGGAAGCCAGCTGTCTGCCACTGGCTGGGGCACTGCACGCTTCCTGGTAGAGCTGGGAGGCATGGCTGTGTCCACTGCCGATGCCCTCAACTTGTCAAAAGGATTTCTACATCTTTACAGGGAGATCTCACAACTCTGTATTGATGGCAATCCTTAAAATGTGACAAAGAAAAAAAACATGGTACAATTTGATTAGTTTCCTTTTATCAAGTGTTGTCCCACATTGAATGTGTAACCTTTTATCTGTGTTTCAATCAGGTTGACATTCTTCTGTGGTTCTTTCTGTGGTTCTATATTGATGCAAAATAATGAAAAAATATCACAGGCAGAGTTCATACATATGTAATTTGTTTGCACAACTCACAGGCAAAACCAAATCCCAGAGGCTGTCTATAAAAAAATAGTTAAACAGCAGTATGTAGAAAGTCGTGAGGATTGAGTTAGCGTATCACTCCTAGTACTAAAAATTACCAACAAACCTGGGTGCTACAAGCTTCACAGAATGAGTGGTGATTGCTTCAATAAAATACTGTCCTTCCCATTAAATTAACTACTGCTGGCTGAATAATTTTTACAAGTTATAACTTGTAAACTTGTTTTTTTAATTGTTTAAAAGTCAAAAGTCTGTGCATTTTGTGGCTATTTTTAGATGAGTTCATAGTTAGAGAAAATAATTACAAAAATGCTTTCATTCCAGAGAGACGGAATGTTAAGCATTTTTGCAACAGTTTATCCCCGCATTACCCAAGACTGAGAAACACTGACCCACATAGTCATTAGATAAAGTCATGAGGGATGAGATTTCCAAGAGCATACAAAGAGAAATACGTCAGGGGTAACGTAATTTAGTGCTTATCCATCTATTATTTGTACTTTGGGTATTGTTTCAGACTTCTTAACCTCAAATCTTCAAAGACATGAAAGGTTTCTCATAGGCTGTAGATGCAGCACTGGTATCTAGTAAATATTTGTTTGCTGTTAGTGGTAAAAATAAGACAGCCTTTAACCCAGCTACCAGGTAAATAGATTACCAACATCTTAAAGTTGTGATTGAATAAATCTTCAGATATTTTTCCATAACATTTTTCCATTTATTTTGTCCCAGAACAGAACGGTGACAAAATAAATCATTCTTCACCTCTACTTGTTTTCTATCTAAATTGAACAAGAGGGGGTCAGGAAGATAGCTCAGGAGAATAAGCGCTTACCTGGCAAGTGCAAGGGCCTGAGTTCAATCCCCGGTTCCGCCAAAAAAAAATTTAAAAAATAAATTTAACAAGGGATTTCTAGTAAAATTCATTCCTTGCTTGCTATTTGTTCTTTCTTTTTGAGACAAGATCTTGCTATGTAAACTAGACTGGTCTTGAATTTGATTGTGAAGCCATGCTGGCCTAGAACTCTCGGTGACCTTCCTGCCTCAGCCTCCAGAGTACTGGGATCACAGGCAAGCTTCACCATGCCTGACTAGTCTCTCCTGCTATTTCTTATCCCTAACAAAGAAACATGAAGCTCTGTACCAGTTTTGAAGCTGTCATTATCTTTCAGCTTATGAAGTGCTTCACAGTTTTTCAAAGGTGATTTGGAAAGCAAGCGTCTGTACACTCTGATGAAAACGTCTAGTGATACCTTTCCTTTAAGAATAGAAGTTGGGTGGCACCTCATGTAATTTTGGAACTGGGCTCTTGTTAACTTAGAATCTTTAATTTCAACCATTTCTTGAACCATCTTCAAAAATCAGAAAGGGGACAAGGGATGTAACTCAGTGATAGAACGGTTGCCTAGGATGTGCAGGCCCTGGGTTTCATCCCTAGCCACACACACACACACATACACACACACACACACACACACACACACCAGAAGAAGCAAAAGTCCTTGCCTCTGGACTATTTTTACGTATATAAAGCAGCACTTGCTGTCTTTTGTCTTTCCTAAAAGGAGCCTGGATCTAGGTTATCCAATTAAGAAAACCCTAACGAGTCCCCTGCTAAAGTCATGCTGCACACATTTACATCAGCAAGACCTCCAGATGTAGGTCTCCTTCTGCTTTATCTGCTCCAACCCCACTCAGGAAAGCAGCTCCCTTCCGCTTTTCATGAGGGGTAGCCCCTAATTTGGCCAGGTGTTGTCACCAGTCCGAGAATATTTTTGGCACGGTTCAGCAAGTGGCCATGAGGCAGGCTGCCTACACGAGTTTCATTGGTTGTGGCAGGATAATGATTAGCTACACCAACTGGATACACTCACTTAAGAATTTACTTATTTTCTAAAGTGTACAGAGCTGGGTGGGGTTACGCATATCCAAATGGCAGGCTGAATCAGGACGATGATGAATTCAAGGACAGCCAGGGCTACATCATGCATGCAAGCCCTGCCTACTCTACAGTGCAAGATCCTGCTTCAAAGAAGTAGAAATTTACCAGGATAACGGAACAATTATGCAAAGTGGGCCAGAGTTCACACAAGCTGGAGTGCACATCAGCCTAAGGAGAAGAGCACAGTTTATTCTACAGAGCAGGAGGTTTTCAGCTTCAGTGTGCGCCAGAAGGACTTGCAGGACGTGAAAAAAACACAGATTTCCAGGCCTTCCTCCAAGAATTTCTGGCTGAGTTCTCCAGAGAGGGGCCTGAGAGTCTGCATTTCTGGAAAGTCTCAAGTTCGCTTCTGCCTTGGTTTAGGGTTTACACTCCAATGCATTTGGAGGCTCGACCTAATAAAGCAGTAGAGGAGGACTCCGCTCAGAAGCCAGGGCAGAACACAAACAAGATGCAGGAAGGGAGGGGAGATGAATTAAGAACAAAAGAGGAGATTACAACCTAAAGTCAACACAGCTGTGGTCTGCGGGCTGCAAGCCTGCTTCCCAGCCTGCCGGCTTCCAAGGAGCACTGTTTTGAGTTTTATGGCTTCCTTGTCAGAAAGGAGAAAATGCCTCCGATCCTCAACAGTGCACCAACTGCTATCCAGTCTCGTTACATTCATATGTGAGGAAGTCAGAATGAGACCCATTATTTTGTACTACTGATAGGTGCTAATAGTTATCATACAGTAAACTTTAGAGAGAAAAGAGAAACAACACCAAATGAAACCCAGTAAGCTGAAAGAAAGATTAATAAGTCAATAAAAATCTGAATTTATAAATCAATGAAATAAGCTAGAAGTAAGTCAATGCAACGAAAAGCTACTTCTTTAAGACATGTCAAAACATATCAAATTCTGGGCCGGCCCTGCCCCCAGACTACACTGAGACAGGCATTGAGACTGGGCATGGTGGTGCGCACCTGTAATCCCAGCACTTGGGAGGCTGAAAACAGGAGAATCACTATGAGTCTAATGTACATAGTGAGACCCTGTAGGCCCTCGAGATCCTCCACTAAATACAGGGGAAAAAAATCAAATTCTACATTTTTATGCCAGTTAATAAACTTGTTAAAAATATATTTCAGAGTACCTCAAGTTTTCTGAGGACTGTCTTACTTGTAATAATACATAGAGAACATGAGTAAAAGTGGATTACAAATAATGTTCACAATGTCCTTGATAACATCTTGCATAAAAAGTGTTGTTTGTGTGATACATTTCACTATTCCACTCATGGTTGCTCGTTAATAAAGATTGCCAATATGTTTAACGTTGGTATTTCCACTGCATTACTCATTTATAGCAATGTGTCATGCTCCCTTAACCTAAAAACAAACAAGCAGACAAACACTGGGTTTAGTCTGTTCTTGAATCCAAAGTCTCGTTTGCTTCTGACCTTACCAACCCACAACCAGCCTAATGCCCCACCTCTAGCCTGAGCTTTATGCCTTTCAGTTCTTCCCCTGCAAAACAAATTGTCTGTCACCACAAGAATAACTTTATTAAATCAGTGCTCTGGAAGCATCATTTGCTTGCTCCAAAGCTTTCCAAGAAATGTTTGTGCTTGCAGGATGAAGTACAAACTCTACTGCCTGTCTGCAAACCTTTCATAGTTTAGCCTCAGCACGCCAGTCTGGGCTTATTAGCCATGCTAGGGCTGCAGAGAGAAGCTGCATTTTCAAGCACAACCAAAGCATTTCTTCACACTGAAAATGCTCTGCACACCTTTCACCTTTGCCTCTAAATCGTAGCCATTCTGTCGTGTGAGATGCCCAAAGCTGCCACACAAACTCTCTCTCCAGTCTTCACCTTTCCTCAACAACCTTGCAAATGGGGAACGGATTCTTCCTGAGGTGCTCTGTAATTCTTGGGGTTCTGCCAGCGAAAGAACCGTGTTTGACCGACCAGACTCAAAATTCCTTGAGAACAGAGAATGTACTTTTTTAAAAAATTTTATTTATTTATGTGTGTGTGTGTGTGTGTGTGTGTGTGGCCAGCTCAGCCCACCAGGGGGCAGGGCTGGCTGGCATGTAGTGCTGGGGGTTGAACCGTGGTCCCTGCGCTTTGCTAAGCTTATTCTAAGTAGGTGCTTTAGACCACTGAGCCATCTCACCAGCCCCAGAGAATGTACTTTAAGGCCTCTTTTTGTCCTTCATGGCCCATGACATGGTGCCTCGGAGCATAGTAGATGCTTATGTGTCTGACATGAGAGTCATGCTACAAAACAGACCTTGGCTCAGTGACATCACAAAATATTTTATTGGGTTTCCCAGTTATAATTGCTGCTTAGTAAAGAAGCAAATTAATGTTATGTAGCCACTTACCTAACAATCTGTTTTACATGAATTGCATCTCTTGTTCTGCTTTACTTTCCATGGAAACTTCAAAGAATTATGTGACATGGCCTAACACGGCTGAAGGACGTTTTCACTTGTTTCACGGCTAAATAAACATTACATGTATTTTTCCTTAATCAGAAGCTCTTTAAATCCTAAGGCCATGTCAGGTTTAGTTTTATTTTGCCAGTGTATACTCATACATATATTTGCTCATGTATCAGCTCAATAATTTGGTTAAAAGCTGAACATAAGAGGAGATTAAGGAACAAGGAGGAAACAGTTTAAGAAAAACACCTCAAACAACATCTTAGTTTGCAGTTCAAAATGTGAAATCCTGGAGATTTTATTTCTAAGGCATGGAAATAGCTATGTATTTAACATTTTCAAATACTGTTTTGCCAGAGGATAGGAAAGCTACTTCAAAAAATAAAAAATAAAAAGGAAAAGAAATTCAGTGCAGGCTCCTTAGAGTCAACTCCCATCATATGCATTGTCCTTTGCTTTGTTAGGTTCTGGGAGGGAAAATAGTGAATACCTTCTGAGAAAAAAAGATAAATTGTGCTATTCCAGAACAGAAGCCTTTGGGCAATTTCTGGCTTTTCTTACAAGATTTTTACATGTTTCTAAAGCCTTCAAGAGGGTATCTGAGCTTTTAATTCAGTGAAACTTTTTGATGTATATATATGTGACATGCGTAACAATCTTTACTGCTGTCTATGTCATTAACTGTACAATAGTTATGAACATAATACATTTTTGTTTTATATTAAAAAACAATAAAAAAGATTCATTTTTAAAAAAGAGTATCTGAGCTACATTTTTAATTACTGTTCTCTGTGAAGGATGCAGAGAGATTGGGAGTTCATGTTCCTTGGGTTTTTTAGGCTGTATCTCACGTTTCAAAAAGTTTAAAGTTAAAAAGAAAAAAAAGAAAGAAAGATAAAATAGACAAGGGGAGGAAAGCAATTTTAAACACTGAGAAAAATAGAATGTAGAAACTGGCAGGGCTTTGCAGAAGGAGTTGTACAGGTGTAGAAGACTTTTTACATTATTGAGGACCAAAGCCAAGGGGTCATGCATGCTAGACATAAGCTTTACTATTTATCTACTACATCTGCAGCCTGTTTTTTTGATTTTTGTTTGTTTGGCTGGTTCTTTTGCTTTTGGAATAGTTTCACTATGCTGTCCAACTGACCTCAAAGTTGTATCCCTCCTGCCTCAGCTTTCCAAGTAGCTGGGACCAAAGGCACTACACCAGCTCAAAGTATTTGTTTTAAGAAAGAAAATGAGCAGTTAAAAAATCTTAGTTTCCCTAGGCTACATACTGAAATTTTGTCCTAAAAGAGAACAAAAAAAAAATCGATTCAGGTAGAAAATTTCCTATGAACAAATTATTTTATTTGTGTAATCTAAATGTCATCTGAAAGCCTATAATCCCAAGATGAACTGGTTAAATTTTATTCTACCCCATTCCACAATTCGGTAGAGCCTACTCCATAATTTCTGCAAGTTCTCCTGGCCTTCTTTCTCACCCATCCCTATGCTGCCCTAGCCCATAGGTCTTTTGCTCTGAATCTATAAAACTACCACATTATGAATACAAGACCTAATCCCTTCAGCAATTTCCATTAAAAAGATCTACTCACTTCATGCAGCATGTGAACATCTTTGTTTTTGTCATTGTCTCTGAAGATACAGAGCTGTGGCAAGGGAAGGGTGGTCTGAAGCGGCCTTCCAACAGTCTTTGGCTTCACCAGCCTGATCCTGCCTGCATTCTTCTCTTTATCCATCTCTTGAAATTAAGAAAAACATTCTTCCCTCTGCCTTTCTTAGGGATGTCCCAATACTTCCAGGGTTGGGACACACACACACACACACACACACACACACACACCCAAGCACACACATTATGTACTCTATCATTTTAGCACAAATGCTACTCTCGATATAAATTTCAGATAGAACTTGTTTTAATGCCTGTTGTCTCTTTCCTGGACACATGAATTCTGCCATTTATATTCTGAGGGACATCTCTGGTGACTGTGTTCTCCACTGAAAGAAAAGCCCAGAAGACATCTGCTTTGCACAGAACTAAAACTTGGGTTTGTGGCTTTAAATCAGCTCTGCTTCATTCAGATGGGAAACCCACGGTGGGCTCCTGACACAGCGAGGCTACTCAGCTTAAGCTATGCACCTGTGGGCTTCACTACAGGATCTTCCAAGTAATTTTTCACCCCAACACTGTATTGTTCCCCCAAACAACAGCTGTGCCTCTGCAAGCTTTGTTTGAGCTCTTGATAAATCTAGCCTTTTGGAATTAGATTAGGACAGGCCCAGATATAGCAGGTTGGTAACCATCTGTTTTACCAATGAAAGACTCTATTAGTTTTCTCAGATGTACATGGAACAACATTACAGTATCTGACATAGTGTTGGCTTCTCTTCCTTGTTTGAAAGAGATCCCCACTAACGCTGGTGCACAGGTTAGAAGATACAGGTTAATTTGTTAGGAAGTGTGATTTGAAGACTTAAGAAAGCTCCCCACCTCTTTACCCCCATCCATTCCAGAAAAATGTAAGGTTATGTTCCAATACCTCCTCTTCCAAGAGGTGTCTGCAGTCTTTTCCAGAAGATGGTGACTTTTCATCCTGTACAACCCATGGGCCTTACATAGACGTGGCAGCAGAAGGACCCGTCCAGCGTGAATACAAACTCTGTAGCCATTAGAGGTTAGAGCAGCACACTCTGGAATTTAGAGAACTCTCTGTGCCTGAAAAAACTTAAATAGAGGTTTGAAAGTGTCCTGAAATGCAATAGAGCCCATTCATCTGTTGTACAAGAGCTGATCAGAAAAAAATTGTTGTGTGTTTAAATGTTTTATGGACAGGCTACCATGTCAGCATCTTGAGCTATGAATGACTACTACAAAGACAACAATATACAATATAGTAATTGTTGTAACTCTCCTATCAACCTGTTTTGAAACTGTCTCATTGCAATTTTTTTATCAATAAAATAAATAAATAATTGTTTTAAAGTGACAGTGAAAGATATATCGCCAATAACTCCTCTCAAAATAAGCCCCGTCACTTCAAATACACTTAACCCACCATTCTAGCCATTTTCTGAAGCGATTCTGAAAGTCTTCTTTCATGACTGACTTTATGAAATGTGATTAAAATAAAACACAGGGCTAGGGAAATGGCTCAGTAGAATAAGCGCTTCTCTGGCAAGCGCAAGGGTCTGAGTTCAATCCCCGGTTCCGCCAAAAAAAATTAAAATTAAAATTAAAAAAAAATAATAAAACACAGTGAAAGTTGCGGCCTCATGCCATCCAGTGGAAAGGTGAGCTGATAAAAGCATCACAATATGTCCTAATCCTCCTTACTCACCATGTCTGGCACCATGAAAATTGTAGCTCTTTCTCAAAGTCAGAACGACTGTGAAAGGTAAAAGTATTGAACTGACTCAGGACATCAAGGCAGCCACAACAGCGTAACTAAAGACACTCATGAAACAGGACTTCCAGAAATTCGGCAGAACAATGGGATATAAGTCAGAAATTGCCCAAAGCCTGCTGCTCTCTGATAGAATATATATATATATATATATATATATATATATATATATATATGGCAAGGAAGAGGTTTTGAAGGGGGTTAATGACAATCTGTCACATATTTAAAATTTAAACACCCACTGTAAGTTGTGATCACACTTCATATAAGAGCTTCATGTAAGATGATTGCTAAGGTCTCCCCAGGTGCTGGGATTCCAGACTTTACTTTGTGTCTTCTGTTGAGATAAAACACAGCTGCAGTGGCTCTCCTTTGTTATTTATTGGAGCATGTCTTTTTCAAAACTGTAAATATTAACTAGAATAAGAGCAGTGGACAGGGCTGGAGAGATAGCTCAATAGAATAAGTGCTTGCCTGGCAAGCACAAGGGCCTGCATTCAATCCACAGTTCCGCCAAAAAAAAAAAAGAGCAGTGGGCATTCATTCCTTTTTAGACTGCAGACCACCTTGTATAAAATAATTGGTCAAAATTTTATGTAACGAACCATGATGGATGCCTTTAGAGAGTTAGGAAAAGGAGGGGCAACGACCTAGAGTCTGCAAGGCAGACTTGAGCAGAACCACACACCTTGGGGTTCCCAGGGCTGAGGTCTAGAAGAAGAACAGACGTTTACAGGCAGCTCTTCAAGAACTTCGTGAGTTCCAGCACCAGGCCCATCCATGGAACGATTGGGGCCACTGTCAACCAGCCTACAGGATACCCTCTCTGTCTCTTCCTTGTCATTATTCCTGTTTCTCTTCTTAGGGGTAAAGGCAAGAAACACTAGGAAGACACTGAATGGATTGCAGCAAGTAGATTCATTAACTCTACGATCGCCTTCCTCTGATAGAAAAAAAAATCCTTTAAAACAGAACCCAACCTAACCACAGACAAATGCTCCAACCCTGCCTCTGGGTTCTCAGATGTGTGGCACTATTTGGTGGAAGAGAGCCGGAAGCTGCCTGCATTGCTCCTGTACCCCAGGGAGTGTGGCCTGTGGCCCAGCGACTTAGGCATCACTCGGTCTGCTCCTGAGAAGTGCAGAACCTCAGGCCCTCACCCCAACCTCCCACACCAGAACCTGCCTCTTAACAGAAGCCACGGGCCACACATGTGCTCATTTAAATTTGAAAAGCATCAGTGGAAAGGGTCCTGTTGTTCAGAAGGGGCCTAGCACAATCAGTTAGGAAACTTCATTGAACATGAATCACTCCCAGAAAGGCTCTTCTGAGAAAGCATAATAATAGTCGATTCCTAGCCATTAGCTGAAGCCCGTTTCTGTTTGTTCTTTTTTTCTTTCTTCTTCTTTTTTTTTTTTTTTCTGGAACCAGGGATTGAACTCAGGCCCTTGCACTTCCCAGGGAAGCGCTTCTTCTACTGAGCCATCTCCCCAGCCCCTATTTCTGTCTGTTCTGCCTCAGTTCACATGGGCAAAAGCAATCTTTTTCCGTCCTTGTCTGAAAAACTGAAGCACAAACCACACCTTTGCCTTAACTCACACTAGCATTTTCTGTTTAACTATAATGAAAGCAATGCTACAAATGCAGAAAACTTTTAAATTATACTCTGTTGGTGTATGGTTTGCATTTTTTAAAAACACTAATCAATAAGTCCAATAGAAAGGGCTTTTAACAGGAGAACATGCTCTGAATTTGTGGTCGTATCTGTCATTAAATAAACAGGGAGATGGTTGTGGAGGGGACTCTCACTGCAATAATATTTAAAGCCTTAACATACTATTTATGTTAGAATAAAGAAATAGTAAATGTCTGAATGTCAGAAACATTTTTTAAGATGTTTCTAGATTATATAGTGGGTTAAATATAAAATATTCAGTGTCATGAGAAATTCTGCCTAATTACACCAAAGCACAATTTAAAATAACTTAATTTTACAAATAATTGACATGTGTCTTGCTAACATTAAGAACTCCACTTAGAACCAAGCAATCACTGAGTCATACAAACTAATTTAAATTTAGTGATTGTCGAATCAGAGAACAGAGAGTAACTGTTGCTCTAACCCTAAGATCTAAACTATAAGAGTAAAGAATGAAACAGATGGTAAAAAGAGAGGAAGCTGGGCCTGGTGGTGCATGCCTATCACCCCAGCAATCGGTAGGCTGAGGCAAAAGGATCGCTGAGAGTTCGAAGTTAGTCTGGGCTACATAGTGAGTTCAAGGTCAACTTGAACTGTATAGTGAAACCCTGTATCAAATAAATAAATAAATAAATAAATAAATAAATAGGAGGATGAGAAGAAGGCAAAAGATGAGGAGGAAGAACAAGAGGAAGAGGAGAGGAAGAAGAGGAGGAAGAAAGCAAGCTGGATGACCTTAATCCCATCTGCATTCTCAGCACTCAGAACAGCTGAGAGTAAAATGATGGCTATCAGGGCCGACCTGATAGCTCGGTGGACCAAAGCGCCTGCTCAAGCAGAGCGCAGTGGCAGGGGTTCGATCCCCAGTGTGCTCTGTGTGCTCATGCTGGCCCCCCACACGGGGCGCCCTGAGATGGCTACTGAGACTGGGCATGGTGGCGCACGCCTGTGATCCCAGCATTTGGGAGGAGAATCACTATGAGTCTGATCTATGTAGTGAGACCCTGTAGACCCTGTAGATGCTGCCCTAAATACGGAAAAAAATAAAATAAAATGATGGCTACCGAGTGCTCAAGGGGCAGTCGGGGACAGTGGGGAGACGGGAGTCAAATGGTATATTTTCAGTTCTGCGGGATGAAAAGTCCTGGCAATTTCAAATGCCATGGTGATTATAGGTAATGCTACTATGTTATGGAATTAAAAGTTTCCCAAAAGAAGGCTTCTCAGTTCCCAGTTGACAGGCATGGGTTCTAAGGCTAAAGTTACAAGGGCAAATGTCAATTATGTCATTATTATGATATAAATTTATAAATGACTTATATTTGTATGTTTTATGAATGATTTATTATTTTTCCAGTACTGAGGTTTATGCCCTGGACCTTCACACTGAGTTAGATCCTCAGCCCTTTTTTACTTTAATTTTGAAATACAGTCTCACTAAGTTGTCCAGTCTGAACTGAAATTTGTATTCCTCTTGCCTCAGCTTCCCTGAATTATAGAATTATAGGTATGTACCACCATGCCTGGTTTAGTTTTTCTGATCCTCATGTATAAAATGAATAAACTTTTTAACAGTAGGTTTCTGTAAGAGTTTTTTCATTAAAATTAAGTCAATGTAAACTGGGCATGGTGGCTTATGTTTGTAATCCCAACATTCAGGAGACTGAGGCAAGATTATTGTGAGTTGGAGGCCAGCCTGGGCTACAAAGTGAGTTCAGTCCAGCCTGAACTGCATAGCTAAACCTTGTCTCAAAAGACAAAAAATAAATAAATAAATGGAAATAAAATTAATCCTATTTAATATATTTTATTTACTTATTTAGTCATTTTGTTCCACTGGGAGATTTTTTTTTTTTTCTCCTGATGAATAGTTAATATCCTGCCTTAGGGGTCAGGCAGATAGCTCAGTGGCTTGAGCTCCTGCCTGGCAAGTGCAAGGTCCTAAGTTTGATCTATATGGAAAAAAAAATCATGTCTTTATGAAAAATGTAGGCCAGGGAAGATAGCTCAGTAGAATAAGCACTTGCCTGGCAAGCGCAAGAGCCTGAGTTCAATCCCCAGTTCTGCCAAAAAAAAGAAAGAAAGAAAGAAAAATGTGTATAGTAATTTAAAAATTAGTTTGATTTGTGTCTTTTAATTTTACTGATGATTATATTACCTAATAATGTGTTTCATTTTACATAGCCGAATAAGCTTTATGTCATTCTGAATCTGAAAATAGCTAACACTTTATATATGTTTTCTAGTTTTGAATTAATTATAATTCATGCTTGTCACTTTATACGTATTGTGCTTATAATTATAAAATTCATATTGTAAATAAAATGTCATAATTTAAAGATATAATTACCACATTGATTATTTTACCTTCCAATTTTTATGAGTAAGTAATATATTCAAATTTGAGATGACATTACATATAAAATATTGAGTCCACTTTTTTAAATTATCACATGACAAGCATTTCTTCTTGTCATAAAAATCTTCCAGAGAGACATGACTTTTACTAGCTGTGCAACAATTCACTTTCATTTATTCCATACTCTCCCAGTGTAGTTTTCAGGATATCTCACTTTTTATAAATAACCTTAATGAAAATTTTTGTGAATCTTCCTGCCATATTTCCTTATATTCTTAAGACAAATTCCTAAGAAAACAATCATTGAGTTAAAGACTATTAATTTTTTTAGGTTCTTTCTTTTTTATTGCTAGAAAATTTAAATCCTACATAAGTTATACTCATTTAAAATTGCACAAATATGTGAAGGTCCATTTGCCACACATTAACATGACATAATTCCACCTTAAAAGTATATAACCGGGGGGCCCAGCCCTAGCTCAGTTCTTTAAGTGGCTGCTTCCACAATGCTGGCAGCCTCAGTTTGCTGTAGTTCGATCCCCACAACACTCCAGCCATGCAAAAGTGCCCTGAAGGCATTCAAGGAGCAAAACACACACACACACACACACACACACACACACACACACACAAATTCCTTAAAAGTATATAACCAATACATTAATGTTAGATCTTGACTGTGATTAAAGTAAACAAGTTGAGGTGGGTGAGACAATGAGATCTCAATACTAATTAATACTTGATGGCATTACAGAGTATTTAACATGGTGTATAAGAAATCAGTATTGCTCTGCTCAGTGAAGGCCCGCCTCCCTTATTGATACACAGTATCCTATTTAAGGGTAAAATGGCATCAGAAATTTGATGTAAAATAACCCAGTACATTAAAAGTAGGTGAAAATCACTGAAATCACTTGACAGTGACATTGGAGCTCGTTGCACTTGCCTTTTGCATATGTTTGAAGCTCCCCACAATAAACAGTTTTCACAGGGACAAGACGCTTTGGAGTCTCCTCATGAGAGAATAAGGGAAAGCTGACCTGATCCCGGCAGCCTGCTGAGCCTGCAGGGGAAAAACTGTACTGGGAGCCTGGGAAAACTGTGTGACCCTTCTGGGGAGCATTTAAAAAATAGGTTAGCTCATAACCTTTGCGTTACTGTGAAAGAAGTGTTCTCGTTGAATGAACATCTGTGTCCAACTTTATAAAGGATTCAGAGCATGATGGGATGGCCACAGCTGGTGGAACTCAAAGGATACTTTCTTGGCTGTGAAAATGGAATAACAGGCTTGGGGGAACGCCTCGGTGACAGAGGGCTTACTTAGTATCTGCAAAGTCCTGGGTTCTATTCCTAGAAAAAGTGGGGTAGAGCACACACTGTAAAGAACTCTTAAATGTCAACAATAAAAAACAACAACCTGATAAAAAGGGAGCCAAAAACTCTATCAGACATGTCACTAAAGAAGATATGCACAGCAAATAAGCATACAAAGAGATGGTCCTCATCATAGGTTACCAGGGAAACAGAAATTAAAATGATGAGATGCCACCACACATCTGCTAGAGAGGCCAGCACTGGCCACGCTACATGGAGGTGAGGATGTGGAGTTCCAGTAACTCTCCTTCCCTGCCGGTGGGAATACAAAATGACTCAGCCACATTGGAAGAGTTTGGCAGTTTCAGATAAAATTAATCATACCCTCTCCATACAACTAAGCCATTGTACTCCTGAGTATTACACCAAAAGAGTTGAGAGGTTATGCCCACACAAAAATCTACACAAATATTTATAGCAGCTTTGCTGATAATTGCCATAACTTGGAAGCAACAAAGATATCCTTCAGTGAGTAAGTAGACGAATACCTGTAATGCATCCAGATAATTTTATTGGCAATTAGAACATCCAGATCATCATCCAGTTCTAGAAAGAAATGAGCTACCAATTTGTGAAAACCCATGGAAGAACTTTAAATTCATCTAGTTAAGAGGAAGAAGCATATCTGAAAAGGCTATGCTAATCTGCGATTCCAACGATTCTCAACACTATGGAGATAATAGAGAACCAGTGGTTTCCAAGGGTTATGGAGAGGGAGTGATGAAGAGGTGCAGCTCGGAGACTCTTCAAGAAGCAGTTTATGCCACTATCATGGTGCAGAGATGGTCACATATTTGTGCAAACCCATAGAACATACAACAATGGAAGGGAGTCCTAAAGGAAACAATAGTCAGTAGACGCCCCTGATGTGTCAGTGTAGGTTCATCAATTGTTATGCAGGTTACACTCTAGGGTAACCTTCCCCAGACTAAGGGAGAGGGCTAGATTAGAGAGGTACATAGCATATAGGAAAATTCTGACCTTACTATTAATTTTCTTATGATCTTACCACTACTCTATTTTTTAAAATGGAAATTAAAATACTACAAGATGTTCTTTTCTTCCCTTTCTATTACTTCCTTTTAAACACTAAACCTGGAGTTTGCAAGAATATGAACAAAGCAAGCTCATCATCTAACCATGTTAAAGACATAATTACTGTCTGCTGTGCTCTTTTCCGTAAATATAGGTTACATGCACACAAATGTGACTGAAACACATACCGTGTCCTCGTAGGACAACCAAGTGGATGCCCGTATTGTTTCTGCAATGTTTTATTTCCAGTTCTTATTTTGTAATCACAGTGACAAAATAGCATCCACCAAGACCACACGGGGGGATTCTTGACCTTTTCTCTTTTCACTTATCCTCCCAGCAACACTCAAACCTGTTGCCCTTCACAACAACGCACTACCCCAGGATATACTAACATAAGCAGCTCCTTTAGGATGACAGCATTGCAGACAGACTTGCAAAGACAGAATCTTCATTACAATGTGAGAGATTTTCAGAATGCACATTTTATAGTGTTGAGGTAATTTGCACGAACACAGTCTCACATTCCTCAATAAACTTGGCAGGGGTTTAAAGCCTTATACACTCTGTTCTTGGACCACTTCAATTTTATTTCTCTTGGAGGCAGCTGGCCCCTCCTTTAGCCTTGATCCAGGGTCATTGTCCTTTCTTGCTAGGCCTATCACCATTCTGGGCTTCCTCTGATTTTCACTCTGATGGATTTCCTAGGTCCCTAGAGAACCAGGCACCTTTCCAGCCTGGGGCTTCAATCAAGCTCACAAGCACTCAAATGGAGAGCCTACAACTCCAAACACAGCAGAGTTTTCTGAGCAACCTTCTTCTGCAGCCCAGGCATCAACCTCCTGTAATAAATATGTTGGGATTTATCTTAGTTATTTCATTTTTTCACCTTCCTCTTTCCTTATGCTTCAAAATTGTATAGAACTCATAAGTCGGGGAGATAGCTCAGTGGAATAAGTGTTTGCCTGGCAAACACAAGGTCCTGAGTTCAATCCCTGGTACTGAAAAGAAAAAAAAAAAAAAAAAAACCTCATATTATCCTCTTTTCTGTGGTCCTTGTCACATAGACCTATGGTTCCTCACCACCCTCTCTTCTCCAAATTGCAATCACAGTCTCCTCAGAAATAATCAGACTCTGCATACACCCTGGACTGGTGAGCTCTGCTTCACAGTTGAAATTTCACCACAGACCCGGGGTGATGAACCCACAGCACACTACCCTTGGCTGGCTGTTTGTTACCATTGAAAGCTCCGACTGGTTCACCTTCAATTCCATGGCCATTTGCCCCAGTCAGTGCAAATCACCTACTTAAGCCTCTTCTAAGTGGGAGGAACACCCCAGTGCTCACCTTAGACCTTTGGATGGCCTCTTCAGGGGCCAGGTCTGAGCTGCCCAGAAGTTTTCTGCCCATGTTCTCAGAACAGAGATGTACCTGAGAAGTACTACACATCCAGCAAAATCCATACAAAGACTGACCTGGTTTGGAGTCTCCTTGCACTGTCAAGGCTGCTCAGAAGTGTCGACCACTCTGAAGGTTTACCTTTCATGGTCATTTTGACTTTGGGAAGTGCTGGAAGTTGCACAGTGCAGGTGGGATCTGGTCATTCTAGTGAGGAAGACACCGTGTAATGCTTTCATGAGTTTGCATTTCCATCAGACAGCGCTCAGAAACAGCTCTCTACTTCTGACTGTTCATACCTCACAAAGACACTCATGAAAAAGGAGTGCCAGGACTGCTTCAGAAATGGTCAAGAGTGTGGAATAAGTGTGATCACAGAAAGAATATGTATGTTCAAGGTAATTTTTTTTATTTAAGTGCATGTCATGCTTTGGTCAGTCCCTGTTATGTTCCCAGGTAGAATCAGTGCTGAGTATCTTTCTTGAACTGTGTCTTGCTTGTCTTTTCACCCTGCGCTGTCCTGCCACCTTCACTCCCTGACCTGCCTCTCCCAAGAGTACTTTCTTAACAAATCATGAACATAAACTTGTGAATATCATCTCAGAGTCAACTTTTGAGGAACTCACCCCAGTCCATCCTATGAAATGTTAACATTTAGTTAGTCTCTGAATTTGCAAAACTGATCACTCCAGATGTATCAACACTTTGGAGGAAAAATTTGGTGTGTTTTTTTCTAGCCAAAAGAATCTGGAGAAAAAAATTAGCCCTGCTAAGCCAGGCATGTGGTGCATACCTGTTTGCAAGCTTAAGCCCACCATGGGCAATTTCATGACTTAACAAGACCCTACTTCTCAATAAAAATATAAAAAGGGTAGAGTGAAGATGTAGTTCAATGAGGGAGTTTAATCTCCAGTCTAAACTCCAGTTTAAACTCCCCAGTGCCAGGAGTGGTGGCACATGCCTATAATCCCAGTACATGGGAGGCAGAGGCAGAAGGATTGCTAGAAGTTTGAGGCCAACCTGGGGTATAGAGTGAGTTTAAGGCCAACCTGAACTACATAGCAAGACCCTGTCTCAAAAAATAAAATAAGGGCCGGTCAGATAGCTCAGTGGACCAAAGCACTTGCTTTGGCAAGTGCTAGGGAACCAGGGTTCAATCCCCATGCTGTGCCGGCCCTACCCCAGGGGCATGCTGAGACAGCAACTGAGACTGGATGTGGTGGCACATGCCTAGAATCTCAGCACTTAGGAGGCTGAAAACAGGAGGATCACTGGAGTCTGCTCTGTGCAGTGAGACCCTGTAGGCCCTGTACTAAATACATAAAAAATAATAAAAATAAAATAAAATAAGAGTGGGGAGATAGCTCAGTGGCATAAGTGCCTGCCTGGCAAGCACAAGGTCCTGAGTTCAATCTTTGGTAGCAATAAATACATTACTTAATTAATTAACTACAATGTGTGAGGGGTTTAATCCCCAGTACTGAAAAAAATTAACTTTGCTAATTTTTAAAACTTCAATTCTGATACCTTTTTAAAAACTCATATTCAATTTTCAAAAAATCAAAGTTTACTTGTGCCTATCATAAAAAAGAAAGGAGGATTGAACTCATTTATAGAGTGATTTGAACACAATTTCTTGACCTGCATTTTACTATCAATCTGGATTATTTTCCTTTTACATTACGTGAGTCAGAAATATGCTGCTTCGGAATCTATGTTAAGCAACTGGTTTTAAGATAAATGGTAACAAGATTCTACATTGATTAGATAACATTTAAATATAGTTGTGTATATCATTTCATAGTTTGAATTTTTCACATATGCTCCTAAAGTTTTTCATGTTATAGTTTCAAATATATCAAAATAATACTAGTAGATAGATTTTTATGGTCAGTAAATTCATCTGTATTTTATAACATATCATAAATATTGTGAGACTGTGTATAAAGATCTGGAAGGAAATGCACCAAAATATTATATTTGTGGAGTTATTTTTTCTATTTGCATTATTGAAATTATCATGAAAATGTTATTCTCATAAAAATAAATTTTAAATGCAATATGGACAGAAAAATCTAAGGAAATTGAAATGTTTATGATAAAAGTTCTTAAGATACATAAGCTCACAAAATTTTTAAGAAAATGCTTTTCAAGAAAATGTTAATGAAGTGAGATATGGTAGCATATGCCTATAACCCAAGCTTCTCAGAAGGCTGAGGCAGAAGAAATACAAGTTCCAGGCCAGCCTGGACACCTTAGGAAGAACCTGCCTCAAAGTAAAATGAAAAGGGTACATCCACATGGCTGACACTGACAAAGGTTCTACAATCTGAGGTACAGGATCTCAGGATAAATCCTGAGGGCATTTCACTGACCTTCTCAAACCAAAA
>NW_004524608.1:7780336-7782044 GCF_000260255.1 Octodon degus
AAGAATATATGCAGTGTATTGTTTGTTGAAACTGTACTTTCGATTTGATTTGAAACTGTCTCATTGCTATATGTTTATCAATAAAACTTTGAAAAGAAAGTAAAATGAAAAGGGCTGAAGACATAGCCCAGATAAAGGCCCTGGGGTCAATACCCAGGACTCAACCACCCAAAAAGGATAAAGAAAGAACCATTTCTTAATGGGCATAATTTTCAGCAACAGAAATTAGACATCAGTTAACATACTGGGAGAAAAGGATGATTTAACATGGGACAGGATACCATAGCAAGAAACTCTGAATAATCTATCTCAGGAGGTTTCAACAATAGGATAGCTGTCATCTATAGAAGACCCATCTGGATTCAGGCTGAACTGTGTCACTGCTTGAAGACCTTTCCAGCCGCATGAGCATGTCATTATTCAGAGAGGAGCTTTTAGAATCGACTGCAAAATTTGACCTCTGTAACTTTAGTTTTACAGAAGAAGTTGGCCAAATGTGTTTTCCAGGCAATGATTTAAGAAGGAAGAATATTTACGAGGTACCAGACTGTGATAGCTTACACTGCAAGATGCAATAAAACAAACAAGTTTTTCTTCATCAATGAGACATTTTTAATTGGTTCAGACAAAAAAATATGTAATTAATTGCACATGCACATAATGATCTATTTGAAAGGAGAGTTAACATTTTAATAGCGCACATAATTAATGATGTCTTGCATGAAGTCAAAGCAAAATGTGTCAGTGTGCATAACCTTTGAATTGAAAACGGCAAGCTGAAATGTCTGCAGTAATTACTTCGGCTGCATAAAATCTGAAGTGATGAAATCAGTTTCAAAGTCTCTTTACAGAGCCCATAGGACACATTAACTTTCATATTCAATAAACTTGGAAAGAATCATAGCAAATTACTTAGGGTTAAAATACGAAAACTCCCAGCATCATTGTCCTCATTCACAGCTCACCTTTGCCAACTCTGCCAAGCAGTTACCAAACAAAATTTCTTTGTTGAGTGACTCTAGTACCTTGATCAGGCATACCAAGTCTACGAGAGTAGAAAGCCTTTTCTATAGTAAAATATCCCCATGCATTTATACTAATTAATTTTTCTTCCCTCCTCAGAAATATCTGTGCACCTAGACAAAGTTACAACAATGTCGGGCTTTTCACACTGTCCCTTATTCATTGATCACATATGTAAAATATCTAAAATAATTTTGCTATCTGAGAGCAGTAGGTAGCTTGAAATCGGGCATGATTCACTGCCAAGGGGATGAAAGGTTGAGGGGTTCAAGTACCTAGCGTTTCTCTCAGCAAGTTAAGACCTATTGTAGCATTCTTTAAGCTTGTGCTGTTAGTTCAAATATGAATAAGTAAGTTGTTAAGTTTAGCTTTTATGTCTGCTTGGCTGGTTTCCTCTGACTATTTCCTCTCTACTGCTTAGAGATTTGCCCTAGCTGCTAGCCTGGGAAGTGTACCTTGTTGTCCTGGCTGCCCACCAAATACATCCAGGAAAGGCCAAAAAGTATAGCACTGTTGACAGATGTTACAAAATAGGTGTGCCTCATATTCTCACATCCCTCAATGAGTCCCAGGGGTGTGCTTAATATGTGAGCCCTGAGGTCTTTGTACTCTAAGGATCTACACTCATCCCATAAGCAGAAGGTGTCGATAATTTCTACATGGCTTTTCTTTCTTCTTTTTTTTT
>NW_004524608.1:7783889-7791072 GCF_000260255.1 Octodon degus
GTTTAGAAGCAAAAAAATATTTTTTAGATACTTTACCTGTCATAGGCTTCCAAAATAATCTTAAATTCTTCAAATTTTGTTATAAAGACAATAGCTTCTTTTAGAAATAGCAAAGGGGTGACCAAAGTAAAAGCTTTTCTGTTAATTATTATTAATCTACCCCTCCTGTCTTGTACTGTGTCCTTCACAGCCATGCTGGGATTTGCAGGAAAGAAATGGCATTTACGTTTAAACTAACTACATTTCCCCTTGTTGAACTTGGGAGTCATACAATATCATGTAGACACCAATTTCACATTAATTCTGTATTAGCATAGCTTGAGAGGTGGGAAGGAGGTGAGGAGGACCCACCAGTCAACTAGCAGTGATGGTTACTAATGAGAAACAGCCTGGAGCCTGGAGCTTTCTGCTGGGACAGAGCAAGGAGACAGAGACAGACAGAGACAGAGACAGAGACAGAGACAGAGACAGAGACAGAGACAGAGACAGAGACAGAGACAGAGACAGACAGAGACAGAGACAGAGACAGAGACAGACAGAGACAGAGACAAAGACAGAGACAGACGAAGACAGAGACAGAGACAGAGACAGATGAAGACAGAGACAGAGACAGAGATAGAGGCAGACAGAGACAGAGACAGACAGAGACAGAGACAAAGACAGAGACAGACGAAGACAGAGACAGAGACAGAGATAGAGACAGAAAGAGACAGAGACAGATGGAGACAGAGACAGATGGAGACAGAGATGGAGACAGACAGAGACAAAGACAGAGATAGAGACAGAGACAGAGACAGATGGAGACAGACAGAGACAGAGATAGGAACAGAGACAGGGATAGAGACAGAGACAGAGACGGAGACAGTTGGAGATGGAGACAGAGATGGAGACAGAGACAGAGACTGACAGAGACAGAGACAGAGACAGATAGACAGAGACAGAGACAGAGATAGAGACAGAGAAACAGAAACAAGACAGCGACAGACTGAGGATTCCTTCCTTCCAGAGACAAAGTGAATACATTCCTCTGAAATAATCTCTATTCCTCTGAAATAACCACCTTTTTAATTGTAATTTAATTTCCCCAAAAATATTTTCTATAAAGACATATCTCTTTTGAGTTTTCTAATGTTAAACAGGAGCACAGAGCATTGATTATTCATTGCCTTCAAAAACATCAGGTTATAGTTTACATGACTGATTAAATCTTACAAAATCAATTATACTCTTCAGAGTAATTGATACATTCTAAAGATCTCTAACTACACAAAACAAATACTCAAAATCACCAAAGTTGAAATAAATTGCTTCAAAAAATTGGGGCTGGTGAGATGGCTCAGTGGTCTAAAGCACCTACTTAGAACAAGCTTAGCAAACACAGGGACCACGGTTCAATCCCCCAGCACCACATGCCAGCCAGCCCCGCCTCCTGGTGGGCTGAGCTGGCCACACACACACACACACACACACACAAATAAATAAATAATTTTTTTAAAAAAATCACGTATCCTAGAACTGGAATTTATGACTTTTGCACATCTACCATTTGGCCATCCAGAAAAGCCTGTATAGCAACTAATAATTGCAAGCTCATCTATAAAAGTCATCACTAAGGTGCTTTCCTGGCATACACTGATGCAGACCTGCAGTGACTAGGGAGGCTAAGGCAGAGGAATTATTTGACCCCAGGAGTTAAAGACCAACCTGACCAACGTGATGAGAATACAAATAATAAATAGCTGATTTTACAATGCATTTCTCAGTGTCTCTTCCCAAGTTGCTTTCTTATAAGTATCTATTCTGTTACTGTAAGATTACAGGAAAGGATCAGATGACAGCAGTGTCCTCAAAGGAAAATAGCACCTGAAGTGTGACAAAGACTACACACAGCTCTGTGTTCTGTACTGGTGGCCAAGGAAGAGTGAAGTAACTCCCTCCCCTGTGGTAGGGGAGAGCTGGTAGCGCAGGGCGGCTGAGCCCCATGGACACACAGGTCTGCAGGCTCCAGCCTCATGATCTCCGTCTGATGGAGAAATGTGGAGAGACAGTTCTTAAAAAGATTTAAATGAATAATATGCTTTGTACGTTTCAACTATGGGTTGTTTACATCAGAATGTTATAAAAGTCTATCCCAACTGGAAGTTAATAACATACAAGGTATTATAAAATTATGAACCAATTAATAGGAAACAGAAAATACGTTTAAAGTATGGACAATTAGCAATGTGCAAAAGAACCCAGTTTACTTGTATTATTCATGAGTCCACAAATTTTTCTATTGTTTTTCATTTAATTCCCAAATTCTCTTAAAAGATGTATATCTTGAGTTCTCTCCCTATTCCTGAGCTCATAGCAGTGTTTTTTACTGTATCAGAAAATACCATGAATTTACTCATGTGATTTTAGTTAAATCTCATCACATATACCAAATTATACTTCTCTACTGTCAAGAGCTTTCTCCTGTTGTCTCCTCTTTCTTCATCTAGTTTATCCTTTTCTTCTACTTCTTTTTCTTCACTCTTTGATTAGCATAAACCCTGCCTTAATGCTTCCTCAGCTTCCAGTTTCAGTTCTGATACCCACTCATTTTCCTTCTTAAGAAAATACCTACAAGAAAATGTATACTTATTTGAGTGACCATATTTTAAACTTCACATTACTTGTGAAAACTACTGTCAATCTCTCGGTGTCATCAACAATTGTTAGAACTGGTAAGGAACAATTAATACAGTACTTAAGAAAGCTCAGCCACTAGTGGAAATGGGTGTACATTAGTACTTTTTTCTCTTTGCACATGCATCTGCAGTTTGTATGAATACAGAAGAAAAAAAGCCATAAAAACAAATTCACAATCTACACTAAAAATTCCAAATTAAAAGTAGAAGTCGTACTTGGCCTTAAAAGCAGCCCAGAATATTATGGGAGGACAGCAAAGAGAAAACTATTTCTAGGGTGGAGATTTGCAAGAGGATCAGTTTCATGAAAGAAGGAGCTGATGGGACAGTCAAAGAAGCACAGGGTAACATAGATGCTGGTCATTTCTGTCACATACCAGTTAAGGGCTGCACTCGGGAATGGTCCAATGAAACCCCTAGGGGTGAGTTAACTAAGTTCAGTTTGGTTTTTTCACCCAACAAGAATTTCTGGCCTGACGACCGTGTGGTCACTTCCTGTACCATCACCATCCCGGCTTTACTCTTTTCACTCTACTTTCTTCAGCTTTTGTCTCTTGACTTGATAGCCTTCAGATGGTTTCTGTTTCACACGTATCTCAGCTTGGCTTTGTATGGAATACAAGGAAAGAAGAAGCACCAAGAAAGCAGGCAAAAGAAAGGGCAGCAGGGGGCCGGGGAGATGGCTCAGTGGAATAAGCGCTTCTCTGGCAAGCGCAAGGGCCTGAGTTCAATCCCCGGTTCCGCAAAAAAAAAAAAAAAAGGAAGGGCAGCAACCAGAGCAAGACAGCAACACGTTGCCCACGTCTCCAGCTGGCTGCCCTGTGAGTCCCGGATGAAGCAGTGTCACAAAGCTGCTTGCCCCTTTCCATACTTGAGGCTGGAATGCATGGAGATTTTTTTGTTCATTTTTGTGTTTTCGTTTGTTTTGTGTTTCAGTAATAACTGGGTCACACATACCTACTGCAGAAAGAATAGTAAGAATGAAGGCTCCATTAAAGAAAGAGGAAAAGGAAGCATATTAAGTTGGTCCCTACCAACACGAGTCACGAACTGGGATCACTTCTGTACAGCTCAGGTCAGTAACACTGTCCAACATGAGTGTCTTCACCTGCAAGATGGTGATAATAATGACATCTAAGTAGGTGTGTGGGTGGAGATTAGAGATTATGTGCCTGAGATGGTCAGTGCGGTCCTGACATGCTAGCTGTGCACAGTGAAGATTATGCTGCTGTTACAATTTTGGTTGGCAAGTGAGTTGGCTATCTGATTAAAAGTTAAAGGGATTAGATTTGAGTGAATATGGGGAGAATAAAATTTTAGATTGAGTATGTAATCATGCAAAGACATCAAAATAAGAAAAACACATCAGGAAATTTAGTGGTAGTGTTGAAGGAATTTGGTAGTTTAGCAAGGCTGTTATCTGTGTGAGCTGTGTCAGAACTGGCTGATAAGAGGTGTTGGCAGTGGAGGGAGAACAAGAGTATGAGATCCCTGTCGAGGATTTTGGAAGTCACCCTGCAGATGGTGCGGAAAGCTGCAGGTCTCAGGCAGGGTAATGTCTCAGCAACCCTGTGTTTCAAGACTACGCTGACAGCAATGCGTAAGATGTTCTTATGAACTGGAGAGAAACCAAAGCAACCAGAGCAATAGAGACTGATTTATATCTGAGTAATACATTGTGGGCTGAAGTACAATGGTAGCAACAAAATTGAAAAGGAAGTCTGATCCAGGAGACATTTCTGAACATCAACTCTGGCATCCAGTAGAAGTAAAAAAAAAAAAAAGGGCAGGGAAAATGTGATGCAAAGGCAGGTAGCTGAACTTTGAGTTCAGTGAGTTCTGGCTCAGAACAAACATGTCAGCAGGAGGAAGGACCTCATCAAATAACGAAAGAATGGAGCAGGAATTGGAAAGGTGTGGAAAGATAGGAAAGAACTGAAAACAGAAATATTTACTAACATAAATAAGATGTATGGAAATTTATACATTCTATGGGGTTTTTAATCTATACATTTTTTTTCCTCAGGCAAATCAAGCAGTCTGTAATGCCAAAATGCCTAATGTCAGGCCCGAACTAAACTGGCTGTGCAAGAGGCCACACCCATGTACATTTAGAACATTTATTTGCTGTTGCAATCGCATTAGCATAGAAATAATCCAAAAGTATGCAACGAAATTTCTGAAGAAAATTTCCATTCCTTCATTATCCTGCTTTGATTAGAAAACAAAACTGTTCATCTGGAAGCATTGGTGTGCAGTCTACTCCTGCAACAAACAGCAGAATGAGTTCATTTACTTCTTCGTGCAGTTAGCAGCATTTACATGGTGTGGCCCAGAGCTCTGGGCTCAGTTTCAGCAGTTAGCAGTCACAATGGAAATCCAACACCAAGGCGAACCCTGGAATCCCTGCTAGAATCAAGACACTGTCACTCTGAGAACAGGGTAAGCACTATGAATGGCCTGTTGATAAGGTTGTTTGCTTATCATTTTTAGCCCCGGACATTTAAAACTGAGCAGGAAACACTTTTGAAAAATAAGCCCTGAACAGTGTAGGATTAAGAGTGCTTTTATCTCCATTTGTAGGATATTTGATCTTTTGAGTTTCAGCATGTAGATAGTTTCAAATTACCCACTTTCATTCTCAGCTTAGCAGAACAAAACACTGGATGCTAGAATCTTTTCGAGATGTTCCTAAAATTATTTTCATGAAAGATTCTATACAGATATGATTGTTTCATATCTGTTCACTTTTTTTTTTTTTTCAGGTAAACTGTTAATTCACTTCCAGCCTCAGAAAACCCTTTTAAAGATACTGCATATGTTTTCTTCTAGCACCTTATTTTACTTTACAGGGAATCGTTCTCCTCTTAAATGAAGTCATAAAAATTTATGGCACTACTTAATTTCATATCTGCTTGCCTACAGTACTTAATTAGCATGGATATAAAAAGGCAGAATTTTATTACTTACACGTTAAACGATCTCGCATGCAATATGTAATGAGGACTCAATAGTTTCAGAAGTCCACGTGGTTATAAAGTCAGAGAGTTGAATGAAAGGAAATAATGTTTTTCTATTTTGTTAAATTTTATTGCAAGACACAGTGTGCCAATGGCATTTAACCTAGAAACAGCAGAAGTGCTAAGCGGAGCATATTAGGACAATGAAACGTAACCTTGTTATAGCAAAACATTCTACTCATTCTGGTAGCTATCCAAGAAATCAAGTTCTCTTTCCTCTTTCAAATTTGTGGAAATACTCTGCTAATTCTTGAATATCACTCTGGAGCCCCAACTACTGGGGTAATTATGTGTTGTGTATATATAAGATTTTTGTAGGCTTCACTGGCATAAATATCAAAGAAAGAAATAGAGATATTTGCTATTGTCTTCCTAGACATGTCAATGACCAGTTATTCTATACTTAAAATTATTAAACCAAGATCATTTATGTTTAGTTAGACTTTGAGTTATAAACACTATGTCTACAATTCTATTCATTATTTCCTTTTTTAACTTAAAAAAAATCCCCCATAAGCACGTAGTACCACTTTAGGATTTGAAAAGTGCAGGTTAGCATTTGAACCGAGGTATCATGCCTTCTAAACCACTTGCTTAACAACCCATTCACTCAGAACATGATGTCAAGTTAAAAGAATTCAAAGAACTTGGATTAGGTACTTTTAATAATTCTCATTATGACCTCCTAAATTAAATTACAAATTGAAATGCAGCTGAAATGACTCTAACTAGTGTTGTTGCGGCTAATGAAAAGCTTTTAATGCCCAACACCTATTTCTGGGATATCTATTTTTATGAAAGTGAGTTCCACTTGCCAAGAAGTAATAAGGCGTTTGTTAGTCTAAAACTTTGTGTTTAGACTTTTTTTAAAAAAAGAAAATTATATCCCAATGTCAGAGAAATGTGGGATATGGATGGGATTTCAGTTAGTGCTTTTCCAATTAGCATTAATTTCAATGAGAGTGTTATTGATTTTCAACGTCATGTCAGGGCCCTGTGCTAAGTCCCTTACTGAATACTGTGACATCTAACTTTCCCCTAACTGTGATGACTTAGGCCTAGTCCCTCGACTTCACTGAAGATGAAATTTCTAGATTCTGAGACTTACTTGGATATTGTGTCTAGTAATAACCAGTAGCAAAACAGAGATGCTATTGTCTGTGTCCTCATTAGTGTCTAGGAATATGCAAGTACATGACAAAATTTTAATATTGATCCTACAATGTTTAATGTCTATATAAGTTAGGTTAACATTGCATTAGTTAGAAAGTAAACTAAAACTTGAATGGAAGTTTTCAAGTGGGCTTTGACAGTGGGATTTTATATAGAATATAAATATTAGTTTTAACTAAAATCAGTTAATATCAAAAAAAAAAGTTGAGACCATTTTGGTTAGATGTCTTTTATATCTTTCATATCTACTCATTTTAATTTGTTCCTGGGTCTCTATCATCCTCTAAAGGAAATCATTAATAATTTCTATTATGT
>NW_004524608.1:7791172-7795832 GCF_000260255.1 Octodon degus
TATATTAGATCATTTAATCCCTACAATAACCCCTTGGGTTACAGATTATTATAAGTCCTATTTCTGAGATATGGAAATTTTAGAACACATGTTAAAAAAGCTTTTGAAATTTATATTGCCCTTACCCCCACTTTATAAGGCCATATATTTCAAATTTCCTAAACTCTAGCTCAGTGACGTATGTTATTTTGACTGTTGCAGTCTGGCTCTGTAGTTCCAAACTTCTGATCCCAAACTCACTCATTGGTAACCTAATTGAATTACTTTCAATTCAGCACATAGCAACTGAGAGTCTGGCGTGTGCTAGACAATGTTCTGAATGCTTTAGGGTAAATGAGTCGACCTGATGTTTGTAAAGCAATACAAAGTAGAAGAAACTTCTGTTTGTTCCTCAGACTCTCCATAAATTCTACTATTCTGAGAAAAGATGCAGTCTGAAACAATATGCTTTTGGAATGATGAAAATGTTGACTCTCCCGGGTAATCAAGGAAGCATTAAATACAAAAATATACATGTAGAAAAGCACACAAATGGTTAAGTCTAGTTTCTTTATTTCCGTGGATCTAAAGAAATTCAAAAGGGCCAGCCAAATGGCTCAGCTAATTAAAGTGCCTGCAAGCAGGCACAGGGGCTAAGATTTGATCCCCGGGACTGCTGAGTCAGCCCCACCCCCAGGGCCCACTGAGATGGCAATTAAGACTCGATGTGTTGGCGCACACCTGTAATCCCAGCTCTTGGGAGGCGGTGAACAGGCAGATCACTAAGAGTCCGATCTACTAGTGAGATCCTGAACACCCTGTAGACTCTTCCCTAAAATATACAAAACAAAACAAAAAATTTAAGATGAATTTCCTTTATATTAATCATCTAGTGAACCAACATCCAATGCAGGAACTGATCGCTTAAAGTGTTTGCTAGTGGAATACCAACCAATTACATAGTCATTGAGACTCTGAGTTAAAAGATTGAACTAAAATATTCATTAATCAATCTAATACTTCTGAATGAATTTTTTTTTTTTCCGGTACTGGGGATTGAACTCAGGACCTTGCAAGTTGCCAGGCAAGTGCTTATTCTACTGAGCTATCTCCCCAGCCCCTATATTTTTATAAAATATCTTGTTTTAATTTAATGGTAGTTTCTTTTTAACTCTACTTATTGGGGGAAGGCTAGCTGGATACAATATGTAACAGATCTCAGTTTTTGTTTTGATCATGTAATGAAGGAATTTATTCTATGTTTTGCTGAACATAATTGCTATTTTAGGAATAAAAATGAGGAGTTATATCCTGTTGTTGTTTTGTCAGTAATTGCTTAGGAAATTTCCTCATAAAGCAATTAAGGCAATACCATAGCAATTACTTAAATTATAGATTGGAGTCTAAAACTCACTAGGGAAAAATAATCAATATTCTTGAAGGCTTATTGGCTAACCAAGACCAATTATTCTAGCCATCTTTTAGAAGCTTTGTCCAAAATAAAACAGCTAAGAGTAATTGAAATATCATTTGACAAAATATAATTTGGCCCTATGTTCAAGCTGTTTAAAATACTGTGACTGGTTTCAATGTAGATATCCAAGTTAAAGACATTTATAAGAAGTCCAAAGGTAAAATGAGATGCATATTTTTCATTCCATGCACAGTTTACTAAAAAGGCTAGATAATTTACCCATGAGAAATAGTTTGTTAAAAAACATCTTCTCCCTGCTAGTTCTGTTCTCTACCTATTGCTTCCTCCGACCACCTTCTCCACTAAGGTGTTGATCTCTGCTCTCCTTTCTCTAATTCTAGTTTTCTCTCACCCAGTTGCAGTTGCTTCTAAATGGTAGAACATCACACTCTAAAGGCCCTGATTTCTGTGGTCTATTTAATATGCACATGAATGGAGACATCAGACTTAACGATGACTGAAATTTGCCAACTGAGAAATATGGTCTCATGTCTAAAACAAATAAGGAGGTAACACTTGATGAAACCGTAGATATGGTGAGTTTTCTGTTCAAACAGTAATAAGTAACTACTTGGCTTAGAGAAATATAAACTCTTTCTCTCATTTAATATTAAAGAAATTTTCAGGAACACAAGCAAATTAATCATCAAATTTTAACAAAATGTTTCCTTTAAGGTTTTAAAAATTAATGATTCAAAGAGTAAGATGAAACTCCATATATAGGACCAAACCCTAAGGTCAAAAATGATCAATAATAGTAAAATTATAAAAACTCAAGTGTGAATTCCAAATTGAATATCAATATGTGATTATATTACTATGATATAGTAATCTAAGCTGGGCTTTGTTACTCTTTTGACAATACACAATTTTTTTTTCAGTACTGGGGATTGAACTCAGGACCCTGCACTTGCAAGGCAAGCACTTATTCTACTGATCTATCTCCCTGCTCCACACAATATACAATTTTCCAAGAGTTGAAAATGTGGTTGATACAAATACATATTAAACAAATGTGTGTCAGACATTTATTTAGTTCATGGGAAATAAAAGACGCTAAACCTAGATGCAAAGGCAAAAATAACAAAAACTAACAGTCTAGCCTTTAAGAAAAGTGTTTTTCTCCATGGACATAAAGTATTTTTTAGTTCACTCGAGTTCATAAATATACAACAGCCACAACAGCAAAATCTCCAAACCTTATTAAAAACAAAGGTAAGCCTGTCTCATTTTACCTGGATAGTTGAGTGCAGCACAAAGTCTTATTCAAAAACAGAAGCCTCCTTGTTAAGGTCAGCACATTGAGAGCATCTTCTGCTGCACAAGTACTCAGCCCAGAAATCAATGTCTTTAGAAATGGCATAAAGACAGTCAAATAGCCTCTATTAGTGCAGACTTTTTAATAGACTCTAACATTTCAGAGTTTTAAAATGCTTGTTCCTATTAATTGTTTTAGCTAGGAACCAAATGCAAGAAATGTATCTCAATAGTTTCCAAATATTATCTATAAATTAAATTTTCTTGTCCTCAAGGTCCCTAAAATATGATGAGGCTTACAGCCTTTACTAAATGAGGAGTGACATCATGTACCATCCTTAAACTCTCACACACTTCCCAGATAAATTCTCTGGGGCCCTCTTATGGCAATAGAGCTCATCAGTCAACTACAACTCTTGCTTCTTCATGGTGGGCTGTCACACCAATGACATGGATTTATTCTCGCATCTGACACAGAACAAATCTTGGCCGCATCATCAATTTGCTTGATTATGTCCTGCTAAAAGGAAGAACAGATTCTTACAATGCCTATACAATCAATTGTTTTCATTTTAAGAGAGACAAAGAGAACAAAAATACACAGAAAAGTACTTGTTCTCAATTCTGAGGTTTCAGAAAGAATTAGTTACTGGAGCTGGGGAGATAGCTCGGTGGTCTAAGTACCTGCCTGGCAAGCTCAAGGACCAGGGTTCAATCCCTGGTACCACATGCCTTGCTTGCCCCCTGCCATGCTGGCCAGTGGGTGTGGTGGTGTACGACTGTAATCCCAGCCCTAGGGAGGCTGAGACAGGAAGGTCACAATAAGTATGAGCTGCATACTGAGACCCTGGACAAAATAAATAAATGATTTAAAAAGAGAATCAATTACCATTTAAAGTATGTTTCATTTCAGCGTACAAAAGTATATCCTACCAAATCAAGGGGTATGAAGCAAGCTAGGAAACAAAAAAAGGGTTTTGTTATAATCCATCAGAAAGAAGACATTAAAAATAATAGGAGCCATTACACTTTTCTCCTTAAATATTAAATATTACTAATATCTGAGGTTATCCTATTTAGGATCAAAGAACACTAAAAATCCTGATGAGTCTTCTAGTATCATCTGGCTATAGTCTAAGATGTGACACATAGAGATTCCTACTCTACACTTCTCAGGCTTTGTCTGAAAGTATCAATTGTTTAGAGTACATGGTAGAGTCTACATTAGTTTTGTGCTTTTCAAGAGCTCCTTTGAATTAGACTAGGCCCACCTGCATAGCCTTCTTTTTTTAGGATCAATCAATTAATAACCTTTATTCCATTGCAAAATCCCCTTTGTTACGTAACACACCTGCAGGCCTGATACCATATTTGTATTCCTATCGATTATCAAGCAATTTTGGGGAAAGCCAGTGACATTGAAGGATTTTATCTACCACACAGTCCACATAGGCTTTGAGACTTTTTTTGTGTGTGTATTCGGTACAGGGTCTCACTATGCAGCTCTGACTCGTAGTGATTCTCCTGTTTTCAGCCTCCCCAGCACTGGGATTACAGGCGTGTCCCAAACATATAACTACTTTCAACAAACAAAAATTGTTAGGAGACATTTCAGTATTCTATACTACCTAAAAATTATGTAAGTACCTGATAACTCTAGTAATTAATTGGGTTAAATATTAATTTTATTTACTTTACCTTAAAGTAAATAAAGGTAATAGAATTTATATTTAAATTGCAGGAGAAACTAAGCATGAGTTTTTTTGCACCAGGAATCAAACTCAGGACCTTGCACTTGCCAGGCAGGCACTATGCCACTGAGCTATATTCTTGGCCTCGATTACTGTTTTATTACGTTTACTAGAATCATAATCCAGTTTAGTTGAATGTATGATAGTTATTTTTTTATTGTGAAGATTACCTAAGAACAATGTTTGCATATCTAATCAA
>NW_004524608.1:7814248-7825810 GCF_000260255.1 Octodon degus
ACAAACGCCACCCTGCTGTGTGACCTTGGTACCCCCGCCCCCCAAAGGGCTTCATCCTGGAAGCCCATGGTCTATGCCACATTCCTGTGTTCTCCGGCTCACTTCTCCTTACCTGGGTGTACCTAAAGCATGTCCCCTTTCTGGAATTTCCACTTTTGGAAGGGAGAGAAGAGAGCACACACAGCTGAGCTTGTCTCTTTGCCTCTGGCAGTTTTCCATACCCGCTTCTCCCGGCTAGAAGGGGTAAGGTTTCTCCTTAGCTTTCCTCTCTGGCAAGGACGCAGACTCCATCACAGCCTCCTTCCTCAAGGAACTCTTGGGCTGCGGACTAAGCCTTAAGGACAAGTATTGTGTTTCTCTACCCGTTAAAAGAAGCTGAGATTAAAATGCAAGCTGCTGCCTTACCAGGCTCTGGAGACTCCTGAGCAAAAAGACACCCTGGTGGTGTTTCATGCCCAACATACTATTTCTGCATCAGACGTTTAACTGCGTGCAACATCTGGGAACACACTTGCTTTTATAAATCAGGGCAAAGGTATTTGTGGGGGAGATTATACTATGAAGTCTTTTTGTTCCCTCTAAAACAACAAACGAGTTTATAGACTGTGGGAAAACGAGAACAATTGGAATAAATTCGTATCAATATACCTCTAAGAGTTAAATTATATTGATTAAAAATCATATTGATTTAATCGAGGCAAAGTACTAGAGTTAGGACCATGTAAAAGCAATCAGAGCCCCTGCTCTTACAGAACTTTCATTTGAGCCGAGGACATGTCTGTTATACATTCAATATAGTCAATATAGAACCTCATTATGCTATTATAGGGGTTATGCAGGGATGTTCTCTTTTTGAGGGGATGCTCTCTAAGGTAATATTATATTATTTTATTGTCTTATAGGAGATACAATGATTTTTATTTTTTTTAATTCTGAGGCAAGGTCTTACTAAATCACTAAGTTGCACAGGC
The DNA here is from genome assembly GCF_000260255.1 of Octodon degus. Taxonomy (NCBI): domain Eukaryota; kingdom Metazoa; phylum Chordata; class Mammalia; order Rodentia; family Octodontidae; genus Octodon; species Octodon degus. The sequence continues at coordinate 7,815,220 of NW_004524608.1, forward strand.
TGAGTTTGAACTTGTGACTTTTCTGCCTTGGCCTGCCAGAGCGCTGAGACTGCACATGGACACCACCATGGCCAGCCAAAGTGAGCTTTTTAGGAAAGTTACTAACAAAAATATTTGCAGATCTCCTGTTTTTGGATAATCAAGACACTAAGATACCCTCTTTTAAAAAACTTAATTAGAACTTTATTAGTACATGTTTGTAGTACACAATGATTACATCCATTCAAGGGAGCTGGCACACGCACATCAAACATGTTAATTCTTTTTATATCCTCTTCTTTCACCCTCTTCTCCCCATCACCCTCTTCTTTCACCCTCTTCTCCCCATCACTCTACCTATTGGTCCCATCTCCAAAGATAATAGAAAACAGGGGATCAATCTTTCCAATGCGGAAGGAACCCAGAGGCTATTATTCCTGAACACTGCAAAAACTCTCAGCCACGTTCACTCCTGTAGTGGAGAAGTTGACAATATATTTTACTATGATCAACTTTTTAAAAAATTTAGTGAGGCATGACCGATTACATAAATACTCACTAAATAGTCTCTCTAACTACTTTCCAATGCCATCGCAAGCACAGTAATATGAACTGAATATTACTATATTTATACTGGAAACTTAAAGTATTGCTAAGGAAAGGAAAGAATAAATATTGAAAAGTGACAGAAGAAAAATGAAGACATTTGTTTCAAAAGCCAAGTGCTAAGTTAATCAAAGACAATAGTTTTTTTGACAATGGGAGAAGCAGGAAAATAGTATGAACACAGATTTTGACCAAAGAAGTTTCAAAATTTAAATATTTAAGAGATTTTTTTTTATAAATGAATATACAAAATTAGAAGAAAAACTACTGTAGATTTGAGGGTTATTTTTAAAAGATGTTAGATAAAGCCATGAAAATGAATGAATTTCCTCAAAAAGCATATGGAACACTGAAAGTTGATGAAGTATTGGGACTGAGCCCACAAAGGAGAAAAAATAAAGCCAGCGAAGACATTTTCATCCATTTAGAAGTCATCCTTTGGCTGCCTGCAAAACACTTGTGAAAGTGCTACAAATAAACTATAGTAGTATTAATTAGTATTGTTATTGTTGTTGTTACTCTGTGGTGTTAGGAATTGAATTGAGGGTCTGATGCATTTTAGGCAAATGTTCTGACACTGAGCAACACCCTCCAGTCCTATAATAAATTAATTTATGACTTTATTATACAAGAGCTCTTCAGCAGAAAGAACATAAACCCGTCTTCACCTTTTTTCTTACAAGGAGGATTTCTAGGCTCCGGTTTTCCATGTTCATCGTGAGGTAGAGGAAGAGATGGTGTTATTTTGCTCTGAAAGATCTTGCCAATAGGAGATTTGAGCTATTCAAGAAAGGAAACATGAATGTTGGGCCTTCAAGAAGTGTGTAAATGCCCCGGGCCCTTTGGCTGCTAAACCAAGAGTAGAAAAGATTATGAGCTGTACTCATGTGTCAGGAACTTGGGATGGGTATTCAAGAACGTGAGGTCAGAAGACGTATAGTCCTAGGAGCAGATGGTACCACCAGGCTTCCTGACAACAGAGAGACCCAGAGGATCTGTCCTCCTGGCTCACTCTGCGTTAATGTAATACCACCGAGGAATGCAGGTCAGGAGCAATATTACTGCTCTAGTTTTATTGTTGCCTGAGATCATATGTTCTGCTCCAACTAGGAGACGGTACCCAGGTAAGTCAACAACTGACTCTTGATAGGTTTCCTTCCGTGTCGGTTGGAGAGCTTGGCAGAGATTCAATCTTGTCCATTAAAATTAGAGAAATATAATGATTTTTGTAATTTTCATCAGAATGGGCTAAGACACAATGTCTACCTCCAGGCTAGTATACTAACTAGTTAAGTATATGTCACACAAGTATGGTGTAATCAGTGCTATTCACATGACACATAGGCCAAGACTGTCATTGCTTAAGAAAGATAAGATGAACACCAAACACTGAAAATAATGTTAGTTAATATGACTGTGATATATTTTAAGTTTTTAATAAGGAATTTGTTTTTTGATTCCCCACGATATGGTCTTCTTGTTCACAATATTAATTTATTGTAGCTGGGTCTGTTCTTTGTAATGTTAAAACCAAGAGCACGAATATAGAAAGAATGCTAATTAAGCATATTCTCATTACACTATGCTATTTAAGAGGATATTTGCTTTTTCATATCCAGGTAAAAAATTCACTTCTTACAGTAAGATTCTAAACTTTGTCTATCCTCTCATTTGTATCTTACACACTTGAGGACTATAAATCCTTCTGATCTCAACTTTGATTGCAAGCTCTGAAGCAAGAAGAGGAAAAAGGCTGAAAAGATACTGATCAAAGACTCTTTCATAAAGCCATAAATACAACATGGTAAATGAACATTTGCATTAATGAATTCTGTGAGTTTCCCTGAGCACACAATGCCTTCCTTATAGCCGAGTAGAAAATAAATCCAGTTTCTTACCTCCCAGCCCTAGGTTGTGGCTGCAGAAGATGAGACTGGAGTTGATGGAGGGAACCGAGGAGAACATACAGGAAGGGCACTTTCTTGGGAGAACAGAGTTGATTTATATATCATATGTCTTAGAATATGGATGCTTCTTCCTCACCAAGGGGCTGGTAAGAGATTACTGACAAGGTACAGTGACATCAGGAGGGCTTAAATTTGTAAGAAGATAATTTATCCCTACCACTGTTAGACTTATTTTATACCTATTTTTATAAAATTGTACAGTAACTCACATTTTTTTAAATGTATTTGGTTGTTGCAGGGCCTCACTATGCAGCTTGGACTCGAGGTGATCCTCCTGCTTTCAGCCTCCTCAGTGCTGGGATTACAGGTGTGGGCCACTACGGCTGGACTCTGGCCTATTCAGCCTGCCCTGGGGGCGGAGCTGATGCAGTGTGTGGTGCCAGGATCGAACCATGGTCCCTGCACTTGCCTAAGGTTGCTTGAGCAGGCGCTTTAGTTGGCTGAGCTATCTCGCAGGCCCCAGTAATTAACATTTTTTAAAACCTGAGAAGCTTTAAGCCACCTGGTATGAGAAATAGTTCTCCACTGCTGCTCACTGTTTTTGTTTCACTGACTTATTGATTATTTCATCTAGATACACAGTGGCATAATTACATGGTCAGTTGCTCCTGAAGTAGTGGTGAAGTTGTGTAAACTGTAAAGAACCACTGGTTGTCTGTGTTGTTGTTTTGTTTTTATAAGATAGAATAAGAGTACTGGATCTAAAAGTTTTAGGTATCAATCTATGGCATATATCATGATATACATACATATTATAGATCACATATATGGTATAAGCAATCATTTTGGCTTAATAAAATTTCATTTTTTGTTTCTGAGAGAGGTAAGTTAATAACTAAACAATGTGAATAATTATAATGGGTGAGATTATTACCCCAAACTGCAGTTAAAATTATACCAGCTTAGGGCTTTTGCTGTATTAGAATAACTTATAGGATAAACATTTATACAACTTACAGGCAAACAAAAGACTAGTTGCCTTGTTTATATAAGACACCTATAAGAATTGGTCTCTTTTCCTTGTAATGTTCAAGTTCTGCATTAGAATATTTATAGTTATGCTAAATACAAACAATTATAAATTGGCAAGTACGAATCAGTGGTAGCTCACCTACGATTCATTTTCACACGTTCTTGCTTATAGCAATTTCTTCTGTAGGAGAAATGTTGAAGTTGGAAGAAATAGTAAGCTTCAATACTAAGCCTGAAGGTCAGAAACATCTACCTGAATTTATCATTGACTTGACTTTATTTTTAATTTTATCATGAATCCTAGGAGTTAGATAGCTTTGCTTAGCCATTAACTGTACAGTAAATATGAGGCAGTATTTGTACAACATTGCTTTCTTAAGTAGACAAATACTTAATGTCCTCAAGTACCAAATAAGGTTGACATAATCCTTCTCAAAAAAGTCTTTCGTGTGTGTGTGTGTGTGTGTGTGTGTGTGTGTGTGTAGTTGCATAAACACTTCATGTACTTTAAAATTTATTGTAATTGACATTAAAAACACAAAATTGTGTATGTTTATGGGATTGTGCTTTTTAAATACATCCATAACAGGGTTATAATTCGTATGTCTCACTGCTGGTGGCTTGAATCACTGATGGCATATGCATGATTTCCCATCACGTGGCTTTTTATGAATTTTATTAGTAAAGAGACCAATGAAAGCAATTAGAGCCATTTGTACTACCACTGGTGCAACCCACTCAAAGGTGCACGTATTCACCATCCATAGGTTGAGCCGGCAGGAACATGCTACTGAACAGTCATTTAAATGGGGGAAAGGATTACCATTACCATTTTCTTAGTGGGAAAAATAGCAGTTAAACTAGCAAGCCAATATCTACATTTTTAATTTGTTTTAAGAAAGAATCTTTAAAGCTATAAAATAAAATGATAATTTCCCATAATTTTAAGTCTATTACTAAGGCTAATGGATTTGAGGCAAATTTTGATAGCAGAAGTTAGGCAAATCTCTATTATATAGATAATTGAAATGAGTTTAGGTTTTTTTCTAATGAAGGTCAATAATTTTGTTAATACATCAATGAAAATAGTGGTCACTGTGCAACATTTCTGTCCTGAGCCAGCGGGTCAGTCAACGAAGGTCACCTGGGAGAGGTGCGGGGAATTGAGGAGGGGACAAAGGACAGGAGACGCGAGAAATAGAGACAAGACAGGATTCTGATCAAGTCTCATTTATTCAGGGGAGGTGCTGGGTATAGTAGAGGCAAAGGGAACTGACCTAGGCGGGTAAAAGGCGCGAGTAACTAGGCAACTGGGCTAGGACAGGAAGTCCCACCTCCGGGGCATAGCAGGAGACTTATGGGAAATAGGCAGGGTAAGAAGAATTAGGAGCTTAGCTCAGCAGAGGTAGGGGAAGAGGAACTCGGAAAACCACTTGCAATAGGATTGGAGGCCTGGAGTTATTGTGCCTCCCACACATTTCTTTGAACAACCGCTAATCATCCCCCACAGTAAAGGCCTACAGTATGTCCAGTGAACACTGGAAGGCTATGGAACTCATCTGAGGACACCCCACCCAGAGTTATGTTTAATCATATATTTAGCTTAAGAAGACAATGAAAAAGAATAAACACACTTCTTTCTATGTTGTTTGCCTAATACTGCCTTCCTTTAAATGTCTAATGTAAAGGCAGTTATTAATATTTGAGGTCAAGGCACTTGAGCGAGTTTGAGACAGAATGCAAAAAACTACTGAGGGATTTGGCCTTTGTCTGTCATGGACCATGACCCTTTGTTTGATGTGAGCGCCTTACAGCAGTTACTACTGTTTATATAGAAGATCTATGACATCTTCCATTAAGAGCCTAGTAATATGCTATCCTGCTTTATATTTATGAAACAAAATTACAACAGTGTTACCCATATTATACTATAATATTCTAAAGTACTTCTTGGCATAGTGATTATTATGATTTGTGTCTAGTTGTCCCCCCAAAGCCTCATGAAGTTGTTACAGGTAGCCTGAGTTAGATAAAAATGTTGTAGGTAGTTAGACAGGGTCAGGCCCTCGAAGGAGATGACAAAGACTAGACACCTTACTGGGGAGATGCTCCTGGTGTGAGCCAGACCTAAAGATCAAACAAATGCTGACTCCCTAAAGTTGGCATCCAGGATTGCTCATTAGTCAGGAAGAATCATTGTCTGAAGGCCACCAGATAAGGTCCCGATTTACACTCATGCCCACTTACTACGTGACTCGCTACCCCATTTTGTCCTAGGCCTAATAAATTTTACCTGAGCAATGGTGCTTGTAATCCCATTGGTTGACTATAGTTTTGTCCCACCCTGTATCCACCTAGGTGAGACCCCTTTGTCTCTACCTTAGCCCCGCATGGTTTTGTTTGTTTGTTTGTTTGTTTGTTTGTTTTGTGGAACTGGGGATTGAACTCAGTCCCTTGCGCTTGCCAGGAAAGCACTTATTCCACTGAGCCATCTCCTTGGCCCTCCTGCATGGTTTTGTCCTATAAAAATAACCTGAAAGAGACAGCTTCCTGGGCAACCCGCTCGGGTCCCCCTTCTGTCCCTCTCTGAAAGAAGCTTTCCTTTCCAATAAAGTTTTACCCTCAATCTCTGTTTGTTCCTAAAATTCATTCTTCGGTTTTAGAGAACACAAACTCATTCAGGCCAAGTTGGGAATTTCACGTCCCTATATCAAAGTCATGGGGCAGACTTCTATACTTTGTGATTAACTAATGATCCACTGGGATTATGGGTGTGAGTGCTGCTGGGATTATGAGTGTGAGTGCTGCTGGGATTATGGGTTTGAGTGCTGCTGGAATTATGGGTGAGAGTACTACACCCAGCCTGGGGAGGAGAGCCTGAATGCAGCATAAGGTAGACAGACTTGCTCTCTGTTGCCATGGTTGCTGGTACTCTTCCCTTTTGCTCTTGCTGTTTTGCTGTTTTCTTTTTTTGTTGTTGTTGTTAAATTTTATTTTATTTTATTTTGAAAAGTAAAAACAAAAGCAGGACAAAAATCAGAAACAAAGACAGAAACAGTAAAACACAACAATACATGTTACAAATTTTCAAAATAAGAATAGCTGATTAAGGGCTGGGGAAATGCCGCAGTAGAATAAGTGTTTCCCTGGCAAGCTCAAGGGTCTGAGTTCAATCCCCGGTTCTGCCCAAAAAAAAAAAAAAAAAGAATAGCTGATCGATAATGGTTGATGCATTATCTATTTTTTGATTAATATATTTTTATTCACTTTAATAAGAAAAAAGATAAAATAGCAATGAAACAGTTTCAAAACATGTTAGTAGGATAGTTACAATAATTAAAACATTGCATATTGTTGTCTTCATAGTAGTTATTCAGAGGACAAGATACAGATATGGTATCTTGTCTAAACAATATTAGTCCCTGAGTTCAATCCCTGGTTCTGCAAAAACATTAATTAATTAATTAATTAAAAATTAAAATATATATATATATATTAGTACAAACCTTTCTTCTCAATGAACTAAGAGAAAGTAGCTGTATCTATCTTATCTTGTGTACACACACACACACACACACACACATATATATATATATATTTTTTTTATAGCAAAACATTCCTCTACTTATATCCCTCCTTTTTTGGTTTTGTTTTGTCAGAGAAGCATTTTCCATTTCAGTTACAGAATCTGTATTTTTTTTTTTCAAAACCGGGGATTGAACAGAGGCTCTTGCGCTTGCCAAGCAAGTGCTTATTCTACTGAGCTATCTCACCGGCCCCCAGAAGCTGTATTTGAAGTCTTTATTTTATTTTATTTTATTTTATTTTATTTTATTGGAGAATTCTTTAAAGGAGCTTCTCATGCTTGATGCCAGTCCAAAGATTGTAGGTACTTGAATTCATGTTTTGCTGTTTTCTGCCACCATGAACTATTGCCCTCTGCCATGTGCTGCTCTGCCTGGAAGCCAGCTGAGTATGGACTGAAACCTCCATTAATGGTGAGCTAAATAAACCTTTCCTGCCTTCACTTTGGGTGTCAGGTGTTTGTCTCAGCAACAAGAGAAGAGTAACAGAAACAGTGATTACGAGTTTTCTCATCAGTAAGATTAAAGCAAGAGGGTTGTGCCTGGTGCACACCCCTGTAACTCCAGCACTTAGGGAGGCTGAAACAGGAGGATGACAAGTTTGAGTACCACCTGAACAACCTAATGAGACCTTGTTTCAAAAAAGAAAAAAAATAGGGGGCTAGAATTTTGCTCAGCGATAGAGTGTACCCTTCTCCGGGCTAAATTCCCAGTATCATATTAAACAACTAAGGCAGTAATGTTAGTTGTAGCGAATTTTTATGATTATTAAACTAGCTAGTTATCTACCAAGTACGAAATAGTGCTTAGAACCTAGTAAGCCTTGCATATAGGGCAGCTATTTTCATTTTCTTGTCTTCTTTGCAGCAGCCAGAGATACCTTGCAAGGGCTGATAAGATCCTAAAAGCTGAACTCAAAGCAGCCACCTTGAACAGCTTATATATTTCTTTGAGCTTTGCCCTCCCCAGCACAGGCTGCTGTATTCCACTTCATTATGTATTTTTTTTAATTTTTATTTATTTATTTATTTTTGCAGAACAGGGAATTGAACTCAGACCCTTGTGCTTGCCAGGGAAGTACTTATTCCACTGAGCCATCTCCCTGGCTTCACGATGTATTTTTAAGGCATTCGGTGGCATCGGCGTTTTCTGTTCATACAGCTCTGGCAAGTACTGAACCAGTTTTTCAAAGATCTCTGAGAGAGCAGGATCTGGCAGCACAGAACTGGCCAATGAGGGCAAGCACAGATCTCAGTGAGGAGCCACAGCTTGTGAAACTCACTGGACACACATGGAGCTTTCTTAAGTTCTATATCACTTTTCCAATTATTCAAATATGATAAGGAAATTGTATTTAAGGAAGAAAGCTTATATAAAAGATGGATTTCCTGGTTTTGGCCCTTAAAACACTCCCCCTTTAGAATCATGAATGTATGAGTAACTTGAGATTGACAACGTTCTACGCATGCTTCTGCCTGTCTTAGCCTCAAGCTCACCACAGTTTCTAGACAGAAAAATCTTTGCAGAGTTTAAAGGGCTAGTTTCCAATCCACATGACGTGGTGTCCTCTAAGGGTCACTGTAGTAGTTTGAATAGGGAACAAGCAATGACAATCCAGAGGTCAAACAGCAAGGGCTAACTCTGGGGCACATTTTGAGATGTATATGAAGCCCCAGAGAGTGTGGGATTCAAAAACATTAGGAAGAAAATCAAGTTCTATTTTAAAGCAATTGAAATAGTACTTTTGTTTACATTTCAACCATGAAATACAAAGCAATGAAAATTTAATAGATCTTACATAATTCTGAACTTTAACCACCGCTAAACATTAATGCTTTTTTACTGTTTAACTTTCTCTCAAAAACATCTCTTTCAGAAGTAATCTGTTTGGCCTCTCTTCAGCATATATGAAATCTTCAAGGCTATCTCTTGAATATTTGCTTCATATTTTTTTTAAATGTTACCTATAAAATGAACTTGGTCTTTTATATGATATGTGTATCTTATCCTTGAATTCAACATCCTCCTTAATGCTTGACAATATTTCCTTCAGTGTTCTGAAAGCTCCTCTAAACTGGGTCCTGAGTTGTCTCCCAAGTTCAGCCAGCTCCCCCCATGCTAGTTCCTGCTCTTTCCATATGGCCGACGCCTCTGGACCAGGTTTTGCCTCCACAGTCACACCTATCCAGACTTCTCTCCTTAGCAAGGCTTTTCACAAATTTCTTTCTCAGGACTTCTAGAACACTTCTCTCTGACACAGGTGTTTCCCTTAAGACCACGCCGGTGTGTGCTCTCACAACTTTGTACGTACTGGCCACACTCAAGAAAGGCAGGAAGGAACCTCATTTTCTCCTTGTTTTCATGCTGTCAGTTCAAGAAACGCAGGATGGCCCTCCATTCTGTGCTAAGCAGGAGGCGTCTTGGCACCTTCAGGGCTATCTACTGTCAACCACTTCGCAAGCATCTGGGTTATTTCCCCATTGCTGTCTCAGTAGAGACAAATGAGTGGTAATAATCTTTTTTTTAAGCTAAAATTTAGTTTGTGTTTTGAACTGGAGGATACCAGTGGAGCTACAGGAAGTGTAGGAACAAATATTTTTAACATGTACAATGAAGTTACTATGTAGCTTAGCCAGATATTAAATTGTCTGTTATTGATAAAAGACCAAATCTGAGAAATGTCACAGAATCATTCAAGACAATTTGACCTTATCTATATGCTTCTTTTAACTATGGTTTTAACTAAGATTTTATGAATATAACCCACAAACAGTGATTAACAATTTAAATATTTAGAATTTGATATATTTAATTATTGGCTTTGTCCCTTATTTTGGGAGTTTGAATAACTTAAAAAATTACCCGAGAGCCACAGAGAATACTCAGCAGACTAAGTGCCTGCCTAGGAAAGTGCAAGGATCCAGGTTCTGTCCCCGGTACTACATGCCCGACAGCCCTGTCCTGGGCATGCAGAGTCAGCCACCGAGCCAGGGCATGGCGGCACACGCCTGTAGTCCAATGCTGGGGAAGTTGAAACAGGAGGATCACTGCAAGTCCAGCTGCGTAGTGAGACCTTGCACCAACTATATAAAGCTTTCAAAGAAATGATCCAATAGACTTTTGTAAAGGCTTTGGTTTTTAAGATTTATCTCAATATCCAAACACTCTAAATTATTCATTTATTGTACTAATTGTATGAAATAATTTTAATGTATTGCTGGGTATGGTGGCATGGTGGCAGGTGTTTATGGTCCCAACATGATCAGTTATTTTTGAAAGAGAAATTTAAAGAAGATTCTAATCCAGTTATATTTTTCTATTATTTTATAATGATGTATGTCGTTGACTAATATTATCATTATTATCTTTTATTTATTTTTTCTTTCTTTGCTATTACTTCTGCCCATATTTTTTTAATGTCATTTGTGTTCACTCCTCCTTTCTCATTGATGCCTATTAGTCTCACATTGTTCATCTTTGCAT
>NW_004524608.1:7826805-7836874 GCF_000260255.1 Octodon degus
GGGTGGGGACGTACGGCGGAGTGGTGGGGGGCGGCCCGAGGGGGTGGGAGAGGGTCCGGCCCACGCTGCGCCTGGGCTGGGACTGGTCCCGCCGGCACAGGGTAGCATAATTTTTCTTTCTTTGGCAAGCACTTATTCTACTGAGCTATCTCCCCAGCCCCTAGCTTGTTTTTTTTTTGAGACAAGCTCTCACTATGTAATTTAGGCTGGCCTTGAACTCACTGTGTAGTTCATGCTATCCTTAGGCACATGGCAGTCCTTCCTGTGCCTCCCAACTGCTGAACTTATAGGTAAGCGCAGCCATATCCAGCCATTGATTATTATAATAATATTAATCTTATGTAAAACTAACTGGAAAAAATATTAAATTCCATAAATAACCTTAAAAGGCACTGGGTATTAAGGTAAATTAATATGCTCTCTTCTTTACTAAAATTGTAATGATTTAAAGACTTGAATACTTCTGTAATACTAATTTGTATATCCTTGGGACAGTTATGTAATAAATTTGAGCCATATTTTGTTCATCTTTTAAATAATAATTATGTCTCCATACTGCCTTATAAGCATGTAGCAAGAGTTAATTACATCCTTAAAGTATAGAGTTCTTAGTGCCTCATAAATAAATATAAGAACTACCAAATGTATTATTACTACATTTTCTTTTTTTTTATTTTTATTTTTATTTTTTTTTCAAAGTTTTATTGACAAACAGCAATGAGACAGTTTCAAATCAAATCGGAAGGACAGTTTCAACAAATAATACACTGCATATATTCTTCTTAGTGGTTAATTGCTGTACAAGATGCGGACTTGTGATCCTATTTACAAACACCATTAGAACAAATCATTCTATTCATTAAGAGAATGCAACTATATATCTATCCCAACCTCTTTGAATACACAGATACAAAATGGACATTCATCTGTATACCCCATTTTTTCTAAGTTCCATTATTGAATATTATAGGTGTGTAAACTCAGCAAAATATTCTAAAAGAGTCCAGTAGCCTATAATAGCATTGGGTCTTATATTTAACTGGCAATGTCAGAAATTATTGACCTGAGTCCCCCACAACTCAACTTAACAGCATGGCTTTATTTCTTATATTTCGACTTCATACTTTTCTACTGGATGGTTAACACCAAGGTAAAGCAGGACCTATGCAACAAGAGTTGTAGCTTTTTGGTCTGAGAAGGTCAGTGAAATGTATTACTACATTTTCAAGAGTTTCTCTTTATTATTTACTGCAAGACACCATCTACTATACTTTACATGCTTAATAAAATGTCTTTTATAGAATCTTATGATCTTTTTAAAATTTTTTTTATGTGTGTGTGTGTGTGTGTGTGTGTGGCCAGCTCAGCCCACCAGGGGGCAGGGCTGGCTGGCATGTGGTGCTGGGGGATTGAACCACGGTCCCTGTGCTTTGCTAAGCTTGTTCTAAGTAGGTGCTTTAGACCACTGAGCCATCTCACCAGCCCCAAGAATCTTATGATCTTTTATATCTCATATTTTTCTGTTTTCCATTTCTAAAGAGTACTTTTAGGAGATGATTACAATCGCAGTCAGCTATATCTACCGCTCTTGCTAAATGACATGAATGCCAAAGCCAAAGACTTTTCAAGGAGGGACAGTTTCTATTGGTCCGCCTTTCCACTCTGGGTAGGAATCATTTCTATAACCGGCCTGACAAATGTCTTATACTTGACTTACCCTCCCCCCAGCAATTATTGCATACCTTTTCAAAACTTTGAAAACAAACATGCAATGGAGACCAACAAAGCCAAAAAAGTCAAAAAAGTCTAATGAAACAACAGTCTTCTGGCAGGACTAATAAGAATAAAAGAGAGAAGACAGAAGTAAATGCATTTGGAATGCAAAATGTGATATAATTATAGCTTTTTATAGCTGTTTTAAAATATAGGACATTATTATGAAATTTATTCCGATAATTGTGGAAGTGTACATGAAATGATTAAAATGAAAATAATGTTTATTTAAGGAGAAATGAAGAAGCTAAAAATCTTTGGATCATTGTGAACTCCTAGGGACATACCCACCCAAGGACCCCTGCCTCAGTTTCCAGGAAATTTCTGACTGGCTCCCTGTAACAGAGGTTGGCTAATGAACTAGAACTTCAGTGTCGAAGTCTTGGGATTTCAATCAAGTGCACATAGGAGTGAATATGAGCAGGTTATGATGATTACAAGGCACACTATAAAATGTATGTTAATCAAATGTTTCAAGTATAAATCAGAATAAAAGCAGAAGGATGATCCTAAAGTTGATTTTTTTTTTTTTTTTTTTTTTTGTATTTTAGTGAAGGGTCTATAGGGTGTTCAGGGTCTCACTACTAGATCGGACTCGAAGTGAATCTGCTTGTTTACAGCCTCTCAAGACCTGAGATTGCAGGAACATGCCACCATGCCCATTCTCAATCGCCATCTCAGTGTGCCTCGGGGGTGGAGCTGGCATGGCAGACCTGGGGATCGAACCCCGGGCCAATCCACTGAGCTATTTGGCTGGCCCCTAAAGGTGATCTTTTAAAAACATTTTGCCTTACTGGAGTTGGAGTCTAGGGCTTTCTACAATTTAGGCACTGAGCTATATCTCCAGCCTCTATAAGGTAGCTCTAAATGATGCTCATTGGTTTTTTGTTTGTTTGTTTGCTAAGATTGTGCTACATGTATGTGTATGAGGAAGGAGGGGGTGTCTTTGAGCCTGCACATACATGCTGGGGATTAAACTCAGGATCTCAAACACTAGATATGCCCTCTGCCGCTGACCTATACTCTCAACTCTTTACTACTTAAAATAAATTGGTTGGCTAGACATATTCAAAAACATGCCCTGCAGAAAAATAGCTATTTAGCTGTTGTTGATAGTGATTATCACTTGAGCTAGGCTTGTATTTAGAAAAAAATCCCTGATTTGTACATGAGATGTTCTTCAAATAGAGAAAAAAGTATTCAGTGAAGGGTAAATGGAAGCAATAGGATCAGAGATTTGCATTTTAAAAATTAAATTACTTTATTTTCTCATGTAAGCATGGTTAAAAATAGATTTAACTTTTTATCAAATATGTTACTATATAATTCAGGCAATCGTAGACGTGGCCTGTCAACTCCGTCATTTTTTAATTTTATTTTTGCATCAGCATGAAGCTAATTATATTCATTTGGAAAAGAATTGCCATACCCCAAAAGACCTGAAAACTGTAAGCTACCCTGAAGGAAATACTGGAGAAAAACATCTTGACATCATTCTTGGCAATGATTTTTTGGGTAGGACATCAAAACACAGGCTAGGAGAACAAAAATAAACAAGCGTGACTACATCAAACGAAAGCGCTTCTGCTTAGCACAGAAATCAATAAATAGGAAAAAACAGCCCATGCTCAGGAGAAAGTGTTTGCAGTCCACACAAGTGATAAGGAGGTAACATTCAAAATATGTAAGATACACAACTTAATGGCAAAAAGAAAAAAGTGAGCGAACTGGTTAAAAATATGCAGAGGATTTCAGTAGATATTTTTCTAGAGAAGACAAATAAATGGCCAATAAGTCAATGAAAATGTGTTCACTATCACTAATAATCAGATAAGTAAATGAAGACCTTGAGAGAGCGTCACACACCATCACAGCACGGCAAAGGAGGAGGGAAAGCAAGCATGGTGTTGCTGAGGATGAAGGCTGGCATGGGCCCTGTGGAAACAACACAGATGTCCCTAAAGAAATGGGAAGTAGAACTACGGGAGTCTCAGGGGTGCCCTTTTTGGGAAGGCGGGACAACAAAATGAAATAACACCTCTTAAAGATACCTCAGAACTCCAGGGCTGGGGAGATAGCTCAGAAGAATAAGCACTTGCCTGGCAAGCACAAGGGCCTGAGTTCAACACCCAGTTTGGCCAAAAAAAAAAAGAACTCCAGCCAACCATGCATGACGGTGCACACTTGTAATCCCAGCAGCTTGAGAGGCTAAACCAGGAGGGAAAAAGAAAGAAAGAAAAAAAAGGGTTGAGCACAAAGTTTAATGTGAAGCCCTGTGTTTATTCTCCAGTACCACAAAAGAAGAGGTAGAGACACACACATATACAGAGAGGGGGGTAAGGGGAGGGGATGGGGAGAGAGAGAGGGAGGGGGGAGAGAGAGAGAGGGGAAAGAGAAGGAAGAGGAGGAGGAGGAGGAGGTGGAGGAGAAACCTGAACTCACATGCTTATTGCAGCACTGTTCATATTAACAAGATGTGGAAACAACCCAAGAGTGTGTCAGTGGATGGTAAGTAGAAAAAGAAATTAAACAAAGGAATATTATTCAGTTCTTAAAAAGAATACTTTGCCATTAGTGAAAATATGGATGAGTTTAGTGGACATCATGCCAAACGAAAAAGGCAGAAACAGAAAAAAAAATATTGTATTATCTCACTTATTGTGGGACCTTAAAACAAAATAAAATACAGAGTCTAATATCTCCATGCCTTATTCTTTTTCCTTTAAAAAAAAATCAAATATTTCCACTTGTGGTTTCCTCTCACCAGAGAAGCAATGTGGTATTTTAAACTCATGTCCTGCTTACTTCACTTAAGAGTGTAGTCTTAAGGTGCATAATGGGTTTTGGAAAATAGGAGGGGGAGAGGGAAGGGAGGTAAAAGAAAAGAATAGAAAGATAGTTCAGGGGACTAAATTGTCTTCTTAGGCAGAAAGCAGCAGTGGGTGTCGGCCCTACCCCTGGAGCGCTCTGAGATGTGACTGAGACCTGGTGTGGTGCCACAAGCCTGTAATCCCAGCACATGGGAGGCTGAAAACAGGAGGATCACTATGAGTCTGATCTGTGTAGTGAGACCCTTACTAAATACATAGAAGAAAAAAAAAGAAAAGAAAAAAAAACTGTTATAAATAAGGACAAGAACAGAGGTTGAAGGGAATGGAGGGGATTGAGGAAATAAAGAAGAATCAAGACATTATATAATCGTAGAAATTCCCCATGATGCATATGAGCATTATATATATTAAAATATATCAATCGGGGCTGGTGAGATGGCTCAGTGGTCTAAAGCACCTACTTAGAACAAGCTAAGCTAAGCAAAAGCACAGCGACCGCGGTTCAATCCCCAGCACCACATGCCAGCCAGCCCCGCCCCCTGGTGGGCTGAGCTGGCCACACACACACACACACACACACACACACACACAATAAATAAATAAATTAATTAAAAAAATAAAATATATCAATCAAATTAACAAAAACATCAAACATAAGGAAAAATAAATTGGAATTGGAATTAGCTGGGGCATATGGTGGAGAGGAAGAGGATTGGGATGGGGAATAGGTCAGAGAGCATAAAGTTACAGTTCTGTAAGAAAAGCAAACCTAGACTTTTAATATACAACATGAGGATGAAAGACAAAAAAAAGATATCTGTACAAGTAGGCTTGGCATATAAAATGTAAGATGCCCAATTAAATTTGAATTTCAGATAAATAATAATTTTTGACGTAAGTATATTTAATTGGGCAGTTGTATTTTTATTTACTAACTCTAGTCAATTGTACTTACAAGCTTCAGTTTTCTGACAAATGCGATGGATGATTTGAACTTACTGAGATTCCAGGGCTCAAAAGCACACTATTATAGTATATCACCATGGTATTATAATATCACCATCTTACTGAAAAAATCATTTTACAACCTTTCAGATATGAAATTATAATTTCCTAAAGATACTCTTGTACTTAGAGAGCTAACTTGGTTTGACTTTGAAACTTAGAAGGTATACTAATACTGAACTAACAGACCATTTATTGTTTTTTTTTGCTGGGCTTTTGTAACCAATGTCAACTGAAATAAATGAAAGGATTATATTCTGAAAGCATCATTAGCCTGTTTCACCCACTTCTTAAATTCCCCAGCTTTCTCTGATACAGTTAGAAAAAAGTGAGACATTTCAGAAAAAAATTGGAAGGAAGCTCTTGGGTGTTGAAATAGTGTTAGCGACAGCTCAGCCTGTTGTGTGGCCCTGGCAGATTGCAGAATTTATAACCTGCATAAGAGTCATGGTGAAGGGATGTGGCAATACTTAATCTAAACCCAAATGCATAGAGAAAAAGCAGCCTTGTATTTGCCAGATGTGAGAGTGTATTTTAGTAGCATTACAAATAAAAGTTACTGATCATGACAAATAGTTTCCATGAAGGCAGGGAACTCAGTGGTTAAGGTTAACATAGTTCAGTATTATCTCCTTTAATACTTCAGAAAAAACCACAGTGATCCAATTTTCATGATTTTTTTTAAAAAAAATTATAGACTTAATTGTGTATTTACTTAGCACGGTCCTTGATCTTTATAGGAGAATACTTTTCCTTGCTGACTAAAATCATCCACTTCATGACAGCAGTAAATCATAAGGATCTAGAAGAAATGTTACCATACTCAGAACATACCCAGACCTCCTAGATTCAACCAGGTAGGGTTGAAGGGTAAAAACAATGTAATAGTTGATATATTGTGGCAACATGAGAATTGCAGGTTTAGAAGCTTAACTGACTCAGCAGGGGGCCAGGAGCCTCACTTTGTAAACATCCTGAATTTGTGGAAGGGGAGGGCACAGAGATGGTGTGGGTGGATAGCTTGCATGCAATACAAGGGAGGAAAAAGGAGGTTGCTCCCTCTTGGATCTTGTTGCTTTTGCTGGCTTCTGCGGTCTTGAACTGTTGCCCCTGAGCCGTGCCACCCAGCCTTGGAGTCAGCTGATGATGGACTGAACCCCCCAGAAACTGGGAGCTAAATAAAACTTTTTCCCTTAATTTTGGGGGTCAGGCATTTTTGTCTCAGCAAGGTGAGAAAAGTAACTAAGACATCAAGCAACCCAATAGTGCTGTTTAGATTACAACAGCTGATAAATACTGTATGCCCAGAAGGAAATACTTGAATCAACAGTGATCTGCATCACTGTTTCTCTTCCCTTCTGTTACCCTAGAACTTTATACCCAAGCTCTTTGTGTTGTCCATGTGCTAGACATTACACCAATTCTGTTGACTGTGCTTTAATTTTTTAACCACTTTATGAGATTGGTGTTATTTCCTCACTGTCTAGATAAACTCTGGAAAAACCTGGAGTTCACATCCCGATATATATCCAGTAAGTTTACAAGGCCATCCTTTCTGCTATTCTGTCAGATCACTTGCACTTCCGCCAGTCACAAGGGCAAAATAGCTCAAATAGACCTGAATTAATGCTAACACTATACTTCATATATGTGGAAAACAGGAATTTCTACACACTCGGTAGACCTTTAGCAGAGCTCTCTTTTATTATTTCAGTATCCCACATACATATTTTCGAATTTTCCTTGTCTGTTTGTTTCTGATGTTTCTCAATGAGGTTGGCTATTCAACAGGGATGGAGAAAAGGGAACTCAGACAATAAAATGGCTAAATTCTCTCCAGGGATAAGGGAAGTGAAGATGCCACTACTCAGTGGCATCAAGATCTTCACAGAGCTGGAAGCCAGAGCTCAGCTTGGAGCAGGCAGGTGCTGTGTTATAGACCGAGTCTTAGCAAGATGCAGCACGCTGGCCTTTGTAACTTTCCTTTGAAAAGAGCCTCCATTGCCATGACTTAATACTTACTCTACCTCACTGAGTCACCTGACAGGGGCCCAGGAGGTCTCCTCAAAGAGGAGATGGGACCTCAACTCAATCCATTCATGGAATAGGTAGTCGGTTCACTGACGGCTGTCAGAGAGGAAGGATTTCAGGATGCATCAGTAAGAGGCATACGTAGATATATTAGGCAGAATCAAGTAAGGACAGACTCAGAAGGGCATGCACGCCATTAGGAGAGAGGCACATTATGGTCTGAGCTGGGGGTATGGATGTGATGTCGGGGGTGTCCCCAAGACGGCTGATCTAGGATGTGTGTTCCTACCGTCTTTCAGGTACCAGTCTATTTCAGAGTGCAAATGACTTTGGTGTGTTTCAAGTTTAGAGATGTTGTGGCCCACCTCACAGTGCCATTTCCTTGAGGCTGACAGTCTATGGTAGAAAAGCACAGGTTTAATTTACAGGTGAAGGTACGAACTTTATTTACAGGATTATAGCTTTTTAAAATGTATTTAGTACCACGTCTACAGGGGCTCACTACATTGATTGGACTCATAGTGATCCTCCTGTTTTCAGCCTCCCAAGAGCAGAAATTATAGGCATGCGCCACCACACCAAGTCTCAGTCCCTGTCTCAGTGTGCCCCAGGGGCAAGGCCAGCATGGCCAGCCTGGGATCTAACCAGTCCCTGTGTCTGCCTAAGCAGGCACTTTAATCTGCTGAGCTAATTGCCTGGCCCTTATTATATCATTAAAGCTCAAGAATTTTTTTGGAAGGAAGGAGTCCTAGAAGCAGGAAAGGACACCTTAACCTTGGGCCACTTTGCTTGTGTCCCATTATTATAGTTTTCTTACAAGTACAATTTTAAAATTATAACTTTATATCTATGTTTATCTGCTACCCTAACTCAACTGGACTACTTGCCAAAAAAGTTACTTCTCTAATGTCACCCAGAAAAACCAGGGGTGTTAATCTAAATCTGTCTGGCTCCAGAGCCTGAGATTTTAATCCCTGTGACACTCAGTTAATAACACACACACACACACACACACACACACACACACACACACCAATCTAGGTAGATTTTAAGTAAACACTTCCTTTAGCTTGCAAAATGGAAAAGTGAAACACACAGAAGGATATTAACCTCCTTTGAAGTGCAATTTTTCAGTTTAATAGCAACTTTTCAGTGGATCTTACAGCTGGATAAAGACATACTTAAATTGAACATTTTTTCATTATTTCAGGTGCTTTTTTGCAAAACATTCAGACAAACACTAATTTTATTTTAAAAATAAAGTTGTCATTGCCCATTTTAACTTGTGTTTATCTGGATTTTTTATATAAGTACATAATTATTAAGCACTTAAATTTTCCCTTTATTATTGTACAGTAGAAACTAGAACCCTCAACATAGATTATCATTCAAAGAAGGCCAGGGAGATGGCTCAGTGGAAGAAGTGCTTCCCTGGCAAGCACAAGGGCCTGAGCTCAATCCCCGGTTCCACAAAAAAAAAAAAAAAAAAAAAAATTAAGTCAAAGAAATACACATAGTAAAACAGATCTTCCTACGCATAATCTTGGCATTGACCTTATGAGGTAATGCAAGTCTTCTCCTATTACCTCAAATTCACCCTCCATTTTTTCCATTTTAAATGATGTGCTGGGGGCTGGGGAGATGGCTCAGTGGAATAAGCACTTCCTTGGCAAGCACAAGGGCCTGAGTTCAATCCCCAGTTCCGAAGGGGGGAAAAAAAAAAGATCTGCCAGCCTCTTTGAGTGTAAAAGTACTTTCACAATAGGATTCTTTTCAGTGAAAACTTTAAGGCTTCTGCCATTTCTTCATTCCACAAATATTTGTAGAGTGCCTCCTTTGTTCTGGGCTATGTTGTCAGAGGATAAGGGTAAGACACCATCCTGGAAGTTCAAATTCCTCTAACTCTGCCGCGGTGTAAGTGAATAACTGAAACAGTGTGTGATGGGGGCTCCAAAGAAACTACTTCTACTGTGCCTTCAGGGAAGTCTTTCTGAAGTGACCCTATCTGAGAATGTGCAGTAACAATTACTGGACAGAGGACAGGAAGGGGAGATTCTCAAACAGGAATCTTAGTCAAAATCTCAACAACTTGAGCAATTCTGAGACAGTTTTATATTAAAACGGATGATTGAGAAGCAATTTTCTACCATGTAAAGAGGTTTTATAGCAACTGTGATTACTCTTTTGCTAATTACCTATGCAATCAGCAGACTACAAAGTAGTTCAGAACCAAATGAGAGGAACACCAAGTCTAACTGTTTCCAAAAGTCGTCACTATTTCAATGATTTAACCCCACTTAAGTTCATTTCTTGCTTATTTGGATTCTACTGTCACCCCAGGCAGCTGTGTTCTGGGTAACAGTTTAGCATTCCTGGATGCTTAGGCCTTATGCTGTCTCCCTTTTTTCTTTTCTGTTTTGGGCTTAAAA
>NW_004524608.1:7837781-7839784 GCF_000260255.1 Octodon degus
GGCCTGGTAAATTCTAGGCCAGGGGCTCTACCATGAGCTACATTCCTACTCCTTAGTTTTTTAACACTTAATGAAAATACAATTTATGATGTCCATTATAAAGTAAAATCTAATTTAAAAAATTCCGTAAAATCTAGTAGGTCTAATAATTACTGTTAAATATTTTCCAGACTGGATTAGAGCTACCTATAGCAAGTAGTAAAGGTAGCCACCAGAATTCTGTATCTTCTTCACAGGTCTCACTGCTATCACTAAGGTAAGTGGAAGGTTAATAAAATCTTGCTATAAAAGTTGTAAGATGGCAACAGAAGTACAGGTATAGAAAGTATTATTTTTGTGATTAGAGCCAAATTTGTGAAATAAAAGAGAATATTCTTAAAAGTTAAATTACTTTTCCTTAATAAGTCAAACTATTTTTAAAATCTAATTTATTTTTATCGTGTCTCCTTTCCAACCTCTCCCTCCTGTCTTCCCTCAATCCCAAGTCCCCTTCCAATCTCGACAGCCAACACCATCTGAAAACACATTTCTATGAGTGCAGAAGCCCTGACCCTGAAGTGACTCCACCAGAAGATGGAATATTTTACTCACCCAAGCAGGTCACATGGCCATGGTGGCACGGAGAATACAATAAGGCTTTCCTATACCTTGGACCAAAAAGAATACTGGAAAAATTGATGGGTGTGGAAAATGCTTTCAGCAGTTATGAAATGTCATGAAAATGTTTTATGTTTAAGATTAGCCTAATGGGATCCATAACATTACCTGTATGTCATAAACTAAGGTTGAAAGTAATTAAAGCTTTAATCTTGATCTTGTGATTGAAAGTTATGGACTTTAAGTAATTTCACTGTTACTCAATATTTGCCTACATTGTCTGTGCAAGTAGCTATAAAGGCCCATCATTAGAGCCAGAACTGATTCATGAAATAGTTTTAAGTTATTGCCTAAAGTCTAAAATCCAGAGGCATCTGAATGACTTGCTCTGATTAATATTAGTGAGAATATTTAAAAGCAACTTTTTGTGATATTGTAATTCGAACTAGTCACACATTTTCATCTCATAATGCAAGGATGCACTGAAAGGACTGTATTAGGGGTTGAAAGATAAATAATGTAGGCTCAATACACAAATGACATTGAACCAGTCACTATGTAGCATTTCACTTAACTGTAGCTCTGTGGTGGTTCTAATGATTAGAAAACTGAAGGGGCATTTAAGCAAGGGTGGATTCTAAAAATCACTTTAATACTACCCATTTAATTCTAATACATGTTCGTGCTTTACTATCAGGGAAACCTGGCCAGCGCAGATTCGTTCCGAGATGTTAGTACCACAGTAGAGGTACTCTTCCAGAAGCTTCTTCCTGAACAGTTTCTCCAAAAGTTCAATCCAAACGTATTTATTCTTAAATTGTGGTTTTTGGTTAATTTCACATTTTCTGAAAGTAAGTTTTTGGATCCATCAAGGTGGCTTACATCCTAAACGACTGTCCTTTGGGAGAACAGTCCATGAGGGATGCAAATATACCCGTTTGGCAGGTGTAAAGAATCTTGGAAAGGGCAGGCCAATTGGAACAGCAGGGTACAAAGGAGCACACATTGGTGTCGATGTGATTCCTTTATTCCTGTAAAACTTCCGGGGTGAATAAAATCTACATGCATCTCTTAATTTATGGCCTATCACCAGCCTTATTAACGTCCAGCTGTTAGTTTAAAAAGAAAAATACCTCGGAACACAGGGCAAGTTGAAACGTGCCTGTAATTAGAAAGATCCCTGCCACAGCTGTGCTTTTTTTAAAAAAATTAAAATAGATGTTAAAAAAAAAAAAACAGTCGAAGGTCGGCTGTGGTTGGGCCGGTCAGCGCGCTGCAGGCAGGCTCGGCCGCGTCCCGCGCCACCCCTCCCCCCGCCGCCAGGTGCCTCGCTGCCCACCTGGGTCGGGGCGCGGGCTCCCCGCGCGGCGCCCTAGCGGCGGGAGCGGGAACTCTCGGCGGGTCCT
>NW_004524608.1:7840460-7874202 GCF_000260255.1 Octodon degus
CCGGCCGGGCCTCCGCGGGCACCTGGCTCTGCCGACCGCCCTCTGCCCGCGGCCTGAACCCTGGCCGCCCGACACGCGGCCGGGGAGGCTGCTCCCTGCCGGCCTTCCCGGAGGCTGCCCGGGTGAGCGCCGGGGAGCGTTTCCCTGCTGCAGCTGCCCCCGGCTGCAGAAGGCTAGCTGAGTGCCGGGAACTGGGTGAGGAGTCCGGGAGCAGGATGGTAACAAAGGGCCCCTTGTTGGGGCTGGGAAGCCGCGGTGGAGGGGACGGTACCTGTAGGAGCCCTGGGAAAGCAAAGTTTCCTTGGCCGCGGGCTGAGGCCCGGGCGGCGAGCAGGGGCAAGGTGACTGCTCGGAGGGGAGGACGGGGCTTTCAGAGAGCGGGTGGAGGGCAACAGGAGGATGTGCCAGCTGTCACCCGATGACAGTTCCGGGAGCAGAGCGGCAGCGGCCGGGAGCGGCCGTGATTGGGGGTGTGTGTGCCTGTGGCCAATTGCCCGTGCCAAAGCCCAGCGCAAAGTCACATTGCAAACACTTTTCTTTTTTCCTTACGTTCTCACGTGTTAGAGAAGAGATGGGAGGGGAAGGGGCTGTCACATGGCGAGTTAATATTAAATAAAGCGTGCCTCTTTGCCAGATACGCTAATCGTCACCCCACTAAGCGTTTGGGTAAACAGGAATGAGAACAGGTAGTTCTGCGAGAGATGAGGAGAGCCTGGGAATAACCTTGAAGGTGGTTAAGTAGTTAGGAGGAAAGTACGTGTGTGTGTTTGTCTCGGTTCAGCAGCTGAAGTGGGACGCCCCATTGCTGTGGTATAACTTTTTCCTAGGACTGTTTCCTCCACTGAGAGTTTCGTTTCTTTCTTCATCTGAACACAGAAATGCCCTAAAGAGAAAACAAACATTCCAGGAATAGAAAGGTAAAGGAAAAATCCACACTGCATCTAATGAATGAGAGTTGGACGTTTTTCTGGTTTAAGAGTGAAGAAGTCAGTTTTTCCCTGGAACACGACAAGCCTTTGCGTAGAGCAAGTCACAGCGTGTTTATTCATCAGAGACCATTGGCAGTTGTCTGGGGGGAACATAGAATAGTCTCAGAGCAACGTGACTAATCTAAAAGACATTTAGTGTCATGCTTACGTAGAGGAAACATGTAGAGTCTAAACTCTAGTTTTGCTACGATTTGTTATCTTCTCCCTCTTACAAATAACCTACTGCTGTTGACTTCCTTTTCCCCCCGGGTTTTTCGTGTTTAATGCTAACATACACACTTCCATATGTTTTAATATTAGGACGCATGACTATAGAAATGCATTGATAGATGGGGCATAAAAGCAGGGTGTCTTTGTGGAGCTGAGATTTACATGACAGCTTTCAGAGTACTGAATCCGAGGAACGCAAAGTAGAGAGTTGAACTGGCAGATTTGGGAGTGAATTAAGTAAGGTTCCATTTAAAAAAAATACCCACTTGCATAGAATACAAAGATGTTTAGAAATCAGTGCTACTTTTCAGTGGATGAGTTTAGGTGGCTTTGTGGTGAAGGAATGAAAAGAGCTTTCTAGTGAGAAGCATGCCTATGGACGGTCCTTCAGATTTTACTGTTTGATAGCTTAAAGGTTAAAGTGATAAGTTTTGTGCTGTAAGAGCACACATTTCTAATTTTTCAACTATGAAGAAAATGTTTTTAAAGGACATTTGCCCTCTCCTCTCAACTTAACATCTGGAAAAGTATTTCAACATCCCAATCTACCCTTTTACCCTATATTATTCAGAAAAGTTACCAGCACTTTCTGTGTTTTCTAAACATAAAATACTTTTGTATCGTTACCTTCTAATCGGCTGCTACCGCATGCCCCCAGCAGTATTTCACAGTGTCTGTGAAATATTTGTCCAGTATTGTGTGTTGCTTTTGTTCTTTCTAAAGAACTAAGAACATTAAAAAGTTTTAAACTATGGCAAGGTTTATCCTAAATAAGAATATTTGGGAGGTAACAGAGAGCAGTCTTAATGTGATATAATTGTTGGGTTTTGGACATAAATCCCATGCTATAAGACTAATTATACCATGACTCATTCTAATAGCCAGTGAGGTTTACTTTAGTCCTTATCCTTGGATATTACTGTTCAAAAGAAGTCCTCTGTAATTTTCCAAGGTTTACATTGTTGTAACAGATCATTTGAAAAAACTTGGTGCAGCTCTGTATTTTACAAATGAGAATCTGAAGACCAGAGACACTTTGGTGAAGTCCCAGAGTGGAGCGGTGGTAACACCTGGAAGAAAATCTAGGCCATTGGTTGCCTAATTCTTAGTTTTAATAGCTTTGAACAGTCCTTCTACGGTGTAATGTAAAAAAAAAAAACTACATTTTGACAACTCGCACGTGTTTAATCATCTTACTGCTGTGGCTTCTTGTGATTTGTGTCAGAAGCTCATGTACTAGAAGCGTGGCTTTCAGTTGAACAGTATTGGCCAAACTTCTAGTACATGAGCCTTTGATGGGCTAGGGAGATAGCTCAGGGGCATAAACACCTGCCTGGCAAGTGCAAGGTCCTCAGTTCGATATCCAGCCCCACCAAAAAAAAAAAAAAAAAAAAAAAAAAAAAAAAATCACAGTGTAACAGTATTAGGAGGACATACTAGCCATTAGGTTGGAAAGCGGGATTAATGTAGCCTAAGTGGGGGACGGGATGTTTACCCTGAAAATGAGTAGTTCTAACATGAGCTTGGCATTCTCTGCTTTTTGTCTTGCTTCACACTTGTTCCTGCCATCATACCTGCCACCATAGTAGTATGTATCCAAAAGGGCCTCACCGGGGCCCAGCTGATAGGCTTGCAGGATCTTGGTCTTTCAGTCTCTGAAAGTATGAGCTAAATAAACCCTTTCCTTCTAATACACCCACTCATAGCTATTATGTTTTAGATAGCAGATGAAAAACACAAAGGAAATGAAAAACATTTTAATGAATTTCAGGTAAAATTGTTTGTTCTCATCCTCTCTGCTTGCATTGAAGGTCTGATTGATTTTTTTTTAAGAAAAATAGTTTTTGGCTCCTCAGCTGTTGCTTTTCTTTGAAACATTCTGAAGGATTGTAACATGATTAGGATTAGCTTATTTAGAAACTTTTTGGTGCACAGTTTAACTCATGCTTAGCATCATTTGAATTATCTGGTGTAGATGCCGTCCATTTAAAGTGAGCAGCAATGTCAGAGCTTCTGGCTGCCCCCGGATCAGCACTGGCAGAGTCCTTGCCCTCCAGGGGTGTCTGATTCAGTGAGCATCACTAGTGTCTTTGGATTGGCCTCCAATGCCTTTTCTTGACTCCTTGCCTGCCTCTATTAGATTAGATCCCGTTCTTAATGTTATGCAGAAGCACCTGTTGTGCGGTTTTTTGTTTTTTGTTTTTTTTGTATCTTTCAAGAACTTGGTATTACAAATGAGGCCAAGACTTAGGCTTCAGAAGTTGCTGAATCACAATTTCACTATCTCCTTGAGATTAAAGTTAGCAACTCTGCATACCTGTGCTGTTGAAGAGAACGTTAACTGACCGTTGACTTGGACTGAGCTTCTGCCCTAGGCCTGACAGGCCGAGCCACTGTAAGATTTGTGCACAGTACAGAGCTGCTCAGTTATAGAAGGCCTTGTAGTCAATCATTGATTCAACTGTAAACCATTAACTGGTTAGCCCGCAACCAGTTTACTGGTTGATTAAGGTACAGGTTTTCAGTGTCTGGAGTTTTTCTGTACATGTGATCAGATTGCATTGTTGGTTAGAGTTTGCAAACACCTGCTGTGGTTCTGGGAAATGCCCAACTTCCTAGTTTGTTTTATTTTTTATTGTACTTTGCTAAAAAACAAAGCTATACCAAATTTAATTAGTCTAAATAGTTTTCTTTCTAGCAGGAGTCATATATAATACATGCTGTCATATATGACAGTCACATATATATTCAGATGTATTATATGTGTATATTTACCTTATGTGTATGCATAGAGTTTATATCACTTACTATTTTCTTACAAAGTGGAAGTACTCTGTTGGTGTCTGAGTGTGTTTTGCTTTGTTTTGAAGACAGCAATACTATTGGAGACCCTGATGGGAAAATTGTAGTATGACGTGAAGGTAGTAACCACAAGTATTCTCCTCCTTTTACTTTTTTAAAAATTCTTTTTATTTATTATTTGGTACAGGGTCTCGCTAAGCAGTGCAGACTAATTGTGATCCTCCTGTCTCAGGCTCCCCAGCGCTGGGATTACAGGTGTACACCACCATGCCAGGTTTTGGTGGCCGGCTCAGCATGCCCAGGGTTCCATGACTGGCAAGATATGGCGTACTAGGCACTGAGGTATCTCCCTAGCCCTCCCCTCCTTTTATCTTTTTATGTTGAGAATTGAATTCAGAGCCTGCACACTGAGCTACATCCCCAGCCTTTTTAAACAAAAAAAAATTTTTTTTTTAAATTTTTTGAGATAAGATCTCACTAAATCACCCAAGTTGCCCAGGCTGGGTTTGAACTTTTAGTCCTCTTGCCTCAGCTTCCCCAAATGTTGGTATTATAGTCACTGTATATGGCTCGTATTTCAGTTTCTACTGTGGATGTCTGAAGACAGTATTCCCCTTATATTGGTAATTTTCTTTCTTTCTGTTTCAGTTATCTGTGGTCAACCATGGTCCACAAATATTGTGTGGAATATTCCAGAAATAATTTTGAAGCACCAGACTTCCTTGTAATGGTCTAAGTAGCATGATGAAATCTCTCCTCATCCTGTTTCAGGCTTATCCTACCTAACCCAGAGCACAAGCCATCCCTTTGGCTAGCGCATCCATGCTGTATATGCAACCCACAAATCAGTCAGGTCGTATGTGTCTCAGTTCTCAGACTGGCTGTCTGGTTTCACAATACCTGAGGATCAGATAACCCTTATTTTATTAAATATTGCTCCAAAGGCCAAGAGTAATGAAGTTTGTTGAATATTCAGATATGCCAAAGAGAGGTCTTTTTATAGTGAAAATACAGTAAGATATTGAAAAAGTACATTTATAGAACTTTTGTTAGAGTGATCATTATTATTTTTGCTAACCTTTTACTGTGACCAATTTATAAATTAAACTTAGGTATGTATGCATTGGAAAAGATAATCTATGCGGGATTAAGCAATGCACCTCATTGACAGGTAGTTTTAGAATGTATTCCTGCAGGTAAGAGGGTATTTTCCGTAGTGAATTTACCCAAGTTTCATATTTTTTAAAAGAAGCATGAGAAGGATTTATTCAAGGAAGATACAAGATGCATTCAAGAGTGGAATGTGAGTGCTCAGAGAAGTGAGGCACAGTACTGTGGGGAGCTGGGGATCTTAGGGATTTTTGGAGAGGTGGAAATCTAGAATTTGATAATCCATGCATCTTGGTCTTTAGTCTTAGAGGGTGGGAGAGGATGGTCTGCCCTTAACTATTTCTGTGGGAAATGCCAAAAGGATCCCTTCCTGCGTGAAAGTGGGCTATTTGAGTGAAGGAGAATGGAGCTGAGAGGGTGTTGCCCACGGCTGCTGCTTTGGGAGAAGGGGAAAAAAATAAATAAGGGCTGGGGCAGTGGCTAAATAGAATAAGCGCTTGCCTGGCAAGTGCAAGGACTTGAGTTCAATCCCGGGTTCCGCAAAAAAAAAAAAAAAAAAAAAAAAAAAAAAAAAGTAAATAAGCTGGACTTCTGTTCTGAAGCTGCAGCTTTAAAAAGAAATACAATTAAAAATATTGATTCCTTTGTCTTCATTCTACTTACTTGATTTCTTCCATCCTGCTTCATCCTGCCCTGAGACTCAGGTCCCTTATTAAGGGGTTGTGGAAAGCCATGGATGGTCCTCTTCAGCAACTGCCTCAGGCTGAGGAGGGACACAGGCCCTGCCTACAAAGGGATGAAAGTTCTGCCCCTCTGCTCTGAAGGATGTGAAGGATCAGGAGTACCGGGTTTCGTCTTTTGAAGTACCATCATCGTTCCAGAGTCAAAGGATGCCTCATTTTTTTAAGTCCCTTTGTGGTCGCTGATTCTTGTCATGGAAAAAGAATTTGCAGGATGCATCAGTTTAAGAAAAGGCATGAAAAGGATTTTTTAAAGGAAGATACAGGATGCCTTCAAGTGGAGTGCAGGGGCTCAGAGATGAGCACTCCCAAATTTTACATCTTAGTGTTATGGGAGTAAATTAGTAACGTGAGTGAGGTTAATTGCTTAGATGAGGTAATATGGTTGCTGACATCAGTTTTGTCCTTAAAATCGCGTATTAGTGTTGTGTTCTTTCCTCACCCAGGTTTGCTTTGCTTTCTTTCTTTTCTTTTTTTTTTTTTGTCTGACTCTTGGAAACATGAACGTCAGAAGCTCAAGGGACCTTGCTTTGAGGAATCTCCATGTTTTGATTCAGAATCAATCATGGAATGGACAAGGGAACTAGAAAAAGCCCACTTTGTAATTTTCCAGCTCTTGAGCTGTGGAGTTAACTGAAGGCTTAAGAAAAGTTAAGTGATTTAGCCGCTTGTGTCTTAAGGTTTTATTTGGGTGCACTGTTGGTTTTAAAGTTTTGCTAATGGTTAGAAATGAGTCCTTGTTAGTAAATATTTGTTAAATCCTAAACATGTGAACCACCTGGAGAACTGTAAGACTGACTAGCCATGCCCTCGGCCCTCTCCCCATTCTGATTTTAATTGGTGTGGGCAGGGACTGGGCTGCCTCAGGTGTAAAGGGCTGGTCAGGTGATTGTCCTATGAAGCTAGATCTGAGACTTGTTGATTAGCTATTTTATTTATTTTTAAATCTTTTATTTATTGATTTATTTATTTGATACAGGGTCTCACTACACAGCTTTGACTCTTAATGATCTTCCTGTCTCAGCCTCTCCAGCGCTGGGATTACAGGCGTGTGCCACCACAGCTTGGCACAGGCTGACACATGCAGTACCGGGAATCAAACCTGGTCCTTGGGCTTGACAGACATGTGCTTAGACTGCTGAACTATCTCCCCAGCCTGTTATTAGCTATTAATACCTGGGATGAAGATGACTCTTTAGCTGGTATTGAAGCTGCTATTAATTATTCGGAAACTCTATCTTACCTGTCTAAAAGTTCTTTTTATTCCTTTATAGTATTTTTAAATTTTCACCACTTTCTAAGGAAATATATTAGCATCATTTTACAATTAGAGAGCTTACTGAATCAAGGTCAAACACATCTAGTGTATCGAGGAATATTAGAAACAAGCTCTGATCCAGCTTGATGTGCCTTATCGTCAGGCCCAATATGTTTGCTACTATAATTTATACTAAATGAGTTTTTTTTTTCAAAATTTTATACTAAATGAGTTTGATTTGCATTTTCCTAATGGTTAGTAATTTTATCATTTATGTATCTTCATTTGGTTATTGACGTACCTTTTTTGGAGAAATGTCAATTCACCCATCACTTGCATACTGTCTATAGCTGCTTTCGTATTATAGTTGAGTCCAGGTGAAGACCACATAACCTACACATTAGAAATATTTGCCCTGTGGGTGTACAGAAAGCTTCTGCCTCCTCTTGCCTGACGTATTAAATAAATAAATGGGGTAGTAATTAGTTAATTAAAAATTTATGCCAGATACAGTGAACACACTTATAATCCCAGGTACTCTAAAGGTTGAGGCAGGGGAGCATAAATTGAGGAATTTAGCAGCCCTGTGTCGAAATAAAAAAGGCTGGGAGCGTAGCTCAGAGGTGCACTGCTGTGGCATGTTCAAGGCTCTTGAGTTTGAGCCTCAGAACAACAACAACAAAACTGCAACGGAAGACTTCCAAGTAGTGAAGTGAAATATTTGGAACTGATTTATATTCTATTTGCATAAAATAAAATAAAATATATTTTGTAGTAAGGGATTTTGCAAAATGATTTTTTTAATTGAAGATTGACCTTGGCTACCTGAACAATTTAGATTTTTTTTTTTTTTTGGTACCAGGGATAGAACTCAAGACCTTGCGCTTGCTGGCCAGGTGCTTATGTGCTAAGCCGTCTCCCTGGTCCCCGGAACATTTTAGAATTTTGGTATTTCTATATATGTTATTCTTGGAATATATCTTGAGATATCTAGACTTATGTGCTGGAGAAGATTTCATGAAAGGTGACTGATAAGGTAAGATGTATAGAAAAAATATGCTTCAGAGAAAGTAGAGTTCATGCCTAGTCTGTTTTTTTTTTTTTTTTTTTTCAGAACCAGGGAATGAACTCAGGCCCTTGTGCTTGCCAGGGAAGCGCTTATTCCACTGAGCCATCTCCCCAGCCCAATGCCTAGTTTTTGAACCTATATCTGTTTTGTAAGTGAAATTATTTATTTCTAAGAAGAGTTTTGATTGCTGAAGGTATTTTGTATCCCTAACTTTTAGTATTCTAACATTAGTGTGATTCTTATGAAACTTTTTAAAGTGACTTTGCCTTGCTAATTTTTCCTCCATCTGTTGCAATAAAAACAAACTGAAAGTATGGGAGAGTGAAGTTTCTCACGACTATTTATAAAGGGCCAAATGCCTTCAGTTTTGTACACAATCTGTATCTGAGGAACGAAGCCTTTGGACGAGGCACCGAAGCACTGGCTGGTCTTCAGAAAAATGCCAGTGGGCTTAGGCCATTTTATTTTTTATTTTTTTCACAGACATTAAGTGCACAGTGTTCATAAATTTAAATATTTTGGAGCTATTTTTGAACTTCAGACAGAGCGCTGTGGAATTGAATTTGAGTTCAGTATTTTGACAAAGTGCTCGAATTGGCTGGTCATCTCACTGGTAAGACAGAAAAGATTAAAAGCAGCTCTGTTAGCTCAACCCATAGAAAATGGAAGACAATTCTGCTTGCAGCTTTTAATACATTTTACGTAGCTCTCTTTAGAAAAATCAAAATTGTCATATTTCCTAGACAATAAGTAAAGATATCCGGGTCCCTACTTTGTGGTCCTCTTTTCTGAGGAATATCTTGGTGATGTTTGTGGTTTTCCATTTAATATACCCTCAGGGAGATAGCTCAGAGGTAGGGTTGATTGGAATTTGATAGAAGAAAAGCATAGTGTGGTATGATACAGAGTAAATTTCTTAACTACATCTACTGTCTAGAAAAATGGAGCCCCTTGAAGATGTTCACATTTTTGTCAGTGAAACAGTGAGAATAGGGGTGTGAGTTGACCAGGGAGAATGACCTGGGCTTTTCTCTTTAATTTTATTTATTTGCCCTGGGTCCTTTTGGATTTCTCCAGTTAACACCTGAGCTGTGGAGATTATAAAAAAATTTTTTTAAACATAGGTTAATAAGATGAAAGTTTTCCTTTTAATTGCCTTGCAGCTTAGAAGAAATTCCTTTGGACATAGTTAAATGATTGAAAATACCATATGGATGTTTTGAAGGTAGCAAACATTTCAGAGGCAAGCCTATGAAGTATAGTTAAATAAAACTTGAGTTGTAATAATCCGGTCCAAAATATGGTTTCACCTATACAGTAATGATTATTATATTTTGCATGATTTTACGTTGACCGTAAGTAAGATTCAATGCCAGAGGTATGAGCGTGTGTTCTGAAGGCATCACTTGAAAAGCCTCATTCTCAGTGTGATTAAATTCACGAATTAACACCAAATAATTGGTATATGTCTCGATATATTTGCTAAAGTTAAATCATTTCACTTTATGGCGCAGCGTGAGATGGGATAGATTTCCGAGGAGGCGGATTAAGGTACTCAGACGTAGGAGCCCTTGAGGATGCTCAGTGCGCTGATCCGCCTTCATGCACGCTCACACACGCTGTTCATATTTTTGGAGAAACGGTAGTGGGGAAGTGTTTGATGAGCCCAGAGGGAGCAGTGGTAGCAGGAGCCAGAGCATTAACAGCTGCTACAGTTGTGTGTTCGCTCAGATGTCTGGGAAAACAGGAAATTGAGCTGCTGAATGTGAAAACGACTACTGCCCTTGTCATTCCCAGATCTGATCACAGTGTGCCGTAGTTTCTAGCCCAGTTGAGTCAAGAGCAGTCATCCTAACTGTAGGAGTCACTGAATGGATTTTCTCTGTGCTAAAGTGAGTGGCCATTATAACCCAATACGGATGAGTCATAGAAAGGAGCCATCCTTTATTTTTCTCCGGGGTCTGTGACTTGCTGTATCACTCCTTTGCACAATGAGGCGAGAGAAAAGGGTCCCTGTCTAGTAGCACCACGTCCGTCTGTTTCCTGGTATGCGGTGACTCTGGGAGTGAGTTCTTCCTGTCTTTTGCTCTTCTAGCAGATGTGCTTGCTTTCTCCCTGGAGAGTTGCTAGACGCTTTCATTTTTTGTTAGGCATCAAGAGAACAAAGCTGAAAATGGCAGAGCAGAACGTGGGCAGGTTTGGAAAGAAATGAATTTTTAAATTTCCTGTCGTGATCCTGTGCTATCTCTTATCTCCTGTTTGGACTCTGTAAAGGCTGTTTTATTGTGATAGTTTTTTACCTAGGAACTTTTTCCTCTTTAGGAAAGCGAGGTGTGACTTTGTTTGAATGGAAAATATCTAACACTAGTGATCGGAAAGAGGAAATACACTCGTTTTACTTCTGACATTTTAATTGGGACACATGTTATATCTAGAACCTGTTTTCACTTTGTTTACTCCATCTGATCACACATCTTCTTGAAAATGCAATCTGTTCTGAAAGGAGTAACCCTCAGGAGCCACTCCCACTGTCCGGGGAAGATCTGGTCTTGTGTGTATAGAGAAATGTGTAGGATGTTGATTTTTTTTTTTTTTTTTGATGTTTACTTTTTTTATTGTTTGGTAAAGTTCAATTTTATTTATTTTTTCCCATAATTTTATTGATAAACAAATAGCAATGAGACAGTTTCAACTCAAATTGGTAGGACAGTTTCAATAATTAACACTTTGCATACATTCTTCCTAGTAGTTAATTGCTGCACAAGATGCGGACATGATATCCTATTTTAAACACCATTAGAGCAAATCACTCTATTCATTAAGAGAATGTAACTATATATCTATCATAACTGCTTTGAATACACAGATACAAAATAGACTTTCATCTGTATACTTTTTTTGTTAAGTTCCGTTATTTGAATATTATAGGTGTGTAAACTCAGTAAAATATTCTAACAGAGTCCAGTAGCCCATAATAGTATTGGGTCTTCCGCTTGACTGGCAATGTCAGAAATTGTTGACCTGAGTCCCCTACAGCTCAACGTAACAGCATGGCTTTACTTCTTATATTTTGTTTCTATACTTTTCTGCTGGATGGTTAAGACCAAGGTAAAGCAGGACCTATGCAACAAGAGTTGTAGCTTTTGGGTCTGATAAGGTCAGTGAAATCCCCTCAGGATTTATCCTGAGATCCTGTACCTCAGATTGTAGAACCTTTGTCAGTGTCAGCCATGAGGATGAGTCACGGCCATTGCTTGGCCAATGTGCTCTCTGTGAAAGCCTGAATGTTTTCTGTCCATGTGACTCTCCTTAGGCACACTCTACATCATCGATCACTTTCCTGTTTGGCCCCATAATCTCCTTGATCAGAATATTTGGGACACTACCGAGTTACATGACGTTACAGTACAAGTTCTCATATGTCCTGAGTCTTAATTGACCTTGGAAGACTAGGGTCAAAATGTTGGCTTTCCTTGTGGCCCTCCTTTTTCTCTAATTTTGGTCTGCAGACATAGGTTGTTAACCATCCAGAAGACAAGCTTATTGTTATTACCATACAACTTAGGCTGTTAAGCTTAACCTCACTCTCTGTCTGAATATCAAACATCTTAGGCATAACATGGAACAGGTATTTTTCATCAAGTATTCATATGTTGAACTTTAAGTCCCTACAGAATATGATAAAAAACATTTAAAAATTAGAATATATTTTAAAAAATAGGCATAAAGGATTACATACTTATTATAGGACATTGATTTTTAGATGAGGTTAATACAATTTTCTGAAGTTCGTGCTATATCACTCTGAAGTCTAGGAATACACTTCTAAGACTAACAGATCTTCTGTTACAAATAGTGCAGCTTCAGATGTTAGGAAATTTTTTAGACTTTTCTAAGCACATTCAAAATTTTATATACATAGGTAAGGTATGATATGGGATGTGCGTTTTTGTGTGGCGTGGTTAGGAGGCTAGGCAGATCCTATATACTTGAGTAACAAATCTAAAAGTTATTTGAAGACATTTTGAATATTTGCGCTAATTTTAGGGAAAAAATTGGCAAATCCATTCTTTTTTTTTTTTTTTTTTGTACTTGCCTAGATATATTTAGCTCATGCAAAGATAAAATTGGCAGCAGTATTTAAAGTTATAAATTTTAAATAGTAGAGCATTTTAAAGTTCTAGTATTTTAAAGTTAACAGATTTTTAGTTTCCTTGTATTATTGTGAAATCTAGGTGGGACAGACAGAGACTGAGTTTCTGGAATCCTGCAGATACTCGGAATGATTTGAATGCATTCTAGGCCCTGGTGGTAGTGAAGGAGTAGTATTAGGACCCTGAGACGCCATGAGCTGATGGAAGGTTACATGGTTTCCAAGGCAGGGAGTAATGCGAGCCGTGACAACTACTTACTTCATTCCACGTTCCACGTTCCACGAGTCCCCCATCAGTCTTCCTTGGGCCTTTCAAAGTATCTCCAAGCAAGGAACAATTTTAACACTTTGTGGCACTTAGCCATTTGACTTTAAGAGTTAAAGACTATCAGGATGCTTTGTGCTTTGAATTTAGGGCAGTGTTGTGCATTCTGCAGCGGAATTTGGGTGATGGGGAGGAGCCCCCTACAGTTCAGTAGCCCCTCGGGTGCAGAGCTGTGGTGGATGGTGTGGATACGGGTGTGTGCCCGTGGCCCAAGGACTCTGTCCTCACAGAGATGTGCTGTCGAGTGAACTGAGGTCAGACTGCTTCCGGAAGTGCGGGGGAGAGCAGAGGGTGCCTAGGAGGGGAGAGCGGAGACCCCTTCCTGACATTCTGAGCACCTCCCCTCTACTCCTCCTACCACTTTCTTATTTAACACTACCAATGTGAAAGACACGTACACTTGTCTAAAGCATTCTAAGACACTAAAGCATTCTAAGTATCTTCAAAGTGAAATGAGAAAATTTGGGAGCTTTCAGGCATTAACAATGTTCATATGTAATATTTCATTTGTATACTTAAGTGTATCAAGCATATTTCGGCTTTGCATAATTCTCAGTCCTTCTTAAGCCCTTCCTGATCTGCTGATGATTTTATACTACTACTTCAAAGAAAAAATAATTTATGAGGCTTTAAAAAGGGGAAGTAAGTTTCTTGTTTTGTTTTCTTCTGAGTGGTTGGTTACTTCGCTAAATGGAAATATTGGGGTAATCAGTTTTTTTGGGGGGTTGTAGATGAAGAAAGGAATGAAAGGCCAGGGAAAACATGTTTAGTGAATAGTGAAATGGAAAACAATACTTTCTTTTGAAAATTCTTGAAAGAGTCCCACTATATAGGTCAGTTTAATCTTAAGTTCACTGTGTAGCCCAGGGCCCACGAAGGCCAAGCAGTTCTGCCTTAGCCTCTGGGCGTGAGGATGGCCTAGCTGGCCAGCACATGCTTCTGATGGTGGAAGACACGGCCGCTCGCAGCTCGCAAAGGCCGGCCTGTGCTGGCAGAGTGGGCTTGAACGCTTTGATCCTGTGTTCACTTTGTAGCTCTGGACCTGCTTTTGAAGCATTGCTGTGATCTTAGGTTGTTCGGAAATGTCTGCTGCCGTGACCACTGTGAACTTCTTCAGAAGTACCATCTCCAGTTTAGGAAGGCATTTCAACCAGAAATGTACTGATAATAAAACCAATGACAGTAATTCTTCAGTAGTGTTTATGGATTCATTTATCTACTTTTTTTTTTTTTCCAATAGGCAGTATATTCAAATGGCAGAAAATTCAAAGCAAAATGACATAGCGTTGAGAGTGCCCCTTCCAGGCTCTCCTCCATTCCTGTCGATGTTCTGCGCAGGCAGTCTCTGTTCCGTTCCTTTGCAGCCCTGGGAGGATGCGAGATATTAGCAATTGACAGATTTCCGGCATCTGCATTACAACCTTAAGTGAAGTACTATGTCATGCAACCCAGTGTTTAGCATGACTCCAGATCTGCCAGGTCAATAAAGTTGTCTTTAACAGAGTAAAATATTTTAGTGTCAGATTTGAAAAATAAAATAATTAAATAAAATGAATACTCCTTTCTTAGGCGTCCTAGGCATGTCCCCAGTGTCCAGGAGGCTTCGTGACTGTGGCACAGCATGTCTATGGTCATGAGTTTGCACGTGTGGGGTGTGGTGGTGTGTGTACAGTAAGGGACTGTGTAGTGCTGCTCTGCTCTTTTTTAGACTTTAAGTATCTTACTGGTTCCATTGTTTTACAGAAAGGCTAGCTGTGCATGTTATCTTTGTAATAACAAGCCATCATTTGCATTCTGGCCCCTAATTAATAGACATACATGTTTGTTTCCCCCCAGCACACTCCCCTCCTCTTTGGTATTAGCTGATCATTTCAACATCTTTCATGCAGTTTGTAATCTGTGGTGGAACCTGAAAAGGCAGAAGCCATGTTCTTGACTGCTGCTTTTGTGTAAGTTGGAAGGTTTAATATAACTTTCTCTGTATATCTAGATTCACAGTGATCAGTTATTGGGTAGGGAATATTTGAATTGGATTGAACTCAAGTAGGAAGTCGCTGATGGGCATAGAAGCAAGAAAATTCCTTGCCCATCGGAGAAGTAGA
Source organism: Octodon degus (assembly GCF_000260255.1). Classification (NCBI taxonomy): domain Eukaryota; kingdom Metazoa; phylum Chordata; class Mammalia; order Rodentia; family Octodontidae; genus Octodon; species Octodon degus. The sequence goes on from NW_004524608.1 coordinate 7,855,219, forward strand.
AGGTCAGGTATGCTAAGTATTTAATTGAATATTCAGTATTCATTTTTGTAGCCATTAGCCAATGGGTTTTACTAAGATACCATCAAATGCTGTGCTAACCAGGCGTGGAGGCGCAGGCCTATAATCCCTGTACTCAAAAGGTTGAGATGGGAGGATTGCTGGGAGTTCAAGACCAGCCTCATGGCTATAAAAATGAGCACAAGTGGGGTCGGGGAGATGGCTCAGTAGAATAAGGGCCTGAGTTCAATCCCTGGTTCCACCAAAAAAAAAAAAAAAAAAAAAAAAAAAGCACAAGGCCAGCCCAAACTGCCTAGTGGGACCCTGCCTAAAAAAAAAAAGATTTAAGCAAGGTTACAGGTTCGATCTCTGGTACTGAAAAATAAAAATCAAATGCTGGACTATTAATGCTTTAAGACAGGCACAGCAGTGTGCTCCTGTAACCCCAGCACTCTGGGAGGATGAAACAGGAGAGCCACAAGTTGGAGCCCCATCTGGACAACACAGCTACTTAGTGAGAACTTACTTTAAAATGTAGCTCAGTACAAAGGCCCTGAGTTCAGTACCCAGCACGCAAAACATACATTTGAAAATGAAATTGTTTTATTTCTCTTAACTCTTTATTGTAATGTTGCCTTCTTGGTCTGAGATTATCTTTTAGCTTTTTTTTCCTGCTGTGGTATTTATGGAACATAGGCATTTCATTATCTATAGAAGTTAAGATTCTGAGAAATATGGTTCCTATCCCAAAGGAAATGGCAACTTTGGCCCTCAAATGCAGTGTTGTTTAACTAGACATATGGCCTACATTGTTACTCATAGCCTGGGTAATTCTGCCTGAATAATGACAGCAGAAGAACAGTTGATCTGCAGAATAGGTTATTGGTTTTGAGAGTGCAGTAGTCATTAATTATGTCATTAATTAGTGCAGAAGAATTTTTACTCATTTGTGTCAACAGTCTGAGAGCTAAATTGTCAAGAGCCTTGCTATTTGGATTTAGGACTTCTGTAGCTGGAAAAAACTAGCTTGTTGATGTACAGTGACAAGACAGAGAATGAAATAAAATAATTTGGCACATTTTCTTCTAGCTCAGAAAAGAAACTGAGAATTCAGAGGTATCATGGATGTTAGAAATTAAATTGCCAAATAGGCACTAAAAAGGAAAAAATCAGTATGAGTACTCTTTTCTCTTAGTATTTTTTTGTTTTGTTTTAGTTTTTGAGATAGGGTCTCTCTATATAGTTCAGGTTGGCCTTGAATTCATTGTGTAGCCCAAGCTGGCTTAGAACTCAAAAGAGAGATTCCCCTGCTTCAGCCTCCTGATTGCTGGGATTACAAGTGTACACCACCACCCCAGCCTCTCCTAGATTTTTGAATCCTCGTCCTCCTCATCCTCCTCCTTGTCCTCCTTGTCCTCCTCGTCCTCCTCCTCTTCCTCCTCTTCCTCCTCTCCTTCTTCTCTCCTCCTCCTCTCCTCTCTTCCTCCTGTCCTCCTCTCCTCCTCTCCTCCTCTCCTCCTCTTCTTCTCTTCTTCTTTCTCTCCTCTCATTTCCTCCCCTCCCCTCACCTCCTTTCCTCTTCTTTTTTTCTCCTCCTCCTCCCTTCTTCCTTTTTTATCTCCCCAAATTTCCCCAGTGCTCCTTTTACCTAATTATGAGTGCTTCCAAGCCTTTTTTGCAAAACAAGTGCAAAACCACCCATAGTGCAAAGCAGAATAGTACATTTTTTAAAGGAATATTTGGGTAATAAATTGACAATTTTATATTGTTCTATAATAATATAAAGTTTTAAGCCAGGATTCATGCTTAAAAATACTTTTCACAAGTGATAACAGGGCCAGGTGCTCCTGCATTCCAGGGAGCATTTGAAGTGAGCCTAATGCTGCTCAGCTGGCCCTGCTGCCTGCTCTCCCCGTAGTCCGATGCAACGAACCAGTGCACTTGGCTCCCTGGCATTTGACAGTATTGGTTTTGGTTTCAGATAAAACTGGTCCAGCCAGAAGTCACAGCACTTGGCAGGCAGCTGGTGTAGAGTGAACTTGGGGAAAGCAGGTAGGGAGCTCGGCCTCTACCCTGCTGCTCCCTGCTTTGACATTGTGTTTCTCCTTCCTGAGCTTCCGTCCTTCATGGTAGAAGAGGGTAGATGATAATGCGAGTAAGGGTGTGGCAATAATGCCAGCATGTGTCCGCAATTTGACAAATTCATTGCTACTTGCTCGTTATCTGTGTTGTTAGAAAGCAGCCATTGCTGGCGTCACTGGACTAACTCAGAGCTAGCAGGGGCAGGAATGCCCTTTCCTCGTTTGCTTGGCTCAGCAGTTGGAGGATGGGATTGACTAAAAGCTCACTAAATCTGTAAATCTGCTGGTGTAGTCCTTATGCTCAATGCAAGGAATTGATCCTTGGTGCATGGAATACAAAAGTGTATAATGATCTTAATGAAAATCACATTCCTTTTCGAGAAGAAAAATTTTTCCCCTGAGGAATAGGCTGTGAAGATGATTGCAGTTTTTTTTTTTTTTTTTTTTAATATCACCACATGGAAATTGCCTTTCCTTTTACTATTTTTTTCTTCTATATAACACAAGAGTAATTTTTACTTCATTTCTTTGATTTTTGGTAAGATAGACAGACCATGACTGAAATTTTTCTATTGTATAAACCTACACAACCTACATTGTTCAAAACAGAGTGGGAACTTGACACCATTGTAACCAAAGTTCATGCAATGAAGAGATTTTTCTTTTTTCTTTTTTTTTTCTTTTCAAAGTTTTATTGATAAACATATAGCAATGAGACAGTTTCAAATCAAATCGGAAGTACAGTTTCAACAAATAATACACTGCATATATTCTTCTTAGTGGTTAATTGCTGTACAAGATGCAGACTTGTGATCCTACTTACAAACACCATTAGAAAAAATCATTCTATTCATTAAGAGAATGCAACTATATATCTATCCCAACCACTTTGAATACACAGATACAAAATGGACATTCATAGTTATACCCCAATTTTTTTTTAAGTTCCATTGTTGAATATTATAGGTGTGTAAACTCAGCAAAATATTCTAAAAGAGTACAGAAGCCCATAATAGCATTGGGTCTTCTGTTTAATTGGCAATGTCAGAAATTATTGACGTGAGTCCCCCACAGCTCAACATAACAACATGGCTTTACTTCCTATATTTCATCTTCATACTTTTCTACTGGATGGTTAAGACCAAGGTAAAGCAGAACCTATGCAACAAGAGTTGTAGCTTTTTGGTTTGAGAAGGTCAGTGAAATGCCCTCAGGATTTATCCTGAGATCCTGTACCTCAGACTGTAGAACCTTTGTCAGTGCAGCCATGTGGATGAGTCACGGCCATTGCTTGGCCAATGTGCTCTCTGTGAAAGCCTGAGAGAGTGTCTTCTCCTCATGTGACTCTCCTTAGGCACACTCCACGTCATCGATCAATTTCCTCTTTGGCCCCATAACCTTCTTGATCAGAAAATCTGGGACACTACCGAGGTACATGACGTTACAGTACAAGTTCTCATATGTCCTGAGTCTTAATTGACCTTAGAAGGGTAGGGCCAAAATATTGGCTTTCCTTGTAGCCCTCCTTTTTCTCTAATTTTGGTCTGCAAACTTAGGTTGTTAACCATCCAGAAGACAAGCTTATTGTTATTATCAAACGATTTACGTTATCAAGCTTAACCTCACTATTTCACTACATTTCAAACATCTTAGGCATAATAAGGAACAGGTATTTTTCATCAAGTATTGATATGTTGAACCTTAAGTCCCTACATAATATGATAAAGAACATTTAAAAATTAGATTATATTTTAACAATAGGATAAAGAATTCTATGCTTCTCATGTTTGCACATAAGTCCAAAGAGATTTTTCTTTAAAAGCAGATCTTCTATCTCTTGTAGACAAAAAATTGCAGCTTTATACTTTACCACAAATGATATAAGAGAGGCTCATTCTAGATTCTCTAGTTATTGATAAAGGGTAGGATCTACAGTTCCTGACTTTTTCCTCCTTCAGGATAACTGTGACCCCATCATTTCATGCTTAGGGGGAGAGTGAGCAGCATTTGTCTCAAGTTGGTTGATGCTATAATCCCTTAGGTTCTGGAAGCAGCATGGTCGCATAGCCTGAAAACAGACTGTACCCCTAAGTCAGAGCCTTTACTAAGGCAAATACGGTGGAATGGTTTTACTGATTTCGATTTTCCTCGGTTCACTTTGTGGTGTAAGGCAGGATTATTCTCCTGCTTCCTGAAGGTAAAATTTGAGCTTATTTGGCCTTAGCCAGTTTAGTAGAATATTCCTGTAGTTCCATGGTTAGCGGGTTTTGGGTGTTTGAGTCTCATTCTAGACGTGTTTTCTACTTCTTTCTGTACTGAACAAAGAATTGGTCAAGACAAGTGCAAAAGGTAGCGGGCTTTTATACTTACTAAAGGTGTGGAAAGAGAAGAAAAATGCTTGGCAGGGTGAGATCAAGTATTTTTCCTGAAAGTAGGAAAGCAGTATTCTACAGGGTGAGAGTGGCGCCCTGTGAATGAGAGCGCGGTGACAGCCATCCTCTGTATCCTCCCTGCCTCGGGCTCGCGTCATGTCTAGGCCATCTTCGCAAAAACCTGTTTGAGTTCTTGTGAGAAGAATTGAAGGTAGCGCTCTGATTAGTTCCAACTGCAGGGCTTTGGGCAGTGTCCTGGAACTCTGTAGATCACGCGCAGTTCCCCGGACAGTTTGCTGTACCCTAATCTTCTCCCTCATCTGTAGTTTCCCTGGAGGTTGAGGCAGGAGAATCCCAAGTTGGAGACTAAGTCAGGCCAGATGGTGAGTTCAGCATTAGCTTGGGCTGTGCAGCAAGAGCTTATCTCAAACAAAAACCAAAAAACTGCTGTCAGAGAAGTAAGTTTTATTGAGTATTTCTTGGTACAGTTAGGACCCTATATTTTCTTGGAAATATAGCTGACACATCCAGATTGAATAAAGTATGCTCATGCACAGGTTCTATGCTTGGAAAGTTTTAAAGTATTAAGATTTTCCGGGTAAATTTACTTTTCAGTGTGTTTCACAAAAGAGTATGTAAAATAGCATAGATCCTTAATTGCTAACTTCAAATCTCAAATGAATGGTTTTTTTAAAAAATTCTTTCAAGTTCTATTACTTAAGAATTAAAGTTGCAAAATGGATAATATATCAACCATTGTCGATGAGCTATTCTTGTTTTGAAAATTTGTAATGAGTATTGTTACGTTACCCTGTTTCTGCCTTTGTTTCTGATTTTTTTTTTTTTTTTTTTTTTTTTTTTTGCGGAACTGGGATTGAACTCAGGCCCTTGTACTTGCCAGGGAAGCACTTATTCTACTGAGCCATCTCCCCAGCTGTTTCTGATTTTTCTTCTTGCTTTTGTTTTTACTCTTCAAAATAAGATAAAAGTTGTAGGTTAACAGCAGTGGTGGTGGATTGTGTGACTCTGGTCAGTACTGTTGAAGATCAGCTCCCCTGGTAGGTGTCAAATGCATGACATACGCCACAACCTCAGAAGCTGTGGTGGTTACTGAGCTTGTATAAAGTAAGACACTGAAGCTTAAGTGTGATTCAGCTAGTCACGTGGACAGGCAGCAGCAGATCTCAGGCTAGAACCTACATGTTGTTTGAAATTTATTTGCATCTTGAAATCACTCAGCTTTCTGCCTTGGACAACTGCCAGGGTGAAAAAGCCAGTAGGATTAGAAAACAGTAAGAGTGACCTTAAATACTGTGTGACTAAACGCTTTTTTTCTGATTACAAAATTAACATGCTTAGCCCTGGATACTTGCAAGAATAATCTCCCATGCCACCCAGAGATAATGATGAGGGGACTTGCCTTTCCCAAAGAGTATTCTGATTGAGATACAGATTCACATGTTTTGTGTAAAAACAAGTCTTTAATGGCCAAATACTTTGGGAAAACTATGGGTCAAACTGTTTTCTTCTTTAAAGAGCTTCCCAGACATTTTAGCATGCTTTTAATAGGCTTCCAAAATAGAAACATAGTAATATTTTTCAAATTCATTTGTTAAAAAAATATTGATTTATCTCATGGTATCAGTGTTATTGCAGATACAACGTAGTGCATTTTGTAAGGAAAATTTATCCTTACAGACTTTTTAGCGAACATTTTTATTTTAATCACATATTTTAGTTTTATATTTCTTTCTCTAGGTCTATATTATAGTCATTTTAATTATTTTACACTCATTTAAAAGTGCTTTTTGAGCCAGGCTAGGTGGAGCATGTTCCTGATATCGGTTGCTTCAGAGGCTGTGACAGGAGTGTCTCATGATCTTGGCTGGCCTGGCCAATTTAGTGAGATGTGTCTTGATAAATTTTTAAAAAAGGGATGGGAGATAATAGCTTAGTGCTAAAGTGTTTGCCTAGCGTGTATGAGACCCTGGGTCCAATCTCCAGCTTAGGGGTGGGGGGCAGCTAGTGAACTCCGTGTGTGTGTGTGTGTGTGTGTGTGTGTGTGTGTGTGTTAACCTTTCACCTTTGGAATATTGGAGCTGTTTGCAATGAGACCATGCAACCATTGACTGAAAAGGCGTGTGCTTCAGGCTTGGGAGAGTGTCACCCAAACTCCTGCAGCTAGTGAGGAAAACAGCCTCAGGATTTGCTGCGCAGCGAGAAGCTATGAAAGCCTTTACAAGTTGCAGAGAAACATCTGTGTGGTGGTTCTGTGACTTACCAGGGTGAGGTGGCAAAGAAAGGACATTCTTACGGGCCACAGGAAGAGTCAGGTAGGGAAAGGAGTGAGGTATCTGTGCGTACCTGGCTCTGAGTTGCATATTCTTCAAGTGCGGCCTGTTTTCCGGGCCACGTGGGTGTCTTCCCAGCAGTACTGGCAAAGCTGCGCCCCAGGAGTTCTGATTATTAATCTGTGTGGTCTGGGGGGTTGAAAGGCTTGGCAGTTCTTAGGTGAAGGTGAAGAATCTGGACCTTTGGACAGAGGTAGATTTGAAGGAGATGTAAGCTTGGGTTACTTGGAGAGGACTGTATTTGAAGCTATTTGGCAGCTAACTCAGTGCAAGAAGAAATGTTTCTATTTCAACTGAGAGTTCAGTCATTTTTTTAAATTAACAAATACTTATTGAAAGACAACCAAGCCACACATTGAGCCAGGCCCTAGCAGGTAATTGTACTGAAAATATTACTAAACAGTACATGGAAATTATATTCATGGAATAAAATCACTTTGGCAGGAAGGGAAACATGATTCAATCTTATTACAAATACACATCTCTGAACAATCTCCAGGGGATGGTAAACAATACTCTCTTTGTTTTAAAATAAGGGAAGTCCAAATCGCTGAAATGCCAGTTACTGTGCAGTTCTAAGTGCTGTTTTCTCTTTTTCTTTTCTTCGTACCTAGAATGATGGAAGGCCATCGGGCTCCTTAGCTGTCTTAACCTTTCGTTGCTGTGATTCTAGAATGTGTGGCTGGGCATGTGCTTCCTCCTAGACCCCCAGATTTTCCTGAACATTAGTTCAGCCTGGACTTTGGGAGGTGAGCATTGATGCCTCTTGGCTGGATGCAGGTATCAGCGCTGCCTTTCTCAGCCTGGGATTTTTCATGGCACGTCTGGAGAATGCTCCCATCACAGCAGAGTGGATGGCGAGGTTCACTGGGATGCCAGAGGGAAGCTTCCCAAGGGCAGTGTTGTACACGCTGGGAGGCTGGAGGGTCATTGCTATGGCAGCCAGGGGTAGCTAGCTCTGGCCTGCTCCTTCCTGCCTGGGGCGCAGCAGGCGCGGGCCGAGCTGCCAGTTTGACACCAGGCAACAGTAGAAGTTATTCTTCATCTGAGTAGACTCTAGCAGTCACTTTTGTTGCCTTAAACATGTGACTCATCTATTTAAAAGGACAACCAAGAGACTGGGGATAGTCTGGGACAGTTTTGAGACTTTGGACAAATGACCTATCCTGTTTGTGTTTGTACCTGTGGGTTTTGTTTGTCTGGTTGTTCTGGTTTTTTTCATCTGAAAATGAAGAGAACATACCCAGCTCCTAGGCTTATGCTTAGGATTAATTGAAAGTATTTATATACAAAGCCATAAAATGTTGGCAGTAAGAACCCATGAATGTGATTTTCATTTAACAATGAAAGGCCTATAGATCAGGTATTAACATCAGTCACTTGAAAAGCTTGCAAGACTTTTTTAAGATGCACACTCCATAGTTGATACTTGGCTTAGGGTTGTTGTTTGCCAACTACAGGTAGGGCTGTTGTGTAACTCATTAATTCATAGAATGTGATTCTCTGTAAGCAGGTTCTCCAGCCCCTTGCATAGCAATCATTAGAAAAGGCTCTACCCCGTAAGATGTGGAGATAGTGCACAATGTGTACATTATAAAATTTTATTATTTTTTCCTCTAGGAAGGAAAATAAGCAACTCATCAAGTATGTTCTTCCCTGGACTTTATTGTTGACAGTGGTTCCCAATGAAAGGACCTTGCCTTTGGGCCTGCAAAGTCTCCTCTTAAGAAGGTCGATTTTGTCTTATGCTTCTGTAGCCCTGGCACAGGTTCTGTTCCTTGTATACAGACTGGAAGCTGCTCACTAGTTGGTCTTTCATTAGTCACATAATTTTCACATCTGCAAACTAGAAACAGCCCCTCTACACTACAAATAATATGTAAGAAGAGAACCATTACTTACTGCTGATAACATGTCTTGAAAGAAAGTGGTCCTGTTTGAGTAGGTTATGCATTTTCTTTCTAAAGTCCTGATAAGTTTCCTTCCTGTGACAGTGCCTGTTCTCTTGGGTGTGGAGAGGGCGATGACATCTGCGTGGGGGTGTTCTCATCTTCGTGTCAGTCCACATGCGTTTCCACATGAGCACATCTAATTAAAATTTGTCAGTGCCATTTCTGGAGGAAGACAGGTTATTATTTTGATCATACAGCAGACAGTTGTGGTTTTCTTCATTGAAGGCCTCCCAGCCAGGCTATAGCTGGTCATCAACTGAAGACTGGTGCAAGTCTTAGAGTCCCTGATTAAGATGTGTGATTGGGCGAGAGAACAGTCCGCAAGAATGTGTCCACATTTTAACTGGTGTGACTTCTAAGAAATGCAGGCTTGGGGCCGGGGAGATAGCTCAGTAAAATAAGCGCTTGCCTGGCAAGCGCAAGGGCCTGAGTTCAATCCCCAGTTAAAAAAAAAAAAAAAAAAAAAAAAAAAAAAAAATGCAGGCTTTCTTATCGAAATTTGCTGTTATTTAAACAGTTTGAAAGTATGTCATACGTTACGGTTTTGTTACTTCAGAGAACTATGTAATTTTAAAGGTTTTTCAAGCCCCATTGAGTTTCCCGACAGTCTTCACATCTTAAGAAAATAACACCATCTACTGTTTGCGTAAAACCATGCTGAATGGTGAGTGCTTTTAGAGTTCATGAAGTTAAAAAAAAAATGGGGAAACTAGCTGTTCTTTTTTTATCCTCTTCTGAAGTAACTACACAAAAACCTTTAATAATCTTCCAGCTTTTTAAGTGAAAGATGCACTTTCAATGAAAGTCGGTGAAGCCCTGGCTTGCAGACTATAAACAACGGAAACATATCAGCTTTCTCAGGACCATTTCCTTTTCTGCTTCACATTCACCTTGTGTTTGACACTTTGGCGCATTCCTGTGTGTTGCTGAGCTTTGTCACATTTTTTGTTCTTTTCAATTTGCTTTAGGAAATTCTCTACACTTCCTAACCTTCGTAGTTTCTAATCAGAGGGAAAATGTTTAATTATTTTACATCTGTATTTGAGTAGTCATGTTTTCAGAAATTCTTAAAATGCCTAATAGTCATTGTTTTTCTTTATACAATTTTTTTTTTCTTTTTTATATATTTAATACAGGGTCTACAGGGTCTTGCTACACAGATAGGACTCATAGTGATCCTCCTGTTTTCAACCTCCCAAGCGCTGGGATTATAGGCGCGCTACCACACCCAGTCTCAGTCCCTGTCTCAGCTCTGCTCCAGGGGAGGGCTGACAAGGCAAGCTTGGGATCAACTTCTGCCTAAGCAGGCGCTTTAATAAGCTGAGCTATCTGGCTGGCCCTTTTTTTCTCCTTTTGAGACAGGTTCTTGCTATATAGTTTAGGCTGGCCTGTTCCATTCACCATTTTTAATTTTCTGAACTGTCTTAGTTTTAAATATTTTCCCATTTTTAATGGTCATCATGAGTTATGGAAGCACTTGGAGCATTCTAGTTTCATTATGATTTAAAAATCAATTTCATTTATTTTCCTTTGTCTTCCTTAGAAATATACTTCATGTCTAAAAGCAGTCTCAAATTTATTTACTTGGTACCTGGAATTTAACTTACGACTTATGCTGGTCAGGGAGGTGCTGTGCTGCTGAGCTATACCCCTGGCCCTTCTTGATTTTATGGAGGATTAAATATTTGCTAGAAACAAACTAAAGCTTATTTTTTGGCACGAGATAGTATAGGATATAAACTTTTCTTTAAAAAGTGCCTCAGTATTATCTCTTAAGCAATTGCTCTTTCCCCCATGATTTGAAATGGCAACTTTAACATGTATTCAACTTTCATGTGTTTGCTACTGGTTTTTTTTTTAAAAAAAATCTCTGCATTTTTTTTTTTCATCCAAAATATTTCACTTGAGATGTCTTACAGCATATTTTAATAATCTGATAGGGCAAGACATAAGGAATGTTTTAAGACATTCTATTTTCAAATGGCTTTGGCGTCAAGCAAAATTTAGAATTGGAAATAAGAATTGAATTAGTTGAATTACATTTTTTTTTTAATTTTTTTTTTTTATTTATGTGTGTGTGTGTGTGTGTGTGTGTGGCCAGCTCAGCCCACCGGGGGGCGGGGCTGGCTGGCATGTGGTGCTGGGGGATTGAACCGTGGTCCCTGTGCTTTGCTAAGCTTGTTCTAAGTAGGTGCTTTAGATCACTGAGCCATCTCACCAGCCCCTGAATTACATTTTTTAAAAGTCTTTTAAAAGACTTTAGGACAGGAGCTACAGGGTCTCACTGCACAGATTGAACTCATAGTGATTCTCCTGTTTTCAACCACCCAACCACTGGGATTATAGGCACGCACCACCACACCCCATCTCAGTTGCCCTCTCAGTGTGGCCTGGGGGCAGGGCCACCAAGAGACTGCAAGATGCTGGCCACTGTGCTCTGCCGAAGCAAGCACGTTAGTCTCCCGAGGTATAGTTGAATTACATTTTCTTACAAATGTGTAGGGAGTTGGTGATTTTACTGTGCTGAATTTTCCCATTCAGAAACCATTTTGTGAATGGACTCAGTGCCAGTGTCTTCCTGTGACGTCCTCTCTGCTGCAGAATGTGACATTGTACCAGCAGATAGATGGGTTTCCCTTTGTGTGAGCAAATCCTCTGGAATCTACAGAATTAAATAGGTGTCTTCAATTAGTGTTGTCATTTTGATACTGTCTTGAAATGTCTTAACACCAATGTCAGTATCAACTGAAAACTTGATTAAAGCTTTAGTGTCTCTGACCCCCTCTAGAGTTACTTAATCAGAAGCCTGAGAATGGATTCCTGCCCCTGTGTAATAAATAAGCTCCCGGTGCTGGTCACGGGTGAGGTTGAGAACCCCAGGTAGAGTACAGAGTGTTATCCTCGCATAGCCACCACTTGTCCCACGTGGGCTGTTGTTAGAGTTATCTTTCTCTTTTCAGGAGGAGGGCTTGAATGCATGGCTGGCCTTCTCACTGAGCTGCATCTCCAGCACCTGCCAACCCCTTTTAAATTTTGAGCCAGAGTCCCACTGAGTTGCCCAGGGTGTGCTCTGCTTCTACAGTCCTTCTCCTTCCTCAGCCTGCATTTCAAGAGTGTGTCCCCATGGCCGGCTGGAATGACCAGCATCTTAAAGGGCGTCCATGCTCAGAAGCGAGTGCTGTATTATTATCCGGGTGCTTTCTGATTAGTGAGAACTGAAGCAGTGAGCAGCACACGCATTAAAATGGGCAGCAGAGGGGTAGGTCTGGAAGTGAGGTGCACTGTGATTTTGGTGGGGAGTTGGCGATACCTAGGAGAACCTGGAGATCCTTGATGTGGAATGGTGAGGGTAAACTCTGACCAGTTCTCATTTCCAGTTCTACATTTTGCTTGGAGAAACAAAGGCACGATTCCTGGTGTGGGACTTGAGTCTTGTTCAGTATTGGCATTTTTAAAGCAGAGCGACATATAGTGCCCTGCTCTGACTGAAAATCCTGACTTCCATGGTAGGAGTGTGTGTCGGATTAATGATTAGACTTCCACTGTTACACACAGCGGAATAAGACACTTCCATCGTATTTCTGTAGTTTCAAAAAACTCAGAGGACTGGGGATGTAACTCAGTGGTATACTGCTTGCCTGTTCTGTATGAGGCTCTGAGTTCAATCCTCTGCACCACAAAAAAGAAAAATAAAACACTATAAAAGTTTGTTACAGATAGAACGTGCAAGTGAAATAAAGGTTTAATGTCTTATTTCACATGGTGAAGGTTAATGTGTAAAAGTAAATATATAAAACCTCAAGTATTGAGAAACTGGAAAAAATGTTAATATAGTCAACACTCTTAAAATACTGAATTCCAAAAACTAAGGTAAGTAGAAAGTGAATATGATTTATATATGACTCAAAAAGTTTATAGAAAGGACCAAGTGCTTGATTTGTTTTTTTGAGACAGGGCCTCACCGTGTAGTTTAGGCAGCCTTCAATCCTTGAGCCTCAGCTTCTCAATTGTTGGGATTCCAGGCATGAGCCCGCATGCTTGGCTCTTGATCTAGCTAATGTTGAAGGTCACCTAGGTCCTGCAAGAGCAGTATGTATAGAATTCAGGAAGAACTTACTCAGTGATCTGCCAAGAGTACAAGGACCTTAGTGTGAAGTCGACAGGCAAGATGGGAGTTGCTAAACCAGAAAGGGAAGAGGGATTCAAAATGAGGCATGAATAGGGCTGGAGGATGCTGACTGGTGGACAGAGTAGTTTCTTATGAGAACATATAGTTGGGTAGCAGTAGGCAAGGTTATACGTAAAACTGGGTCCAGTTGTGTTAAGTTCTTCAGAGGTTATAGTGGACTGACTTTTTGTTTTGCTTAATATGCCTTGTGGTTTTTTTTTTTTTTTTTTTTTTTTTTTTTTTGAGACAGGATCTTACTGTGTAGTTCAGACTGGCCTTGAGCTCACTAAACCAGGCTGGCCTCGAACTCATGGGTGATCCTCCTGCCTCAGCCTCCCAGGCCTGGAATTATAAATGTGTGCCACCATGCCTAGCTTTTTTCTTATTTTAGAAAGACAGTATTTTTACCTCACTTGTGTTGTTTATATTTTATTTTTTGTAGCATATAACATCCAGATAAAAATATTTCAGTTAGGAATGTAGAGCAACATTTTTGTTATGAATTTCTGTTTGTACATCACAGTTTCTGTTGTGTAGATCCCCTGCTGCCTGCTCCAGAATGCTGGGGTTACAGGCATGCACGCCACACCCGGCTCACATCACAGCTCTAGTGTGCATTCCATTCAGCCTTTCTCTGTATTGGAGGCTCAGACATTTTACCCAGATTTAGCCTTTCCCACAGCGGGCGTGGCCCCGGTTATTCTTGCTACTGAAGCTCCCTTGTTTGGGATTCACAGCATCTGAATGCCTGGAGCTCTGGTCTCCTCCTCTGAGAGGCTTGTGTGCCTCCCTGGACCTCTGCCTGACCTTCATGCCCCGTCCTAGGCTCAGACTCCCGGACTGTCACTAAGGGTTTCCTCTTGCAGCTGGACCTTGAGTTTCATGGCCTTCAGCACCAGTCTAAGCCTGCCATGAATCCAACCTGCCCAGAGCTGTGACCACATTCCCAGCCCGCCTTCTGAACATCCTGCAAATGCCTTGGGACCTTGGCTGCTGTATCACCTCCTTGATCTCTTACTTCAGTGTATCCAGTATAGCCATCCTTAGCAGTATTGAACCGACACTTAGGAGGTCTTTGCGCTTATTTGATGCTGGTTACACACACTGGGCAGCAGCTCCTATCCTGGTCCCATTCAGCCTGAATGAAAGTATTTTAATTCTGTAGATTTTTATAGTAGGTTTTTAGTTTTTCTTTCTTTTGCTGGGGTTTAAACCCAAGGCCTTTGCACTGAGCTACATCCTTAGCTTTTTAAAAATTTTTTATTTGGAGACAGAACCTTATTAAGTCAGTAATTTGCCCAGGCAGAATTTGAATGTGTGACGCCCCCCCCCCCCACAGCCTCCCCAAGGAACTGGGATTTCAGGTGTGCCCACATTGCCCTACTTAATATTTATTTCTTGGTGTTCTAGTGTGGGTCTGTTTTGATGATCTCTACTTGCCTTGGGTTTTTATTTTATGTATTTATTTATTTTTTGCAGTACCAGGGATTGAACTCAGGACCATGTGCTTGCCAGGCAAGTGCTTATTCTACTGAGCTATCTGCCTGGGCCCTGATGTATTTATTTTTTTGAGACAGGGTCTTGCTATGTGGTTCAGGCTGGCCTGGACTAACTCAGTAGACCAGGCTGACCTTGAACTCCAGGCAGCGCTGCTGTATCGATCCATCAAGGGCTGGGATTACAGGTGTGTGCCACCATGCCTGGCTTATTTTTTAAATGTACTATTTAATACATTACAGGTATATTTCTAAGCTGTGAGTCAGTTCGTATCAGGTGCCTATTTCCTTCCCCCGAAAGTCTTTGCTGGCTGTATAATAAAGGAGAGATCCCTGAGTACCTAGCAGGATCCTGTGTGCTAACTCTCCTTTCTCACCTCATCTCCCTCCCATTCTTCTCAGGTCGGGGCCGCTGTGGTGGCCGGCTTCATGCCTCCTTGCCTTTGCCCAGTGCTTCTCTGTGGAATTCTACTGGCCTGTCTCGTTGACCAGAGGCATCCACACATTCTTCAAGGCTCTGTGCCATATCCCCCACCTTCTCCTTGAAGCTTTCCCAGACCCTAAGCCAATGCATGTCTGTGGCCTTCGGTCAGTGTGTCTTCGCTGTGCCTTTTACTTTTGATTCTGAGCTTGTGTTTTTCCCTCCAAAGTGTTAACTTCTTAAGGGCAAGACTTAGTCATCTTTCTGTCCACAGCCGTCCTTGCTCACAGAGTTTTTTTCCAGGGCGGATTTTCTATCATTGCGTTTTTCATAATTAGGCTCTTTGATGGCTTAGAAATTTCACTTTGCACTGAAGGATACAGTGGAAAAATTTGTGCCTTTCAATTAGTTACTTTTTTCCTCTAGCCTTTTTCCTTTTCTTCCTCTTTCACAGGTTGGATAGAAGAATCTGGGTGTGTATTTGGGGTTGTATGAAAAGGAATGTTTTAGAAACAGTGTATGGATCTTTAGCAAATTAGGGTAATTGTTAGGCAACGTTTGAAAGGTGTTTGGGAAATACAAATTCTGACCCTGCTACTTTGCTCCAAATATCAAGTGCATTTCAGTTTTAGGGACAATTAACAGTTAAAAAGTGATTTTAGCATTTGCCCTTCTCCAAACTCTTTGGATTATAGATGCTTAAGAATTCAAAGTAGATTCATTCTGTCAAATCAGTAGTGAAAAAAGGAGATTAAAATAGTGCAAAGGTTGGTTCAGAGACATTTTACTTACGGTCAGTCAACCCAGCAGAATCAGTGCTGCCCTTCTTCACTGAAGTGCAGGTAGCTAGAAGCACTGGGTGGGAGACCTCAGCAAATAATGCGGTGGCACTCATTTTTCTATATTTGGACTGTTCACTCTCCAGTGGAGAAAGATCCTGCGTGGAGGTATTTTTACATACATGTCTACCTGTCTTTCTTATTTCATATGTAGAAATTCTGCTTTCTCTGCAAACAGGTAGATTTCCTAAAAGGGATCTTTAGTCCTCGGAAAGGCTTCCTGGTGGAGGCATGTTGTGGCTTGAATCTAGAGTGTCCCCAGGGCTCCTGTATTGGTGGCCTGGTCTCCAGAGCAGCAGATTTCAGAGACAGGGCCTTGGGGATGTGAGCAGACCCTGAGGACTCAGGCCTCCTCAGCAGATGAATCCACAGTGGATTCGTAGCTTGGTGGGCGGTAGGGTATAAAAGTGAGTTCCCTTTGCTCTTGCACCATGATCTGAGCGCTCTGCTGCATGCTGTGCTCCTCCATGGCACAATTCTCCCTTGGGATCATTGTGGGGAAAAATAACTGCACACCGCGGTGTCCGTGAGTAGGAAATCCTTAGGCGATTGATTTATTCATTTGTTGAGCACTTACATTGCCAGAGTCGGGTCAAGTGTCCTGGATGGGGTGGCTGCCCCATGAATACTGAGCACCTGTCTTTGGGGGACAGCTGTTGGAAGGAAGGAGCTAGGCATGTGCAGGGCTGGCCCTTGCAGAAGTTAGAAGACCTAGGTGTGGTGGCATGCACTTTTAATTTGTAATCCTAGCCCTGGGGAGTGTGGACTGCCTAGTGAGACACTGTCTCAAAAGGAAGATGAGGAGGGGCTAGCTTCTCAGAGCACCCGTGTCCCTGGCTCGATGGCATGAAGGCTTTTACCAGGAGAGGAGGCGGCAGTAGACTGGATGCAATTTTAGTCACAGGGCTGTGTCTTGTCAGAATATCTCAAGGGACTTCCACCTCCTGCCACTAGCTACTAAGGACGGTGTCACAAAGGCCACACAGTTGCTGGGATTCTGAGGAAGAGCTTAGCAGTTTATTTCTAGGTAGTGAGCTTCTCTGCAGCCAGAGGTGTAGGGAGGAAGGGGAGGGGCAGGAGGGAAAAAGGGAGCCACCCTGCTAATCTTAGACCCCTCCTTCCTTCCTAACCCTGACCTGAGCAAGTAGTTTAACTTTCGTGGAATTCTTTCCTGCAATACAATAAGAGTGATGAGTGCCTATTCTGTTGGGTGTTAAAAAGGATTACATGAGTTAATAAGCCCAGAGCCCTTAAAACAATGCATGGAAGGTACAGGTGTACAGTAACTCTTCAGCAGGTGAGATTCGAAGGGGCAGTCACCGATGTAAGGTCAACTGCCTGGTGTGAATTATGAACTTTTTAGGGTTCAGTTACTTTTCCTTTACTACCTATAGTGTAATGGATGTTTTGTTTCTATAGTATTCCAGTTAAGTTTTCCTTCTGCTAAGCAACATAGGCTTTCTGTTCAGTTAACAATGTAAATTTTCCCTCTCTGGGCTGGCCAAATAGCTCAGGAGATTAAAGTGCCTGCTTAGGCAGACTCAGCAGTGTGGGTTTGATCCCCAGCGTGACTTGTCAGCCCCGCCCCCGGGTTGTGCTCAGGTGGTGATTGAGACTGGGCGTGGTGGCCCGTGCCTGTAATCACAGCTCTTTGGGAGGCTGAACACAGGCAGATCACTATGAGTCCATCTACGTAGTGAGACCCTGTAGACTCTTACTAAAAAAATGCAATAAATTAATTAATTAATTTTGGGGGCTTGCTGGTTAGCTCAATTTTTTTTTTTTTTTTTTTTCATAGAACCTGAGATTGAGCTCAGGCCCTTGCATTTGTCAGGCAAGCACTTATTCTACTGAGCTATCTAGTTCATTTGTTTAAAGTGCCCTTGGAGGGCTGCGGAGATGGCTCAGTAGAATAAACGCTTGCCTGGTAAGTGCAAGGGCCTGAGTTCAATCCCTGGTTCCACCAAAAAAAAAAAAAAAAGTGATCCCCAGCTCCACAAGCCATACCACACCTGCGCTTAAGGCAGCCTGACCTTCTCAGATTAATTGCCTAAGGAAAATGCAGCAGTCATTTTCAAGAAAAGAACCAATTTATATACATTATAGGACTTAGCAGAATTGCCAAATAATAAATGTTAGGATGTGAATTTCCTGGCCTCAGGTCTGTTTTACATAGTGCTGTCTCTGTTTCCTCCCTCTTCTTCCTTCTTGGAATTTCCAGCTGCAGCAGTGATTCAGCTGTTGAGCTTTTGCTGTGCTTAGGGTTGTACGTGCATGTTGCATGAAATCCACTCAACAGACCTGCGATATTGGGACCATCCTCCTCCATCTCATAGTGGGGCTAGGCCTCTGACCCAAATCCTTCAGCCTCCAAGCCTAACATCACTGCTAACAGAAATTCTAGTATCTGGAAGGAAGTGAACTATAGATGCAGGCATTGAGCTACAGGCTGCAAAATGAGCTGGCAAGGTTTGCATTCAACCCATGAAGGTAGTACTAGAGTTGACTCTGACCCCCATGTGACAGAGGAGAAAATCGAGGCTCAGAGGGAAAAATAAATTCGCTTTTCAGGAGCCACACTCTGAATCCTGGACTGTGGCTCCAGAGGCCAGATGCTATCCCCACTGCATCTCGTCCCCTCCCACCATGGCCATCATGCTCCTCACCTGGCCCACCCAGGCAGCTCACCACTACCCTCGCTGTGTACCAGGCCTTCCTCAAAGAGCTCTCAGTTGATGACCCCTTAAGACTTTAATTTTATGTATGAGCACAAGAATTGACCAATATTGAGCCAGCCAGCTAGCTCAGCGGGTTAAAGCGCCTGCTTAGCTAGGTGCAAGGGCCAGGGTTCCATCCCCAGTGTGCTGTGCTGGCCCTACCTGAGACACACTGAGATGGTGATTGAGCCTGGATGTGGTGGTGTGCGCCTGTAATCCCAGCATTTGCAAGGCTGAAAAAAAAAAAAAAGAATCACAAGTCTGACCTATGTAGTAAGACCCTGTTCTAAATACATAAAAGAATCAAACAGCATTTATTGAAACTTTATTAAATGCAAAGTCGTATGCTAAATATATTATGTACAGGCTGGGGAGATAGCCCAGCAGTCTAAGTGCCTGCCTGGCAAGCACAAGGATCCAAAGTTTGATCCATGGTACTGTGCTGGCCGGGGAATCTCCAGCATGCTGTGCTGGCCTGGAAACTGGGCATGGTGGCACACATTTGTAATCCCAGTGCTGGGGAGACTGAGACAGGAGGATCACCACTAGTCCAAGCTGTGTAGCAAGACCCTGTACCAAATAAAAGATTA
>NW_004524608.1:7874302-7919137 GCF_000260255.1 Octodon degus
GCAAAAGCTGCTACTACTATGCTTATTCCTGTTCACCAGATGAAAAAAAAGAGAAAAGAACAATGAAGTGAAGAAACTTTTTCAGACTAATTCATGCTTAGTACCTTACTACAGTGATCCTTCTACTGAAATTATGTGTTATTTTAGTAGCTACCACATGAAAGACTTTCCTTAGAGATTGGTTTTCTAAAACATAAAAAAGCACTGCTCTTGCTGGTTCTGGTTGTGTTGCATAGATGGGTCTGGGTCATGCATATGCCAGTTTTCTTCTTCAGTGACCCTCCCCAAGTTACTTAAATTCTGAGCCACTGTTCGCTATAAAGAAGGGGTTAAAACACTGTGTGTGTGTGTGTGTGTGTGTGTGTGTGTAAAGCACATAATGAGGGGACCCTAAATCTCACTTCCCATTTCTTTTCATCTATGGCTTTTTCCATAAAAATGATTCAGTCATGTGATGATATAAAAATAATTGAAATATGCAGCTTGTACACGGACAGTTTCCTTATGAGTGCCTTGCATTCCCACAGCCGGTGACTCTCTATGTTGGACAGTAAACACTGGCATTGAAATTGGAAGTCTTTATTTATTTTGTTCCTTTGTTGTCTGGTTCTTATTTTCAGAAGGACCGACAGGCTTTCACTTAGTAACTGACTCATCACTTTTTACTACTTGTCGGAGCTTAGATGGGGAATGACCATCTGCATGTGGGGAGTGAGTTATATCCGTGATGTTGTTTCTGACTGACTCTTAGCCTTGATGGAGCTAAAAAGCCTCCCTCCCTGCTACGGTCTACCTTACAACTTTGTTCCAGTTGCGTATTCCCCTGAGATCTCTTGAGAGCTTCTCTATCCAGTAGTTAGAGTACATGACTAAAAGGTTCCTGTTGTTAAGTGGACATCTTTTATGACAGTGTAGATTTCGTTACCATCTTGATCCATTTATTTTTTAAAGAAGGATTTAAAGTAGCAGCGGAATCTAGTGAAGATAAAAATGTTGTGACAGTTTCAGTACTTTCATTACCTTAATCCACCTGATGGTACACTTATTTGTCTCATAATTAGGAGTCTATCATTTTGTAAAAAATTTCAGTTTAATGTTTTGGTCTCATACGTACTGAAGTAAGTTATTTAATGATACCAGTAATGAAATGCACGGGCGGGCCAAATAGCTTTGCGGTTTAAAGCTCTTGCAAGCAGGTGCAGGGGCCCGGGTCTCAATCCCCTGGGCCTGCTCTACCGGCCCCACCCCCAGGGCATGCTGAGACAGCAATTGAAACTAGGTGTGGTGGTGCACACCTGTAATCCCAGCTCTTGGGAGGCTGTAAACAGGCAGATCACTATGAGTCTGATCTACTAATGAGACCCTGAATACCCTGTAGACCCTTCCCTAAAAAAAAAATACCAAAAAAAAAAAAAAAGTAGTGAAATGCTTGAAGTGAATAAGCAAGCCATAATTTATTTGAGTTTGTTTAAAGGAGATTTGATTATGCCATATTTATAAGAAAAATAAAAAAATATTTATATTTTCTTGCACTGGGAGGTGCAGCTACATGGTAATGCTGATGTAAATAATACCTGTCTTTGCACAGGACCTTGAGCTATGTTAAAAGGAATCAGGGCTCTTTATTTTTTAAGATGAAAATCAGTTAATGTTTGCTGAGGGCTTAGTGTATGCCAGGCAAGGCAGTGGTGGTGAGCTTTATGGCGCATGTGCTGCAGCTAGCTGTTATCGCTGGAAGCTCTTCAGGGTTTACTGTCACTGCTCCAGAATATGGACTGGCAAGTAACAAATGTAACTAAGTAGTTTACAAAATTCCAGGAAAATAGGGGCAATGTTTGCCTACCTACTTTGCTCTGTAAATCAGGAATAACTAATATCCTGTAGGCCACTTTATTTTTTATTAGTTCACTACATTAAAATCTATTTCTGTAGAATAGCAACATTATAAAAATGTGATTTCAATTTTTCTGTAAAGTAGGCATTCAAAAGTGAAAGACATTCAAGTGTCCTTGGCTGCCCTTAGTTGCTTGCATAATACAGCAGGTGTCAGAAGTAGATTGGTTTTATCCTCAGATTTTGTGTGCTAGATGTTGCTAGAGCTTGTGTCTCTTTATCTAGTTGTGATTTCAAAGAACAATTTCAGATCCTCTGTTTGTAGTGGGTTGTCATGGTTACACAGATGTCACTGTAGCCCGGTGGGGGTGGGTATCATGAGAAATCAAGTTACAGGTGTTATAGTTCTAGAACGAAACCAAGCATTTCTTGACATCTAAGTGCTGCCATAGAGAATTATGAGTTCAGATTCATCTATCTCAGTGCTCTAAGATTTCCTGGGTAATATAAATGGAAACTTTTTTTTCTTAAACTGCGTTGGAGTGTTGCTCAGGTTTTGATTTACTCCTAGTCTTAATGTTAATGACAGAGACCTGGATGTACTTTTTGAATGTGTCATTTTTTTCACTTTTCTCTTCTTGAGTCCATGCTTAATGTCTTTCAGATGAGAGATATTTTAAAAAATATGACCAAGTTTTCCAGAAGCCAGAATACCTTTTTGAAATTGGTACTGTTAAAACCAAGAGAGCAGGGCTGGTGAGATGGCTCAGTGGTCTAAAGCACCTACTTAGAGCAGGCTTGGCAGAGCACAGGGACCGCGGTTCGATCCCCTAGCACCACATGCCAGCCAGCCCCGCCCCCTGGTGAGCTGAGCTGGCCACACACACACTAAATAAATAAATAAATAAATAAACAAAAAAAGTAAGGAAAAAAAAATAAAAAAACACCCAAGAGAGCAAAAACTGCTCCAGAGGCTTGCGTTTGGAAATGGAAAAGTCTGCCCCATCTGCTCAGAGATGGTGGGACAGTGCGACTCTTACTTAAGTAGTCAGTCTTCCTTTTATGTTTTTGAGACAGTGTCTTGTTGTGTAGCTCAAGCTGGCCTCGAACTCACTATATTGCTCAGATTTGTCTGGAACTCACAGGGATCCTCTCGCCTCAGCTTCCTTAATGCTGGGATTACAGGTGTCTGTCACCGCAGGTGACTTAAATGCGCAGTTTTTAGACACACTGTATTATTACACTCAATCTAGAATTCCTCTAGTTTTAGAGTCTCCATTATTTAATAACTGGCATACTCCTTTAAAACTTCTGTGAATCCATAACTCACGCATCATAAATTTTCTCATTTGATGTGTAGTTCTGCAAGTTTTGAAAAATCCATGTAGTAATAATACCATCACAACTGAGATAGAGAGAAATTTCATATACGTTACCACTTAGTTTTGATGTTACATTTAATGAAGTTGAAAGGAGTTTTAATTTGGCGTGTCCCTCTTACGCAGTCATAAGAAGGAGCATGCGGCGCAGTTGATGGGCTAAGGTGTGTCATCATCTTCCTCATACTCAGAGACGGACACTTGTGAGCTGCGGTTGCCAGTGACACCTCCGTTAGTCATTCCCATCCTTCCTGGATGAAGTGTATGGGCCCAATGATACAGCATTGGAAATCAGATGTGCTTTGCTGTTGCCGCTGGGATTTTCTCTCAAGTGCATTATCGCTGTTATGCAAGTTTTGGCCACCATCTTCTTGACTCATTCTAGGTTTGTTCTGTCAGCTTGTCACCACAAGTCTGATGGCCTCCTTGCAAAGTCAGCGGAGCTCCATGACAATCCTTCCTGTGAGCGCCATGCATGCCTTTCGTACATCTTCATTCTCACATTCTTTTTAAATACCTTTTGCTTAGGACAGAATTTGCTCTTCCAGGCTCTCACTGTGAGCAAAATCTGTGACATCTAAATTCCCTTTAGAAGTTCAGGGTTAAGAGCACTCGTGATTTGGAGAATTATAAATTTTGTGGTATGTTTCATACGGATGCTTATTGCAGTCACATAGATGATTTATTTGGATGCTATGAAAATATTATTTGTGAGCAGTGTGTGGTGGCACACACCTAAAATCCCAACACGCAGGAGGCTGAGGCTGGAGGATCAGTAGTTCGGGGCCAGTGTGGACTACCACCAACACCAATCTCAAAAACCAACAAAAATGCTATTTGTGTATAACCAAGTACAATTATATAATGGCCCAAGAACGGGATAATGGCCTCTTATTACAGGGAGCTCAGTACAGTTGTGTCTCAAGTTGATAAATGACAGGTTTCTGGCAGAACTCCAAGTTTGTTTTGTTATAGTTTATATATTTTTGTAAGCAAGTATCTGAAATACAGCAAATGATAATGACACAAAATCTAATGCCACAGATAAGAAGTAGCAACCCCCGAGTGATGTCATAAACCGAGATCTTACTATTTAGAGACATTTCATTGAATACTAGAAATAGAAATTCATCAGATTTGATGCTTAATATTTCCTTTGCAGTTGAATATTTTTAAAAAAGGCTTATATAAATATTAAGAACCATACCACCAGAATACTGAAATACATAAACTATAGGCATCTTTCAACTCTGATTTCTATAGAAATGTGGACACAGATCAGTAGAGCTTATATCTTACTAGCCAAGCACAGATTTCCTTCATATCTGATTTAAATGTTTGTAGATAAACATGGGAATATTTCACCTATTTCATGTATTGATATTATTTGAGGATGGCAGTCTGATTATAAAAATTTCAAGATTTGGTCTAGTGTGACTTTTTAGCATGCACTGAGACTATTTGGTGAATGTTGTAGAAAGCACCACATTGTTTAGCTATAAAAAGAAACATTGTTCTTAGTTGTTTAAGACCGAGTGAGGCAACGAACCAGCTATTTCTGGTTAAGCTGTTTTACTGAATGATCTTTTTCAAATGCAGTGAATATTGCAGATGCTTGTTATTTAGTTGGAACCACTATGTTAAATTCTTTTTTTGGGGGAAAAAGGCAATTTAGGGTTTTTAGTTTTCTCAGTGTGTTTACATAGTTTAAAAAAGGATTTTTTTTTTTTTCTTGGCTGGTTCAGGCTGCCTTAAGGGTGGGTCTGGTGCAGCATGTGGTGTTGGGGATCGAACCGTCGTCCCTTCCCCTGAGTGGTGTTAAAATTTACACAGCTTAAAATTTTAATAAAAATCACACTGTATAATGGAAAACTGAACTGAAAGCAAGTTAGTTCAGTAAATAGCGCCAGATCAGAATAGCTCAAGAGGTATCACAAAGCTGACGCATTTTTCTCAGAAGATGTTAACAGGTGTTAAACCTCATTTATTTTATATATTCAAGGTTAGCCTTGACTTCAAGGTGATCCTCCTCTGTCAGCCTGTGGAGTGCAGGATTATAGGCATGTACCACCATACCCTCTATTTTAACATTTAATTCTAATGTTTAGATGCTTGAGTTCAAACCCAAAGACTGATACTGGATTTCTCTTTCTTTCTTTCTTTCTTTCTTTTTTTTTTTTTTTGTATTTTAGGGAAGGGTCTACAAGGTGTTCAGGGTTTTACTACTAGATCAGACTTGTGGTGAGATCCACCTGTTTCAGCCTCCCTAGAGCTGAGATTACAGTTTTGTGCCACCATGCTCAGTCTCAATTGCCATCTCAGCATGACCAGGGGTGGGGCCAGCATGGCAGGCCAGGGGCTCGAAACCCTGGCCCCTGTGCCTGCTTATAGGCACTTTAATCCACTGAGCTGTTTGGCTGCCCTGATGTTGTATGTTAACGTTAATGTTGATCGACTGTTCATAGCAAACAGTGATACATGAAAGAGAGGAGACAGAAACATTGTAAAAACTGGAGTAAAAAAACCCATAGGTGATCCTCAGTGTCATCCACAGGTGACACATGCTTGTAATCTGAGCACTTGGGCAGGGGCATTGCCATGAGTTTGAGGCAATGTGGGTTACATAGTGAATTCACAACCAGCATGGATTGCATATTGAGTCTCATCTCAAACCAACCAACCACAAACTTTACCATGAAAGACGGATGTGTAAGTAAGTCTATAAAGTATTGTATAATCCAGCAAGGGCATAGCATTAAAAATATTTACCTCAGGTTGGGGAGATAGCTCAGTGATCTAAAGTGCCTGCTTGGCAAGCACATAGTCCCAAGTTCAATCCCTGGTACCACATGCCGTGCAGGCCCCAGAATCCTGGGCGCACCATGCCAGCTCTTGAAACTGAGCATGGTGGCGCACGTCTGTAATCCCAGCACTGGGGAGGCTGAGACAGGAGGGTCACTGGGAGTCCGAGCTGTGTAGTGAGTCCCTGTGCCAAATAAATTAGTAAATAAATAAATAAATGTTTGGAAAAATATTTACCAAGTAGACCCTAAAGCACAAGACTAAAGTAAAATGTGCTTAGGGTATTTAAGAAGCTTGTGAAACTAATTGTAGACCACGTGTAAAGTGAAGTTGAACTTCCTAGCTTCTTATATATAGTACACAACTATACGGAATATATAATCCTTAGAAGATTGAATAATGAATTGACTGATCCCAGAGTCTTCTGGAGGGAAGGGAGCCTTTGGAGAATTTTCTTTTCTTTTCTTTTTTTTTTCCCTTTAGTAATGGGATTGAACCCAGATCCTTGGGTTCAAAGGGAACCTGCTCAGTTTCCACAAAAGTGAATTTATAGAGGTATCCTTTGACTCAAAAATGTAGTTTAAAATACACTTCAAACAAAAATAAACTCAGTCCTTAGAAATATTCCAATTCATCTAAATACTTAAAGTAACAAAGAAGAAATAAAAATGATAATTATAATTTTTAAAAAAATTCTAAGATTAGTAATGGACTATACTTAGAAGCAAGGAAATGTTATGGTATTCATTATTATAATAAAAAATGAGATGAACTAAGAAATTCAACTTGTGTTGCAAAAGCAAATACAGGGAAAGAAAGTGGAATTAATGATTTAAGAAGTGAAGTATATTCTGGGGAGGGAACAAACAAGGACAATTTAATAAAAAAGAATAAAAATATAGTTATAATTTTTAAATTACAAGAACATTAGGTATAATGTACTGGATTAGAAATTCCAATTGAAATGTTTAACTTTTTGAGGGGAAAGTGTAAATTAAAAAAATTGAATCAAGTCTTAGAGCCCTTATCAATCATAGAAAAAGAATGATGCAGATGTGGTGGTGTGTGGTGGCATCCCAGATACTTAGGCTGAGACAAATGGGTGGCGAGTTTGTTAGTGGGGGGGGGGAGTGAAAATTCTCGAAGGGCTCCCTTCTCTCCGGAAGACTCTGTTATCAGTCATAATTCATTATTCAGTCTTCTGGGGGATTATATTACACGTTCTTTATAGCTGCGTAGCACATAGAAGAAACTAGGAACTTCAGCTCCATTTTACACAGTACATTTCTGCTGACCTTTTAAGAAGAAATTGCACAGAGTGAGAAAACATTTTCTCTTGTGACTACAGCTGTAAAAATCCCAAAGAAAATTAAATTATTGTGCTCATAGGTATGGTTATTGCAGGGATTCAAGAAATGCTTAGTTGGTAGAAACTATTCATATACCATTAATTAATGAAAAGCCATGCTCAGCGTTCATGTTGTGGCAGGAGGTAGCAGACTCAGCTTTGCAGCCCATGGTTGCCACCCATTGGTGAGAAGTTAGTGTTATTTCCCTTTAGAAATAAAAATCCTCATTTTATATTTATTTGTGTATTTGTTTGTTTTTGTATTTTTTTAGGGAAGGGTCTACAGGGTGTTCAGGGTCTCAATGCTAGATTGGACTCAAAGTAATCTGCCTGTTTACAGCCTCCCAAGAACTGGGATTACAGGTGCATGCCAATCTCAATTGTCGGCTCAGCACACCCTGGGGACGGGGCTAGCATGGTAGGCCCAGGGATCGAACCTGGATCCCTGTGCTTGTGTGCAGGCACTTCAATCCACTGAGCTATTTAGCCGGCCCAAAATCTTCATTTTAGACTTGTCTGAAACTTACCTAACATGGTTTGTGTGGTCGCAATAAAATATTTAGGATAAAAGAAAGTGAGCTATCAAACTGATGATGCAGAGGAACGTTCAGCAGCTGCTCTAACAGGGTTTCCTCCTGTGCAATGTCCACTATGGGACGTTCTGGAAAAGGCAAAACCACGGGGACAGCGAAAAGATTGGTGGGGTTACAGGTGAGATAGAAGAACAAATGAAGGCGGTGGGGGGCTAGGGCAGGGAGACAATCTTTGATAGAGCACCAGGGAGCACATTTTTCAAACTGCACAGCCCAGAGTGAACCTGATGCAAACTGTGGACTAGCGTGATGAAAAGGGACCACATTCCTACAATAGTATATAAAGGGAACAGTGCGTGGGGTGGGTAAGGAGGATGTGGGGATCCTTTGTACTTTCTAATCAGTTTTTCATAAACTTAAATTTGCCCTCCACGTGAAGTCCAAGTGAAAGATGAATGTGGAAAATCTGCATCTTTATCCCTTAGCCACAGGAAACTCTGGTCATTTCTCTTCCGAATCAGTGGAATCGTCAAAAGCAGGGTAGTTTGGGGTTTACGATGGAAAACAATGCAGGGGACATAGTTTATAAGATTATATTAGTCGCCCAAAGAGTCTTATACAGAGTGTAGGAAATCTGTCTGCTCACTAAATCCTAAAGAATCCAGCTGAGGGCCTGGATCCCACAGCAATGTCTTGCGTGAATCCAGCCGAAGACCTAGAGCTCATAACAGTGCCTCCCATGAATCTAAGTGGAGGGCTAGAGCCCATGACAGTGTCTCATGCAGGCCTGTCTCACGGTTCTGCATTGGGAAGACCCAAAGGTCAGTGGTGGAAGCTAGACAGTCCGTGCCAGCGGGATGAAGGCCCTGTGCTAGCAGGCTGAGATCTGCAGTGAGCCAGGAAGCGACCCTCAAGGTAAATACCAGAGCGCCTCTGAAAAGTACCACAGCCATCCTCAGTGACAGTGAGGTCCTGAGCGCCTTCGATGATGAGAACAGCTGAGTTCATCAGGATAGCCAGCATGGCAAGCTCCTCCAAGAGAACCAGCAGCTCCCAACAGCTTCCAAATGTCGTTCTTTCCAGTTCGGCCTGTTCCGCTGCTGGCAGCAATCCTCAGGTGGGCCTGCCACGCAGCACCGCGCTGGTTCAGTTTAGCCAGGTATAACAAGTTGACCACCAGCTGTCGATCCACCACAAAGAGAATGTACTGTGAAATGACGGAATGGTTTGACAGAGGGAATTTAGAGCATCTGTTAATATATAATCTTAAAAGCCAAAGTCAAACTTGCCTGAAATTTAAACTGTAGGGTGGCTGGACCTCGGCACTCAGTATGAATCATATGTGGTGCTGACGTTGGCAGTGGGAGGAGAGGGGCAGTCGTGGGCCACCTTGCCGGTCTTGGGGGTGGTTGTCTTTCAGCATGTTGGGGATTGTGTGCATCTGATGCTTTACAAGTCAGATTACTTATAAATGAGTATTCATTACGGGCCAGCATATACATGTCTGCGAAAAATAGTCTCACATTGAATGTAATGAAAGTATGAACACAAATGAAATACAAGAAAGTAGCAAAGTTGATGGTTACTGAATTGCTATAAGATTTTTACAATTCATGTTGTAAGAAATAATCATTTTTGACATGAATAGAGTCCCCCAAAGCAGTTACCAGACTCTTTGAAGTAAAGATTTATGTCCTGCCAGGTGTGGCAGCTCATGCCCATAAGCATAGATACCTGGGAGGCCGAAGCAGGAGGAGGGTGGTGTGTTCAAGGCCAGCCTGCACTACATGGTGAGGACCTGGCTAAAAATGTAAAAAATAGATAAAAAGTGATGGGGCTAGAGTTCAGGGCCCTGGGTCAATCCCCTAGACAAATAAATAAATAAATAAATAAAGTTTAAAAATCCCCCTTTGAATATAACATTAATTGGGCTGAAGACATAGCTCAGCAGCATAAGCACCTCCCTGGCAAGCTCAAGGTCCTGAGTTTGATCCCTGGTACCGCAAACAAAACAAAACAAACCAATGTATTATTTATAAAACTTTTTACTTCTTAATTTTATTGTGCTGCTAATTTTAACTTTTAAAAACTCCCATGAATACAGCAGCACATATTTGTGAGCGAGGGCGTCTGCTATTCTCTGGTGGAACTGTGTGGCCAAGTTCATTTGCACGTGATTGCTGTGTCGCTCTCTGTTGTGGCTGGTTTTCCTGCCTTTGCTCTTGATTCTAGACAGTTTTTCATACTGTGTTCCAGGTGAGCACTCCAGCATGAGACTCTGATTCTGTCACTTGTTTAAGTATTTCTTCCCTCCCTCAAGTCCCTTCTTCGTCCCTCCTTTTCTACTAAGATCTAACACTGGTCCTGTGAGACAGCCCGACAGGGGTCTCGCCTTCTTCAGCTTCCTTGTGTCCTGCTATCCCTGCCGCTGAAGCATTGCTCCTTCCTATAGCTGAAGAAGTTTCTTTCTGTCCTCAGACTGTGTCTTGCTTATTATTTAAGTATTTTGATCTGTCCTGTCTGCCTCTGTGTGCTCTTGGGTAGCCCTCTGTCCAACTTGTCTCCCCTGGGGCAGAATTCAAGTATATCTGGGGCTTAGTGTCTTGATTTTCTTCATGTGTCCAATATAGTCTGTCTCAAATAAGTAGGATTGGAAATGTAGCTCAGGGCTAAAACACCCTTAACTTTAGTACCAAGTAGAGTACCCCTGAAAAAGGGGGGAGGAGGTTATTTTTTAACTTGCACCACGCATGTGGGTGCTTATTCTTTTGACCAAGATTATCGTTAAGAGACTGCTAAGACTGAGGTAGTGGATTTTTTTCCTCTTGAGTGAATATTTGTATCAAAATCTGAATTAGTCTGTAATTATTGTAATCTGTAATCCTTGATTGGATTGACAAATTTTGTTCTCTAGAGATAGAGGGACCCTGTCATATTAACATTGCCTCATTATTGCTTGGTTTTGGAAAACTTCTGTGTCTTGAAACTATAAATTTTTCAGTTTGCTGACCACCTTCTGTTCCTTTCTTTCTGTGTTCTTTATTCTAACTTGGAATGTTTTACTTTAATGTTATTCTGAACTTGATAGTAAAACTGAGTGGTTCTTAGGGAATTGTTTAGAATTGGTTTCTTGCTGCAGCGCTCAAGATCAAACGAGTCACGCACATGCAAGGCGAGTCCTTTACAACTGAGTCCTGAGAAGTTGTATAGACTTTTAAAAGTAGTTATATACCAAATACTGGTGTTTTAAAAAATCTCTTAGTATCAAACTATCCCAGAATTATACTTTGTTACTGGTTGGCTACAGCTCATAGCCCTGAACATTTATGTCCTAGCTTCCTTTATCCTGTCAGCCAATGTAGTCTTCTTGGAAAGCTCATGGAAAATGCCAACTCGTGAATGATGTGGTACAAGCCAAGTGTACCAGCTTCCCTGGAGTTCAGTAACTAACCCAGTCCCTTATATTTTCTCTTGTATGGTGCTAAGAGAATTCAGAGTTTGCACATTTCAGTCTTTCCCTGTCCCCAGACATCCTGCAAGCAGGTACACACACATTTGCATGTGTGGATTGCTGCTTAACCTGTATCATAGAGGTACCTATCTGATCTGTGAGTTTATGCTGGGCATTTCTGTTAAGTTGTTACTGGTTGATGAAACTCTATGAACTTACGATGAGCCATGTGCCAGATACTTTGCCCAATGCTATGAAGTTTTCAAAAATGAAAAAGTTGCATTTAATTGTAATTTTCCAAGAAATACACTTTCTTGTCTCTGGCATTCATTTGTAAATATTAGTTTGCTCTCTAGATACTTGATAAGTAGTGACTCTAACAAAAATAAAAGGCATTTAATATTTGATGTCTTTTTTGCATAAATTTTTCTTCAGTGGGTAGATTGTGTTTTCCAGGTTCTAAAATCCAGAGATAAAGTGCTGATTTCCTTATGTGTGCTTTTGGGGTGCTTGCATTCCTGAAGGCTGAGCCCAGGGCCTTTGCACAGCCTGGGAAGGCAGTAACCCACTGAGCTACATCACAGAAGCATTTGCTGTTTATTTGAAGCACAGCTGTAAAGAGTGAGGAGAATCCATTATTATTATAGCTCCATATTGGAATGCTCAAGACATGGAATATGCCTAGGAGGCTCTGACGACCAGCTGTGCCTGCAGGGGCCTGGGCTGTGCCACCCTCACCTTCAGAGCCCAGCCTTCAGCTTCCATTGCAAACACATCCTATGCAATAGCCTTCTTTTCTCGTGGATATTTTTACTTTAAAATAGAATGGGGACAGAAAAAAAGGGAAGGCATGTGGCCGTGTGGATACGATAAAAGCTCTTACATTTTATAAAAATTAAATGACCCTAAGATGGATATTTATTGGTGGTACAGTTCTAGGTATTTTAACCCATGTATACCTTCGTGGACAGAGAACAGTTTCCTCCCCTCTGATGACTTCACATCTGTTCTGTCACTAGAGTTTAACTTTTGAGAATATTTTAAACGTAACATTACACATATAACTATTTTTGTGGTATTGGGGATTCAAGCCAGGGGCTTTGCACTGAACTTCATTCTCAGATCTTTTCCATTGATTATTTCAAGATAGAGTCTTGCTGCATTGGTCAGGTGGGACTCAAACTTGTGATCTTCCAGCTACTATCTGCTTTCCCTCCATGGGTTAATCTGATGAATAGAGCACTCCCATGATTGAATTCAGCTTTTTAGAGCCCCATCCCTGAACACAGATTTTTGGGAGGGACATTTCATATTCGAATCATAACATTCTACGTAGCTCTCCAGAGGCTTGTGCCCAATGCATTATGCAGAATACATGCAGTCCATCTTCAAGAGTCATCAAAGTTGCCACATTGCTAAGAAATCCAAGCCCAGAATATCCTCTGAGTCTCAAAGTGAACTCTTAGTTGTTAAAAAACAAACAAAAAAACATCAGGGATATAGCTCAGTGGTACAGCACCTGCCTGGGAAGCTCGAGGTGTTGAGTTCCATTCTTTTTTTTTTTTTTTGCGGAACCGGGGATTGAACTCAGGTCCTTGAGCTTGCC
Organism: Octodon degus; assembly: GCF_000260255.1. NCBI lineage: Eukaryota > Metazoa > Chordata > Mammalia > Rodentia > Octodontidae > Octodon > Octodon degus. Next base: position 7,887,255 of record NW_004524608.1, read on the forward strand.
AGGCAAGTGCTTATTCCACTGAGCTATCTCCCCGGCCCCTTGAGTTCCATTCTTGATACCCAGCTCCCCAAACTTACACCCATACAATGACTTGAAATACATATTCTCATTCCAAAAGGCAGAAGAGAGGTATAGAAAGGATGGAGCTCGGTGATCTAAAGTGCTTGCTTAGGCAAACTTAGGCAGGCGAAGGAGACCTCAGTTCGATCCCCGGTGCCACATGTCACACCAGCCCTGCCCTTAGGGTGGGCTGAGCTGGCCAAAAGACAAAATAAAGAAAGGATGGGGCCAAAAGCAGGGCGAGCATTAAGTCACAGGGCTCCAGGTCTACCTCCTAGGGTGCGCGGCCCTGAGATGTGACTTCCAAAGGCTTGCGTGGCCCCTCTCGTGCTCCCTTGCTGCTGGCTGCCTGCGGCTTCTGTCCTGGGCTGGTCTGCTCCCTCCTGCAGCTTCCCCTGCCGAAGCTCCCCATCCTGCCAGCACCTCCAGCTTCCTGGGGTTCCCATTCCAGCTTCAGCTTCATTTCCACAGATTCATGCGTTGGCCAGGCAGGGCTTCAGGTCATGCTTCTTTTGTTGTTGTTGTTGTTTTTAAGTTCTTTTAATTGTTTTTAATTCTCTTTGACTTTTTCTCCTGGTCTTCTGTTAGCCTTTCTGCGGGTTGCTTCTTCAATCCCTTCATCTTCCTGCTTTGTAGTTTCCTTAGGTCTTGTTTCTGCATATGAATCCTTCTGTAAGTTGTATCAAAAGTATCCTGAGACATGTTTTTCTTCTTTGGCTTGAGAGCTTTTGGCATTTTCATAGATAACTTATAAAAGGTCATCTGAAGCCAAGTCTGTCCTCCTCAGAACCAGATCCATTGAAGGTCCCATCTCTTCCAACCCAATTCATGGTGTTCTGCAACAGATTTCTTCAAGAGCAACTTACAGCTGTGAAAATAAACCTTCCACTTCAGAGCAGTGAAGTGCAGAACATACTTAATCCAGCCAGGCGGATATTTGCTACCGTGGGGCCGCTGAAGAAATCAATAAGAAGGCTTTTTAGCCTTCTTTAGTCTTCCATCACATCAAAATCATAGCCAGCAGATATTAACATGATTTTTTTTTTTTTAAGGACAGTTAGTGTTCTTAGTAGCTTTTAGAGACACAAATTTATCAATACCTAATTCCATCATATCTAGCACGTGGTAGTCATACATATGACCTATTAGTAGGTTATTGGGATGCTTCCTATTATGGGATTCAAACATGAATAAAGAATAATCTGACTTCTTTGAAAAGAATTCCAGTGATGTCTGACCTTGAAATGGTCTTGTAATATTTTTCTTTTTATACAGAACTCCATATGGTTTTTTCAGTGCGTACACATCTTTCAGGACTTGGGTCACTGTTGCATTTGCATTTCCCCATTTAATCAGCATGACATTTTTAATATTTTTACTATGTTTTGGTTCTCTCTTCTCAAGGAATCTCTTGGCTCTTTTTGTTTTGGGCTTTACAACTCGGTCCAAGGTGTCCATCGCTGCCGCAGATCAGTGTAGCCAATACACGTGCACTACGTGGATTCATGAGGTCTTTTTTTTTTTTTTTTTTTAATACTGGAGATTGAACCAAGGGCCTTTGCACTGAGCTATATCGTCAATGCTTTCAAAATACTTTTGTTTAGCAGTAGGGTCTCATTAAGTCACCAAGCTTTTCAGACTGGGATCAAACTCTTGATCCTCCTGCCTCAGCCTCTCAGAGCGCAGGAATTGCAGACACCACCATGTCCAGCTCATCATGCCTGTATTAAAGGGCCAGCACTTAAATGAACTCAATTGTTTACCACAGGGTATTTTTTTTTTTTTTTTTTGCGGAACCAGGGATTGAACTCAGCCCCTTGCGCTTGCCAGAGAAGCACTTATTCCACTGAGCCATCTCCCCAACCCAAAATAGCAGCTCAAGGGTATGTTTTTGAATCAAGGGACAATAAATTGATAACATACAATACCTTCATTTTGATTAAATGATGGATAACCCCAGCACCTTGTGTCTAGAGACTATGCAAAATATCAATCTGATACTCATGCAGAATTGGGTGCAGATTTATCCTCTAAAGAACAATTGGTAAAACTTAGGAGAACCTAAGTTGTGCAGATGGTGCATGAAGGGGGTACTGAACTTGGGTCAAACTAGCCTTTAAATCTCCCAGAATCTATTTGGGTTTGCACAGTTGTTACCAAGTTGTTAATGATCATCTTGGTGGAGAGATGGCATTTTAGGTGGAGCTTTACGAGAGAAGCTTGCCCTACCGCACTCCTCCTCCCTGATGACTCCTCTCCTCATCCCTCGCCCTCACTGGTCAGGTACTGAGTCCATCCTCACCTGGGCCCCTCGACTCTGAAATGTGGATAGGCCCCTGGCTCTTAGTAGGATCCAACCTGGGACCTTTCTTTGTATGTTAATTATGTTCTATAAACATCTTCAATTAATATCTACTATTACTGATTTTTTTTTTTTTAACTTACTAGTGTTATTTTTACAAATCACAGCTGAGGAATGTCAACAAATCTGTGATCTAGGTCAAGTCTGGGCTTTGCTCAGTTAGGCGGTGCTCCCAGAAAGAAGGTGTGGCAGAAAGACAGGAACCTGCTAAGGTCAAAGTCAGGAATGGAAGAGGGCAAGGGTACGCAAAGCCCTGCCTTTTGCACTTGGCCATTTCTCTGCATAGCCTTCTTTTGTGTAATGTTCATAGAGTTCTCTGTTGATAGTTCTCAGTTTATCCAAGGGATCAAAGTTACAGTGGCCTCTCTGGTGGTGGTCCTGAAGGCAGACCAGTTTCCACTCTTTTCATTCCCTCCTGAAGGTCTGTTACAGCTTCTCTCATCTTTTGACCTAGTTCATCCCAGGTTAGCCTGACCCACTCGCAGGCCTCTAAAAAGCTTTGTGGCTTCTTTTGCCTTTAGGCATTTTTTTCCCACAGGATAACTGCCAAGGATATTAGAATTTGTTTCCCAGGAGTGTAATAGAAACATCTCTGGTCTGTGCAGTAACGGCCTTGGATTCTTGTGGCACACTACCACTGACCATGTGACTTTGGCCGTTAGTCTCTGTGACCTTATTCCACATGGATAGCTTCTCTCCCTGAGAGATCACTTCAGGATAAGGCTCAACTCTGACTTTTAAAGAGATTAGGTCAGTTGCCTTCCACACTGCTGCATCTTCTGGACTTTCTCCAGTTACTTCCTTATGTCCCTGCTGATGTGTTTTTAGGTCCTAGAAAAGGTAGATCTGAGAAACATGGATTCTCGTTAGGTAGCTTCTGACTATACTGTACATGGTGTCATGTACGGCACAGGATGGGCTTTTAGAAGACCCAGCAGCATCCAGGGGCACCGCTGTTCATCCCACATACTCTCCTCCCTCCTCCCTACCACTGGGGATTAAACCCAAGGCTTCACATCCCCAGGATCTCTCCTTTCGAAATAAATGTTTATTATGAGATAAGTTTTCTCTAAGTCACTAAGTCCCCCAGGCTGGGGTCGCACTTTCTTCCTTCCCGGCTTGGCCTCTGGCACATGAGATCACGGGCCTGGGCCGCCCCATGTAGTTTGGCATCCTTGTGAGAGCAGTGAGTGCTGCTAGGTCAGCGAGACTTGCATTTTTTATGTTTGCTATCATTACGTATTGAAAGACCGTAACTTTTAAGCCTGTTTTTAAAAACTTACACGTTGTTTATAAAAGTTGGTTTTAAGGATAGCTTTGAAAGAACTTAATTTTTAAAGAGAATGTACCTTTTGGTTTTTTCCCTGAGACAGCATCTTGCTCTGTAGATTCAGCCAGGCCTTGAGCTCACCACGTAGCTCTGGTTGGCCTCATGCATGCTGATCCTCTTGCCTCGGCCTCCGGAATGCAGAGATTACAGATGTACACCACCATGCCAGGCAAGCATATGTGCAGTTTTTTGTTTGTTTGTTTGTTTGTTTTTGTATTTAGGACAGGGTCTACAGGGTACAGGGTCTCACTGTATAGATTGGGCTCATAGTGATCCTCCTTGTTTACAGCCTCCCAAGTGCTGGGATTACAGATGTGCGCCACTACGCCCAGTCTTAGTTGCCCTCTCAGCGTGCCCCCGGGGGGTGGGGCTGGCACGGCAGGCCTGGGATCCAACTCCTGGCTGCTGAGGCTGCCTAAGCAGGTGCTTTAATCCGCCCGCATATGTACATTTTTTAAGTTGTCATTACATTTCTTGCTTATCAAGGCTTTCTCTAATCTAGGCAAACATTTTGCCATTTTATGTGGTGGATACTTTGATCAAAGTAAGAACAGATTTTGTGGATATGTTTTCTGTATGATTTTGCAGGAACACATAGCAGTGTAAAGGCTCTATATGCTATAATGAAGGTATTGCGTACAGTCCAAGGAAAGAATTAATTTAACTGGGTACTGGTCGTTGATGAGCTTCCTTACTTCAGAAATAGGAAACGATTAGGACATATTTGGAATAATAACAAAATGTAGTGAATACACTGAAATGATTACTAGTAATGTATAAAAATGGAATGGTAATTTAATTTGCTGAACTTGGGAATAATTGCTTTTTTGGTTTGTTTTGTTGGTTCTGGAAGTTGAACTCAGGAGCTTGTGCTTGCCTGGCCGTTGCTTGTGCTGCTGAGCTGTATTTCTGGCCCCAATCATTGTATTTAAACTTTTTTTTTTTTTAATTTTTAAGGAAGGCTCTACAGGGTGTTAGACGGGTCTCACTACTAGATCGGACTGGTAGTGATGTGCCTGTTTACAGCCTCCTAAAGAGTTGGGATTACAGGTGTGCGCCACCAAGCTGGGCCTCAATTGTCTTCTCAGCACACCCCTGGGGCAGGGCTGGCATGGCAGGCCGGGCATCAAAACCCCGGCCCCTGTGCCTGCTTGCAGGCGCTTTAATCTGCTGAGCTATTTGGCTGGCAATCATGGAAAGGCAAAAAAAAAAAAAAAAAAAAAACAGTTATTTTGCCATGTATCATTCCTGTTTCACTGTCCTATATCTATGTCTATATACACACACAGCTTTTACATGAATGACTTAATTATTTAATAATTAGGAACCTCTCTCTCTCTCTCTCTCTCTCTCTCTCTATATATATATATATATATATATTTCCTCCTTTGAAGAATTCAGCATATATCCTTTTAGTCTTCTGTGTGCTTCACAATACTATATAGCATTTTAGAAACATAATTTTAAGGATTGTTTTTAGATTGTTATAAAGCAGTAGCTTTAAAAAGAGACATGTAGGGTAGTTTCCTCTGCAAAATAAACATATTTGATTACTTGATTGTGGAACCACCTTTCCCTAGAGAAAAGATGAGAGGGGACCCAGGAGGAAGTGGGCTTAGTGAAGACTGCTAACTGTGATAAGTATTTCTCACAATTCACTTTTGTTTGCATTGGCTCCTGCTGCTGGCATTGATTTAAAGGGGTTTAAAAGTCATATTCTTTTTTTTTAACAATACTGGATTTTGAGTACTAGTATTGTTGGGTGGCGGAGGGTGCGTGGGGTAACAGTGTCTCTGGCAGGTGAACAGTTGCTTAGGGGAGAGGTTCTGGAACCTCCAGGCTGCCAGGGGGTGAGGCTGCGTACAGGGGCCTCGGCCCCTCCATGCTGTGGCCTCACAGAGCCCGGTTAGTCCTGCTGCTTCTCCATCTTCCCCGTCACTCCATCCAGCGGAGCAGTTGGATTTGCCAATGGCTTGGCATTCGCTGGACAAGCACTATGCCTAGGAAAGGGTTGCTGAAATGTCAGAATTTTAAATGCAATATTAAAATATTCCTCAGGGGTGTGTCTGTATTTTCTTTTTTTCTTCACTTGACTTCATTTTTCCTGCCCTCCTCAGGCCATCCTGCCTTCCTATGCCTTGAAAAAGATGAGCTCTGATTTGTGTATTGCTGAATATTTTTTTCCAGGACCTTCCCTAGTTCTAGGACATCTTTCAAACTCAGGGTTCGGGGGGAAAAATATATATATATATATATATATATATATCCATCCAGGAAGATGGCTCGGTGGAATAAGCGCTTCCCTGGCAAGCACAAGGGCCTGAGTTCAATCCCCGGTTTCACAAAAAAAAAAAAAAAAAAAAAAAAAAAAAAAAAAAAAAAAAAGAATTTAAGGTGAAAATGGTAAAAAAGTCATTTGAAGTGGAACATATTTTCATCATAAATGATTTCAATCATTTAGCTTTTAAAGTCATTATGCTCTCATTTAGCTTTTTGAAGATGGCACTGTGTATCTTATATAAGAACGTAACTAAAATAGGGCAAAACATTATCATCATAAGCTCAATTCATTGCCTTATAAAATGTCAAATTTGTGAAAGCTTTCGTTTTTGTAGTGCTAAACACCTAAGATAATTTTGTCTTCTTTAAAAAATATTTTTGAAAAAAAATTTTTTTTGAAATGTTTGGGACTTTAAAAAGCTTTGCAGGACATTAAAACATGGCAGCACTTTTTTCCAGCTATAATTTTAATAAGAACCCCAGAAAGATTAAATTGGGACTCTCAAGGTTAGGAATCTTCTTTTGTTGGGAGGTCTGCTCCATAAACAGAGATTGAAAAGTTTCTGCCCCTTTAGCAGGATTCTAGGAGCTGATTATCTCTTGATTGCCTTTTGAAAGTAAAAAGTGAATGATAAGCTCATTATTCTTTCCCCCTCCCCAACTGGTGACTGGTGATCCCTGTTTGAAAGGAGAATGGAATTTTGGAGTGGGAATCCTGGGGTGTGTCTTCCAGTGGAATGTCCACTCCAAGGAGACGTTCCAGGAGTCAGTGGGCCAGGGAAGGAAATTTAATGCTGGGGTGGGGCAGAGTAGGTTGCTTAATCTTCCTAAATATTTACTTTATGGGAGGAATGTTAGAGGGGCAGTGCCTGAAGGAGGACACCCTATGCTCAAAAGAGTTTTCCTCTGGGGTGAAGCATCATCTAAAAATTGATGTTACAAATACTTAATGCTAGAAGCCTCATTGAGGAAAACTTTTAAATGTTCATGTTTTTTTTCTTCATGACATCTAGTGCTTAAGGCACTTTACATAAGTCTTAATATAAATACCAGGTGATCAGTGTTGTTCAGTTTGAAAGTTGAAGAGATTGAGGCTTGACGTTTAAGTGCTTTGCTAGGGGTTACATAGCGATGGGGTCTCTAACATTGGTCTTGGGGCTTTTGTATTTGAGTTATTCGTTTCTTAAACACTACCTTGTTGTGAAAGGTTTGCTTGTTCTATCTAGGTGGTAGTTACAGCGCCAGCTTTGTTCTTTCAGGAGCCACTGGATATTGGTTCTAGAAATGCAACTATTCCTTACCTAAAGAAGCAGTTGTGTGGTTTTATCGTACAGTTGTAGATTATTGAGTCCATTTGGCTTCAGGACTTTACACAGTGAGGGCACCAAATTAATGTCAACCTCCAGTCCTGCCACCATGATATGATGACTATTTAAATTAAAAGTTCTCAAAGTCACCAGATGCTTAAGGAAGCTTTATTCTGCTACAGCTGCATCTGGTTAAAACCAGACCTGCTTAAGAAAACACAACTACCATCCATTTCGTCCAGGGCTCTCATTATCTCAAAAGAAGACTTGAAAAATTCAACCACACCTGAGGTCACTTTCCTTGCCAGAATTATTCGAATTCCAAAGCAAGTTTTTTGGCTTTGGAATTGCACTAACTTGATAGATAGTGGTTCAATTCATCTCCTAAGCTTTAAGATTATATAGTAAATTACATTTAATATGAACTAAGTTACCCGAAGGCTGTGGCTGTAGCTCACGGGTAGAATGTGTGCTTAGCAAGATGGAAGCACTGGGTTGGATCCTCAGCACCATACACAAACTGTGAAGATTAATTGAGCATTTGCCTGCTTCGCTTTGATACTATAATATGTATGTATATTATCAGCTACCTTTTGGTTTCAGAGAACAAGAGGAAAGCCAGCAGTTTTTAAACAGAAATAATTTAATAAAACTGGATTTGCTTGTAAATAGATTGGCAGTCTGGATCTCTGCCAGGCTTGATACTGCCATTCTCCTGGCCAACTGCGAGGCACCTATCTCGGGTACCACCAGGAAGGTGGTGAAGCTGCTCCTAGAACATAATTGTGATCCAGGAATTGCAAGACAGCATCCCATGGGATGGCCCGGATACCACCCTCCGCCTCTTGGGTGCATTGGAGCCAAAACACAGCGTGCCTCTTGTATTGCTTTTCTCACCCATGAAGTTTGCTGGGCTTTGCAGCAGCAAGCCCAGTGACCCGCAGAGCTCGCTGCCTTCTCGATGGTGTGCTAGAGTATCTAAGGTGTGAGGGTGCTGGGAGGAGAAGTGTTCAAGGGTTCTGGCCTCTGCCTCATTATGGAGGGTACACGGGAGGATGTTTACTGATGTGTAACCTATACCAGTAAAGAATAATCACAGCAATGGAATGAGAGATGGCTGCATCTCCTGAGCAGCCTCACTGCCAACCCTTCCTAAAATGTCACCATTGGTCTGTTGGTCCTGTCATGTGGAAGACTTTTCACCTTTCACTGCTCAGCATTCTGAGTAGGCTCATCAATAGTTGAAAAGTGGTATTTTTTTTTTTTTTTTATCTATGCTATTCTTTATCGGTGAAAACTAAACTACATATTTGATTCAGCTAAGTTTTTCTCAATTAGAAAATTCCAGGAAAAAAGACAGATATTTAAGAGAATGTTCGATGTTGGTTATGTCTCTAGAATATTCGGCAGGTTACATAAAAGCTAGACTGCACGGAATGAAATCTGTGTGTATAGTACACAGGTTTATGTCTGTGTTTACGTTAAGTTCAGATGTGCTTTTTTGCTGGAAGTTTCTGAGGGTAGTTACACTTTAGACTTAAGTTATAAGCTGCTATTTCTAGTTCTATACAAGTGTACAAGGAAGGAAGTTATTTCTAGGCCAAAATTATATGGTTTACTCTTATTTTTAGGTCAGGTGCCTAACTATTAAAAGTTTAATTGGTTTCTGGAGCGAGGTAGATGATCTTCCAAAACATTTTCCATTAGTGATTGATAATACCTTACATAAACTAGGTTTCTGTCTGTGAACTTATTTGTGTAATCGGTTTTCTTTCTTTACTTACCTTCTTAAAAACTTTTCTGTTTATTGGGCAAGTATTAGATGCCAATGCACAGCTTAAGGGAAATAATTGAATGAGGTCCTTTGTTCCTGTTTAATTGCAAAGAATATTTGTATATTTTTCTTGATGTTAATGTTTTTATGTCCTTCATCTGTTTCCTTTCAGTGCATTTGAATGTAAAAAGAAAAGAACGCTAAACTAGAAAAAACAGCTGGCTGCTTTGGAAGTACTCACAATTATGTAATCAGCCCCGTGTGTGTGTGTGTGTGTGTGTGTGTGTGTGTGTGTGTGTGTGTGTATAAAGTGTCCATCAACATTAGGGCAGAAAAGTAAATAACAGATTAGTTGAGAATTACCTAGTTGCCCTTAGTTGCTACTTATTTTTCAGTAGTGCTTTCTATAAAGATAATACAGAGTGAATGGAATTGCAGTGTCTGAGTTTTGACAGGAGGAGCGGGCTTCGGCTTCTTGTAGACAACTAAGTAGTGATTGTGTTACATTTTTACTCATTTGGAAACCTGAATAGAAATAACACAAATGCTAAAGATGTCAGTTTTTGAGCATTACTAGCTCAAGTCGTTTTCAGTGCCCTCCAAACCGCCACACTCTGGCCAGCATAACCTCACACTTCCCTCCACATCCTCTCGTTCTCTCTCCGGGAGCGCGGCACTTCCTCATTATTCATTCCCTTAGTGCAGAGGAAGGCCCCAGCTTGCCCTGTGCTCTGGCTTTGGTCCATATTCTGCTACCTTTATAGGGCAGGATCCGTACAACCCGAAATGATGCCACCTGACCAGACACCCTGTCCTCCCTCGCTGTTGCCCTCTGCCAGTCTCCCAGCCCCTCCCAGCTTTTCCTCAGTCCTCTTTCCCCTTTTGTCATTATGATCGCCATTAAAATGGGGTACCTGATTCACCTCATTCCCTGTATTGGGGCGCGCGCGTGAGTGTGCGTGCGTATGTGCACACGTTTGTTTTATATCTCTGCCTCTGAAACCCATTACTCTTTGTTACTGCTGGAGTTACCACACCTCTGGGCTGAAAAGCACGGAAATTCTACTCATATTGTACATTCTTATTCTACTAGCTTTTGTGCTGAATTTTTTCTATTGTTCTATATATCTCTTGAACATTTAGAGTTTTTTTTCCTAGTGTTCTAGTTTTTCTGCATTTATTTCTCCATTTAGTTCCCCGCAGTAGTTGTCTCAGTTTTAAGCTTTTTGTTTGTTTTGAGATAAGGTCTCCTGTGGTTCAAACTACCCTTGAATTTATTATGTAGTGCAGGCTGGCCTTGAACTCACAGCAGACAGTTTGTCTCAGCCCCCTGAGTTCTTGGGATTACAGGCATATGCCACTACATCCAGATCAATTTCTCATTTTTTAAAAAAATTTCTCCAGACAGACTTTCGCCCAATTTTAAACCAAAACCTGTTTGAACATTCTTAGTTGAGATCTTAATAACTATATTCACACACTGACAAGCAAGCATGCCCTGCGCTGCAGTTTGTATGTGTGGGAATTTTGTTTATGCTTTCTGTTTTTAGTGGTATTAAGGATTAAACTCAGGTATATCCTAGTCCTTTTTTATTTAGAGACAGTGTCTCATTAAGTTACTCAGTTGCCCTGGCTGGACTTGAATTTGTCACCCTCCTTTAGCCTCTGAGCATGCCTCTAGGGCTGTGCCACCTTACCCAGGTATGCAGTTCTCCTTGCGTGTTCCCCAGAGGCCAGTTTGTGGAAGGTATGGTCCTGTGCTGCACTCCTGGGAAATGGTAGAAGCCTTAGGAGATGGGCTTAGTGGAAGACATTGAGATCATTGGGGACGCGCCCTTGAAGGGGAAAAGGGAATCTTAACCCTTCTCTCTCTTTGCCCTGCCCCTCCCTCTCCCTTTCCCACCGGATCCCCTGCTCCCTTCTTTCTTCCTCTTGCCTTTACCCCTCTCCTGGCTTTGATGAGGTGAACATATCTCTTCTGTCCAGTGCTCCTACATTGTGCAGCCACATGCCCCTGGCAGCAGGATTAAGTAACCGTGGCCGAAATCCCTGAAACCATAAACCAGAATAAACCTGAGTGGCATACCTGAGCTGGCACGTGAGACAGAGCTTGGGTGACTTGCCAGGTATTCTGTGATGGACAGCATATAACTGGTACTAGGGTATTTACTTGAAGGCTCAAGGTATAGAAAGGGTATACAGGAATCGAAGAGGCGTAAGCAGTTATATTCAATTTTTAAATTAGAGATGTGTAACTTGTAAAGTCTATGCTAATATTTCAAAATCTGAAGAACTCTAAAACCTGAAACATTTCTGGTCTTGAGCATTTTGGATAAGAGATACTGACCTGCCATTAGTGCTGCCTCCATCGAGGTCATTCATGATCTCACACGGATACAATTTTTCATGCACGTGTTTGTGGGTGCATTGGTTAACTTTTCTCTTGCTGGGCACAACGCGACTTACACAGTTTAAAGGAGGAAATGTTTGTTTTTGCTCGTGGTTTCAGAGGTTTCAGGTCATGATTGGTTGGCCAGAGACCCTGGTGTGAAAATGTTCTTACCTCAGCTAGGAGTGGAGGAAGAGAAAGGATTCTAAAGAGAGAGAAAGAAGCCTGAACAAAGAATGTATTCCAACCAGGCCTTCTTCCTAACAGCACACACAGCTATGGATCGATGGACAACCCACTGATGAAATTAGCACCCCATGAGCTGATCACTTTCCAGAGCCTTAACTCTGAACCCATCATCCCTTTGGGGGACAGTTTTGATCTGAACCATAACAGTGAGTGATGAGACCACGTTAGATCTACCTTCTTAGCAAATTTTACACATACTGTACAACATCAGCTATAACCATCGTGCTACACATTAGACTTCCAGAGCTATTATTGGTGTCATGTTATTACATTTAGTAAGTTTGATATTTCTGTGTGTGTTTGTGGTGCTGAGGATCGAAGGCCCCCTGAGCTGCAAGCCCAGGCCTTTTTATTTTGAGACAAGGTCTTATTGTCCAACCATGGCTTGAATTTATGCTCTTCCTCCTTCAGCTTCAGTGCTGGAATTAGAGGTTTGTAGCTCCATACCCAGATAAAATGATCTGATCTTTTTTTTTTTTTTTTTTTTCATGGTACTAGGGATTGAACCCAGGACCTTCATAGTAAACTGTGTCTTCAGGCATTTCTTAACAATTTTCTGTTTTGAAATTGGGTCTTGCTAAGTCACTAAATTTCATGGGCTAGGCTCAAACTTGGGATCCTCCTGCCTCTCGGTGTGTCAATGTGCTCAACATTGATTTACCATTTCTTTTCTTTTTTTATTTTCTTTTTTTTTTTTGGCAGAACCGAGGATTGAACTCAGGCTCTTGCGCTTGCCAGGGAAGCACTTATTCCACTGAGCCATCTCCCTGGCCCCTCTTTAAAAAAAAAAAAAAAAAAAAATTAAAGTCTTAGTTTCCACATTACAATGGAATAAAAAAAGGTATTTGTTTATTTATTTATTTATTTATTTGATACCAGGTCTCCCTACGCAACTCTGACTTGTAGTGATCCTTTTGTCTCAGCCTCCCCAGCACTGGGATTATGGGCGTGCACCACCATGCCTGGATTTGGTGGCATGCAAGGCACACCAGCGGTTCAGGGGACTGGCAGTACGTGTGGTACTGAGGATTGAACTCAGGACCTTGTGCTTTCCAGGCAGATACTTAGACCTCTGAGCTATCTCCCCAGCCCTCACTTCACCATTTCTGATGTGAAGATTTTTCAAGCAGTGACAAAGTCCTTGTGTCAGTGGAGTATGTGTATGAAGAGACATTGGACTGATTACAATGTTGAAAGGGCCATCAGGACACACAGTGACATTCCAGGAGTGATGATGCCAATTAGAACAGGTAGACCTGCTACGAGCCAGGTGTCTGCGTCCTTCCTGTTTTAGAAAACAACCAGTAACAAACATGGATAATATGGCAGCAATCTGAACAGTGAGACCAGTGCAGGAGGGTTGATGGTTAATGAACTGGAGTCATCTACTGATGTGAGAAGAGGGAAATCAGGAAGCTGCCCACTCTCTCTCTCCTCTTCCTGCCTTGCAGAAGCAACAGGAGAAGGAACACACTCCCTCTGAGTCATGTGTAATGGACACGGCATAATCGAGGAGGAGAGCTACGTTAAGGCAAAGAAGAGGGAGGAGGGAGTCTATAGAAAATGTCAGGAATGGTTTATCCAGCTTTGGGAAAGCTGGATCGTGGTTCACCATGTACAAGGGAGCAGGTCAGGGACCACCCCGACAGCAAGCTGCTCACCTTTCTCTTAGGTATCTCCGATTTTGCCTGCCTCTTCTTGTGCATCCAGTTTTCCAAAGTATTAATCCCTCTGAAGTCCTTCTTAATAACATACCCATCCTACTTCCCATATGTATGGCAGTTGCCTTCTGATTTATGACTTTAAAATGCTTTGTATTGATGGAAGTGTGCATTTTATATGTATATAACTGTCTTGTTGGATAAGGGAAGTCAAAAGAGACTTCAAACTCAGCCTAAAAAAAAAAAAAACTTAAATTGGTGGAGTTTTAATCCATGTGTTGAAGCATTCTTTATTCATTTGTCTCTGTAGAAGTCAACTTTTCTAATGGAATTATTTTTGCACTCAAAAATGTAAATTGAATTCAATTTACAAAAATGTAAATTGAACCTATGAATTAATGTCATAGGTTCATTTCAGGCTATACCTTCAGTTACCTGTTTTGTACTGCTCTGGCATGAAGCTGCCTCTCTTATGGGGTGGGGGAATTCCTCTAGCTATTCATATCAAAGGAAGCATCACTCACCCCCTTATCCCTAAGTCAACTTCCTATTTTCTTCCTTGCATGAGGCAGAGAATCGCAGCTATTTTTGTTTTTAATTGTCTTCGTTTTTGTCCTTTCTTGGACTCAACCACCACTGAAAACCCCTAGTAAGTAGATACAGTAGTTAAATGATGACTGGAATAGCTGTTTGTATTTGTTACTATAGCAACCACCAGTAATAACATTATCTCTCACTTTTGGACCTCAGTTCATATGAAAATATTTTGTGCAGCTTCCTGTATTAACACCTGCTGAAAGTTAGGGCTCTATGCTGGCTCATGATGAAGGGCTTTGTTGTTTTTTCAAGAAAAGAGGTGGAGGGTCTGGCAACTTCAGTATTCCACTATGTTGGTTCATTGATAGGCATCTCTGCAAGTTTCTTCCGAATGTCCGAAGTGCTTTTCTGTCTCTATTTTTGCTGCTGTAACAGAATACTGTAGAGTAGGTGATTGATAGCAGAACTTTATTTTGTCGCACTTCTAGAGGCTGAGAAGTATAAGGTCAGGCAGGTGATGGCATTTGGTGAGAAAATGGTCAGTCAGTGTGTCTCTTTCCCTCTCCCCCACCTTCTCTCACTTACCCCCTACCTATGTGTGTAAGTATGTGTATGTTTGTTAGAACCAGGAATCCAAGTTCAGGCAGTGGGTATATTGTGTGTTCTCACAGGGCACATGATGAGCCCACAAAGCCCTTTAAACACTTCCCTTTCGTGCTGTCTCCAGCACTGTTGTATTGGGAATTAGGTTTCTATTATGAACTGGGGAGGGGTATGTTCAGGCCCAAACATTTGCCTTTTATATTCCTAGGCTCTAGAACTTTCTGTATGCTTCAGCAGTATGTAAGGAAGTTGGAGGACTAAAGAAACACCTATGAACTATGTCTTAAAAATTAAAATTTAGAGGTATAAAATGTAGATAACAGAAATAGAACTGTAAGACTGCAAGAGTTAAATAGCACGGGCTTTTTGAGTAGCTTCTGTGTTCTGTACCTGGAGAGTATGTTGTTAGAGATCTTAAGGTCTATTGAGAATATGCACTGTTTAAATATTAGATTGCAGCATTAATGTGAGTGAAATCAAAGCTAAGTGCTGTAAATACTATGATGTGGGAGAAATTCCCTCAAGGTAAGAAGAGAAAGGAAGTCTGAGAAGATTGTGGTCCGCTACAACCTCCTATTTTTCCTGCCTAAAGTTAGATCTTGCTACCCCCCCCCCTCCTCTTCCTCTTTCTCCTCTTCATGGCCTGGCTCAGCACCTCTAGAAAGGAAGTAACTCTCATTAAAAGCATTTGATGGTTTTATTTTATTTATTATTGCCTTTTTGAGATAGGGTTTCACTATGAAGTTCAGGCTGGCCTTGAGCTCACTTTGTAGCCCAGGCTGGCCTCAAACTGCCAGTGATTCTTTTTTGCCTCAGCCTCCTAAGTGCTGAGATGACAGGTGTTTGTCACCACAACCAGCTTTGGTGGTTTTAAATTCATTCTTGTCTCTTACATAGCTTTCTTGTTGTTTAGATGCACTGTCCAACGTCCACAACGTAAGGGAGGAGAGACTTCATTTGATCATGGTTGTAGCTCGTGACTGGCAGGGTCCAAGGCAGAGATGGCACGATGTAAGGACCTGGCCAAGCAGAGCTGCTTGGTTCTGAAAGAGCTGGGGACAGAGCAGGGGAACAAGGCCAGGGTGGACGGAGGAGGCACAGGCATCTCCCCAAGGTCACACCTCTGAGCCCCGCCTGGACACACTGAGGCGTGTGCTTTGCTAATCTGCTTGCTATTTCTTAACCCAATAATTGATGGTCACATCTTGCAAAATTACACTGTCTGAAGCCATCATCACTCAGTCCCGTTATCAGTGATGATCATGTTGTCACTAGCTCATGTGACTGGACATCTGCCCTGGAGGAAGAAGCTTTCACGGCTTGGCTCTGGTGCAGCCAGGACACGTGCTTCTGACCTGACTTCCTGTGCCGTTTTTACCAGGCATGTGGGCTGTGATGTGAGAGGCACGAGCCCTGCCTTTTGGAAAAGACATTCATTCTTCATTTATCACTGCGGAAGCCTGAAATATGCAGTTGTTGTGAACTGGAGGGGTAATCCTGCCCTTATAGAACACATGAGATTATCAAGTGTTATGCAAACCACTGGGCTGTCAGTGTTATAATAATTTTAAATACAACCATTTTGAGAATGTCTTGTGCATGTTCTAGTTTTCTACAAGATAAAGTTGCATTTGCGATGGATTTTCTTGACATGTCAACCATTAAACTTTTTTTTTTTTTTTTGGAACCGGGGATTGAACTCAGACTCTTGTGCTTGCCATGGAAGCGCTTATTCCACTGAGCCATCTCCCCGGCCCCAACCATTAAACTTTTAAGCGTGATTTAACATATGAAATATTGGTGGTATGCTATTTTGTATCCTAGTTGTTGTTATGGATTGAAATCTTTAGTCAGAAATCAACTTGTTATTTAAAAAGCTCTCTTAGAACATCTGGCCAACCTTTTCAATCATCTTAACATGTGTCACCTCACATGTACCAGTTTTTGTACATGTGAGGTGACACGTATGTTAGGACTCTTGACATTTTGTACTGTAGCTTGGGCAGTGCAGTAGGACCCAAGGCAGGAGCAGAGCCGTCAGCGCTCCTCAGCTCCAGGACGATTGCCCCTTCCCGAGGGAAACCAGCGCTCAGGACTCCTCTCTCCCTGACCATGGCAACGGCTGCTCTGCCTTCTGTTTGTTTTATTAATGTGAACACACTGTTGTCTTCATCTGCTGAATTGTGGAAATAATTTGATTTCATCTTTATTGCTTTATAATGCTTATAAAGTATTTTATCGATCAGTTCATTTATAGAGCTTTCATATTCAGCTTATTAGAAATGTTTTTCTCTAGTAAGGTGAAGTTTTTGAAAAGATGTTAAGCCTTCCCCCCCCCCTTTTTTTTCTTTTTGGTGCCTGGAATCAAACTCAGGACCTTGCATTTGTCAGGTAGGTGCTGTGCCACTCTGCCATGTCCCTGGTCCTAAGTTTTTAATTTATATAGAATGAGTTCATTTTATATTTTAGAAATTTTCATTTAATATAAAAATATTAGTAATTAATGGAGTAAATGAAACTCAAAACTAAAATGAAGCACTAACAAATGCATGTAGTAATAACTATGTTTTCTTAAAGTTTTATAGTACTAAGAATTAACTGCAAGAATAAATTTAGTTGTCAAGACTTTTCACTGTTTCCTATAGTGGTGGCAATTGAAAATTATAAAATTATATATTAAAAAAATAGAGCAAGGTGTGATATGAAATACCTATAATCCCAGTTTGTCAGGAGGTTGAGGGAGAGAATCTTAAATTGGAGCCAGTCTGGACAAAGTAACCTGTCTCAAAATGCAATAATAAAATATGGCTGGAGGTGTAGCTAAGAGGCAGAGTACTTTTGTAGTGTGCGTGGGGTCTTGCTTTGCATCTGCAGCCCCGGGAGGGGCAGGGGACTAAGCTGAGGCGCACATCTGTCATCTCAGCAGAGGAGGCTGAAGCAGGAGGAGCACGCATTTAAGGCCAGCCTGGTACACAGGGCGTCAAGGCCAGCCTGGTATATAGGGCGTCAAGGCCAGCCTGGTATACAGGGCGTCAAGGCCAGCCTGGTACACAGGGCGTCAAGGCCAGCCTGTACTGTTGTGTAATCTGTCTTAAAATGACGAAATACCCCAAAAGCCTGAGGAATCAAATGTGTTGGCCAAAAATCTTTTTCCTAAATCACAAGGTAAAAGTCTTCTTTTTTTCCTGTTGTTTAATCCTAGAGACTTTTTTAAAAAAAGCCATTAAAAACAATGTGCATCTGTATATCTTCGATCAGTTTGAAAATTTAAATGCGTTGGTAATTATTTTTTGTAATTATTTAGGGAAGCCCATTTTCAGTTTCCCTACAGAGGTAGGGTCTAGCTGCCCGCCCAGGCCCTGGAGGTTACTGAACATAAGGCTACTCTTCTCCGAGTACTCGAGCCTTATGTTTTGAGCACTTTCACAGATAAAGCCCTGGAAACAAAATCAGGGTAGATGATGTACTTTGGACCACATCTGGAATTGTGTTTACCTATTTTGGTCATTATCAGTAAAGGTTCTAGATTCAGACCTGGAGCAGTAGGTTCACAGTCCTGGCCCCAGGGGACCCACCTCCCCGCGCTTGCTTATTCGCGTGTATCCCAGAGGTGAGTGCTTGCTTGCCGTCAAGTGAAAAGCTGGGGGAAACGCTGGGGCACGCTGCACACTGTCCTGGTCTTTAGGAAGCTGCAGTATCAGCTGGTGCCCGAGAGGACAAGCACATGAAAGCCTTATTTTATCTAAAAATTAGCAGAGCCCGTGTCAGCCCAGTGATTCTCGGTTTGTTAGTAGCAATCTTGTATTTAGCAAACTTTCCCAAAACGGTTCCATCCTGAGTAGTAACATACGAATGTGTTTCGTGTACATACATGTTACAGCGGGCATTACATATTATGCAGCTTTTGTCAGATGCACATAAGGAACCTAAAAAAAACCTTTTTAATTAAAAATGAATGTAGATCCTACATGTCTTCTCTTTGTGCTGTTTGATCCATGGAGAAGGTGTTGTACCTTACCTTTCATGCTTTTGATTTTGAATACTGTAAAAAAATTTTTTTTACCATTAAAATGCAACATTGTGAAATTTATAACATTAAAGAGGGAAACACGTTACTTGTTGCCAGTGAAATTCTGAAGTGATAGGTATTTAAAATTTTCCAGAAAATAAGGGAACAGCAGTGGAAAATGCACAACCCAGGCGAGGTCTTAAAGGGTGTCCGTTCTGAGGTCTGACTAAGTGGAAGAACAAATGACTGATTGGGAATTGTGTTTACTCCTTGCTCCCAGACCTCACAGGCGACACCGAGTCTCCCTGAAAACACAGTGTCTGCCTATGTCCCCTGCTCCTTCCCTTGCCTTCTGGATTTCCACTGAGCCTGCCTTGCAAATAGGCAAATAGACGGTGGCAGGGTGGCAGGCCCGCCCAGGGCAAACATCTTTTGGTTTCCAAATTGGGCACAGGGTTGAAAACACCGGAGTGGAACGGTCACTGAATAAATAGGGGCCAGACAGCCCTTGCCTGTACTTTGTGGTGGTGATGTCTGTCTGTTTGTAGAGATCATAACCCACTGTCTTGGGAAAATAATAATTAAGTCTTCAATTAATGTGTAATTATTTATTATTTTCCAAGAGGAAATGCACAGAAAGTTGGTCTAGATCAAAATCTCAAAAATTCCACGTGACTGCCCCTAAAACCTTACACACACACACACACACACACACACACACACACACACACACGTCCTTAAGGTAACCTGTAACTTCTGTAAACTCAAACATTTTTAAGGAAAGACTTGCATGGAATACATTTTATTTTTAAAAATTACTATTATAAAAGCCTGCTTATTTATGTTGTATCCGTTCTTTCTCTTTGGTGAGTAAGAGTGTCAGTGCTAGTCATTAAACTTGTACAGGGCCTTTAGGCTGAGTTACATCCCCGGCTTTTAACAACATTTTTTCTTGTTTTAAATTTTGAGGCCAGTTCTTACTAGTTGCTAAATGGCACATGCAGGATGCCTGTGGCCTGGCATCCTCCTGCCTCAGCCTCCCATAGTGCTGGGCCTAGAGGTGTATGTTGCCACAGCCTTTCGTGTGTCATTGAGACACTTCGTTAGCTTTTCTGCGGTGTGAGCGTTGTGTTGAGGACCTGCCCTAGAGGAGCTCAGCGCTTTTCACAGTAATCCTTTGAGGAGGTATTATTGCCCTGCTTTGCTGGTGAGGATCTAAGGGAGAGCACGGATGAATAACTTAGTGTAGGCTGCACAGGCAGTTAATGGCAGCACGAAGAATCAGGCTCAGAGCCATGGATGGTTTAATCTGTCTGTTTGCCTCTGGTTTTATACTCTACCTGTCAGTTCCTGTCATGTTCACTATAGTAGTTCTAGATCTAAACTATATTACTGCAGAGTTAATGACTTAAGTAGCCTATAAGATCTGAATTCTCTGATATGTTCTATATGACCTTCCTTGAAAAGCCCCTTTCTTTAGCGCATTAAGACCACTTTTTTTTCCTTTCCTGACATGACCGCAAGAAAGGGGATCCCTTTCTCCATCCTTTGAACTGCCGTTCCATTCATTCAGTGTTAGTGATGTCCTGTGCAATAAAGCACCCACTTAATGTTGATTACCTTTCTGTCACTTGATCCCTCAGCTGAGGGTAACCGTGTTAGAAGTGTCCTAGCAGGAGCTCCAGCGTTATCTGTTTAAAGCTATTGTAGGCAGCTCTTGCCCACAGTTCTCAGGAATAGATAACAGTACTGATGGGATCCAGCTGCTGGCCTAGACCTTTCAGCACTGTTCTTCTGGGGAAACAGAAAATGCAGTGCTTAGCAGGGTGAATTCCTGCATCACATTGAGGACTCCAGCTGAAAAGCCATCGTTGTATTTATTCTCAGACACTGGAAGTTTTGGTAACACTGGTTTTTCACTTCCAGAGTGTTCATTGTCTAGCTTCAGGTAGTATATAGACTGTTGGTGTTTCTAGCCTTTCTCCAGTTGGCGATAACAGCTCCTCTGCTAGTATCTTCTAAACCAGACTCATTTCTTTTGCTGTGTCTCAGTGTCTGATTTTAAAGAAATTGTTTTACATTCCTTAAAAGTTGCTACAGGAGAGGCCGGTGAAATAGCTCAACAGTCTAAAGTGCCTGCTTAGGCAAGCTTATGCAGCTGCAGAGGACCACGTTTCAATCCCCAGCACCAAATGCCACACCAGCCCTGCCTTCAGGGGCAGGCTGAGTTGGGGGAAAAAATCGCTGCAGGAAATCAAGCCTATATTAAGTTCATTTGAGGAATATCATCCCTTGATATTGAGCTTTAGAGGGCTCATTGTCTTCTATCCTAAGAAGGACCATTGTGAACATTCTCACTTACATTTACATTCAGGTGTAGGGCTAGGAGAGAGTCCTCAGTGTTTGAGCACTTGCCCCGGCGTGTGTTACACCATAGGTCAGTTCCTAGCAGGAGAGCGTGTGTGCACACATGCACCCACACACTAAGTTCAGATATAGAGCAGCATAGTCCTCCTCCCTTGATGCAACCTAGAGTCTCCAAGTGTAGTGTAGAGTAGCTTTCTTAGGAGGAAATGGGGGGAAAAAGAAACGTAAAGCGATTGGAGTAGTGCTGTTCCAGATAAATCTTTAACAGTGTTGGTGTGTAAGAGAGAGAAACGTAGTTTAGTGACTTTCCCCTCAACCGATTGCCTTCTCCTCCCCCTTCTAGTTCTTTTTTCATTTTATGTTTTAAGACAGGGTTTTTCTGTAGGGTAGGCTGACCCTGAGCTCATGATCCTTTAGGCACTGCGTGCTGTCAAAGGGACCACAGAGCCAGTCGGGATTGTCGCAAGCAGAGCAGAAGGTATTACACATAGAGGTCTGTTTTCCCACAAAGATTTCACGATTGGCAGTTAAGTGTTTAGAGAGCTGCTAAGGAGTTGAGCAAGATAAGAATAGAGAAGTCCTGTTGTCCAGGCCCCAGTGGGGTCACTGGAGATGCTGAAGATGTAGGGCAGCCTCAGCGGGTGTGACGGTGGAGTGGGTTGATGAGAGAGATAAGGAAGGAGAAAGGCAGACACAAACTGTAAAACACTTTTTAAAAATCTTGTGTTCATGTATCCAAAGTATACGACATGATGTGATATAGTGAGTGAATTTCCACAGCCAAGCAATTAACATGCCCATCTCCTTGCATGGTTACTTTTTCTTTTTTTATGGCAAGAATATCTGAAATATATTTCCTTAGCAGACTTCCTGTATGCAGTGGAGTATTAACTATAGCCCTCATCCTGTGCCTGAGTTGTTCGATCTCTTCCTTCTGAGCACCACGAGGGTGGGAGACAGTGAGTGAATGAGTGAGTGGAGACAGATGCAAAATGCATGAAACCATACTTCAAGGCTGGAAAAAGTATTGAGTTCTCTAAATTTTGCTTAAAAGAGCTTGCTGCTTAAAACTACTATGCGAAACACATTCTTTTCAGAAAAAAAAGGGCTTGTGAAAATGTTACATGACCATTCCCAGAATGATTTTGTAAGACTTGTAAATTCCTCCTTTTACGTATTTGCCAGAGGTAAGGAGTGCCTGGTGCTGACAGCACGATAAACAGTAGAACAAGACAGCCCAGCAGCATTCAGGACAGCCCGGCCAGCTGGCGTGCTCTGCAAGTATATAGCTGCGGGGCGCTGTTTCCACGAGGCTTCCTGGAGGAGTTGTAAATACTTGTGTTTGTGAAACTATTAGAGAAATGAAACATTTCCTAAGCAGCAGGTTTTTAAAATGCCTAATACTTCTCTTTCAGTATTATTATTCTTAAGAACATTTTAATGTATCTGTGGGTTCCTTTTCTCTTGGTCTGCATTTCATAGAAAAAGCTAAAGAATTTAGGGTTTTGTGAATTAATGTATGTAATTCATTTTTCTTGGCACTTTAAATATACATGCAATGACCTATATATGCCTGTTGGAAAAGAAAAACATGCAACAAGCCATTAAGCCTGCATTTATAAAATTTCTACTGTTTGTTATGTTCTTACTTGAAATACTTTCAAGACATGGTAAAGTTCCTTTCAAATTCTTACAACCATTTTAAAGTAATTTGTACAAAGTATAATCACAGTCTTTTTAAGTTCCAGAGTACTCTAAGGCAGACTTAGGATGTTTTCTGCATTTAACATTAGTAAATAACCAAACTGGAATTAGGAGGTGTTAAGTTACTTGACAGAATAAATTCATTTATTTAATTTATGTATTTCATACAGGGTCTCACTCGCACTCGTAGCGATCCTCCTGTTTCAGCCTCCCCAGCTGGGATTACAGGCCTGCACCACCACGCCCAGACTTGGTGGGCCCAGGGTGGGGTGGGCTGGGAGTGAACCCCAGTCCTTGCGCTTGCCTAGGCAGACACTTACACTGCTGAACTTTCTTGGCAGCCCAGCTTTAAGAAATTCAAACTGGAATTAAGCCTTGTGATCTTTAGATGAGCCTCCGTACCTCCTGGCAAGGGCCTCTCTGTATTATAACAACACTCTGGAAGTGAGTAAAAACTGCACCTAGTTACATTGACCTGAATTAATCATTAAAAACCCATCACTGCATGATTCTTACAGCAGACCTACAATGAGGAAAAAAGTGACAAATCATTGTCTTGTGATTTTATGCATCTTCTATCTTCTAAAATAGTTGATTGTTAAAGAAATTATAGCAATGATAAAATTATAAAACTTTATGAAATGAAGAAACAATAATTGTGCTTTAAATGTTCAAATTGTAAATTTACTTTTTATAAAAATGTCAAATCAAGAAGAAATATAGTAGAAACAGAGTAGTAGTTTTTCTATCAAGAGCAGTGTTCTTCTTTTTCTGTATTTAGGACAGGGTCTACAGAGTCTCACTGCACAGATCTGACTTGTAGTGATTCTCCTGTTTTCAGTCTCCCAAGTGCTAGGACTACAGGCATGTGCCACCACACCCAGTCTCACTTGCCCTCTCAGCACACCCTGGAGGTGGGGCCAGTGTGGCAGCTGGGGCTCGAATCCCAGCCACTACGCTCTGCCTAAGCACTAAGCTATCAGGCTGGCCCTAAGAGCGGCGCTTTTAATGGTCTCCCCAGAATCTAATTCAATTGAAATTTAAGTTCACAATACAAATTTTAAAATTAGATTTGTATCTTTAAGTTTTTGTTAACAAAGAGATGTTATTGCCTTTAAGGTTCATATAAATAAAAGCAGCAGAAAATACAGTCTCCCATTTTATTGTATTTATTTTTAAAATAAGTATAAAGCTACTATCTATCACTGGTTAATCGTTGCTAAGCACACACTGTGAAGATGAACAACTAAGCAAATCCATTTATTCATGTAGGCCATTAGGTCAGATGATTGAAGCTATAAATGGGTGGACTTAATGATGTCATTAATAAGAAAGAAAAATGCACCTCTGGGTGCCTTGTTTTAATCCCACTAAGCATATGTTCTTCAGCAAGTAAATTGCTGAGCCATATGGAATAAAGACAAAGCTAAGGTGAATAATGGGGTCATTATTTATTCAGTCTTAAGAGTATAATTTAATTTTCATGTTTGGAATAATTACACATTTATCCTCAGAATTAAAATTTGAGTTTAGTTTTGGTAACTTTCAATAGAATTTTGAAGTCATGTAGCAATAACATTAAATGTGAGGGTTAGATACTTCCCTTTTTAAGCTTCTCAAAGAAAAATGGATAGTAATTTATACAAAAAACAAAAAACCCAACAACAATGGGATGGCTGGTCTATAAACCATAAATGTGGAGATGCGCAATTTGAAGCCCATCCTTCCTAAGTGTTGGTCTTTCCACAGCACCATCTCTGGTGCATAAAATCACTCATTTTTGTTTAACTTGAGCTTTTTGTCAGTTATCTCATGGAGCTCCCAGTCATAAGGATATGCGCCTGTTTGTTGGAATAGCCTGTGTTTTTGTTTGTGGTACAGAGAGTCAGCCCAGGGTCTTGTGTGTGTAAGGCAAGCACTCTGCCTCTCAGCTATATCCTCAGCCCTGGAAACTTATTTGTCTATTTTTACAAAGTCATAAATGTTTGCAGACTTTTTTTTTCAGTCCTGGGGATTGAACTCAGGACCCTGCACTTGCAAGTGCTTATTCTACTGAGCTCTCTCCTGGCCCTTGCAGACTCTTAACATATACCTTTTTCTAAGTCTGATGCATCATCTCATTAGATCGCTTAGTAATTTTATTTTAGTATTAAGCATATCTATATCATATTAAAAATTGTCAAATTATCTGTAGGATGATAATTAAAGGAAAACTGAGTATATGAAGTAAAAGTCAGAGATAAGAACACATATTTAATTTCTTAAAAAGTAAAAATGAGAAACAGATACACTTCTTCATGGATGCCCTGAGTTTTCTCCCCATTGGCCCAAACACACACAGCGTCTTCTGCCACAGAAACCTCGCCATGGCTGTGGAGCTGAGTGATGGAGTCGCATGGCTTCCTCACCCACTGCCTCCCATAGAAGAGCCTCACATGAACACAGGGGAATCTGAAAGCCTGGACTTCAGAGTCCATTTATGAGTCAAATACCTCTCTTAAATAATTCAATTTTTTAATCAAGGACATTCAAAATCAAGTGAAGCGACAGAATGAAATATGAGCAACAGAATCTGTCCAAAGTTGCATGTGCGTTTACTAATGGAAGCAGCACTTTTCCTTCTGCACATGCAGCACTGGCTCTGATACAGCTGTGGCCAGGAGTTAAACAAGAAGTCCCACCGGATCTCATTATGGCGCTCAGGCTAGCATTGAGCTCATGATTATCTCGTTTCAGCCTCCCTTGTGTATGTGTCACCCCGTGATGCTACGAATAAAATTTCTGCCAATGTTTGTTTGAACTCTTATTAACAACCACTAGAACATGGAGTCTTCCCTCAGAGAAAGTTTGAGTAAATTACACTACTGTATACTTACCATTTCCTTGTTTCTAGAGAGGATTTCCAGTGAGCTTTTACAGTATGTATAGTTATGTGTACTTCTATAGAACTGAAAGATGTGGTAGTTGGGAGGGCCAGGTATAACAGGGAGTTTAAACCCAAATACATTGACAATTTGCTTTTTAGAATAGGCATATTTTCCTTTGTTTGAGAAGACAATATAGCTCTTCATATTATGAAAGCGCAGTTCTAATTCATCTTTAGCTTGTGCATAACTATTGATTTTTCTCCTCATGAGTTACTGTTTCTTTTAGATGTTATTCCAGAGAAAATAATAAATTGTGTTTTGGGGAATAGGTTCATACAGTGTACAGTTTTTTTGTTTTCAAACACTCCAACATGAGTTTTAAGGTATTGAATTGGTGTTTCATTAGTGTTGAGCACCTGGAGTTAGGGGATGTAATGATGAGATGGCCAGGGATAGGAAATGAGCCTTGGAACAGACTGTTGTGGATTTGAAATCTGAATCTATAGTTTTCTGTGACTGAGGGTAAGGTTGGTTTCCTCTTGGGAATTTGCTTGTCCATTTAGGCATGACTACTCACAGAGTTGTTATAATACGGAGCTTACCTTTGGGGTGTCCTCCTGTTGCTCTCAGACAGGAGCTGTCTGTCCTTGAATACATGTTTCCTACTTATGGGAAATACATATTTCCTTACTCATAGCTCAGCAGCCTAAATGCCTGTCTGGGAAGTGCAAGGTCTTGAGTTCTATCCCTGGTGCCACAAAAGGAATGAATGAATGAATGAATGAATGAATGAGTGAATATTGCCTATTCTTAAAAATATAGATGTAGTCACCTGCTCATCATGGTTTGTTTTCATGAGTGCTTCAGTAGTATTTATTGAACAGCCAAACTAACGTCACATTAAAAAGTAGGAGAGAGGAAGGGGGGTTTATAGAGTAATTGGTGAATATTATAAAGCAATAAACTGTTGGTTCTTCGAGTGCAGGAGCTGTTCAATCTATCTCTTCCCAAAGCCATTGTAGGTGGTTGATAACTGCTTTTTGTATGTGGATATGAGTGAGAGGCCCAACTTGTTTCTTTTTCTTTTTTTGTTTTTTTCCATACTTTCATTGAGAAACAAATAGCAGTGAGACAGTTTCAATCCAAATTGGTAGGACAGCTTCAATAATTAACACATTGCATACACTCTTCCTAGTGGTTAATTGCTGTACAAGATGCAGACATGATATCCTATCTACAAACACTATCAGAACAAATCCCTCTATTAATTAAGAGAATGTAACTATAATCTATCCTAACCATTTTGAATACACAGATACAAAATGGATGTTCATCTGTATCCAACTTGTTTCTTTATGATCTGTTTCCAGGTTTCTTCCTATGTAGTTACCTCTAACTCTGCAAAATTACTCCCAGTGAGATCGTTTTAATTAATCTCTAACTGACCTTTTTCACAACTCCCAATATAAAACATTTTAATCTGATGATTGAGAAATATATCTGTATATATAAAATTTCCTCAATAGAACTTTGGAATTAATGTGAAGTTATTAGTAACTAGTAATTTATTCTTCACAATAGAAAGAAAAAACTTCTAATGGGAGATGATGTTAGGAATTCTGTTGAGGTGTTGTCTTTAGGCACTGTATAAAAACAACCAGACTGTCGTATGACTTTCTATGGGGAAGTTCTCCCTGACTTTTGAGAATGGTGATTTCACGCGCCTGCACTATCATTTCCTACTACCTATGTGAAAAATCCTACCCCGTTATACTTCTAAGAAGTTAACTTTTTTTCTTTTAATGTAGAAGATGTGGCTATCTCAGCATGTGCTTGTGTATATACACACAGGTGGGCAAGGCAGCACTCATTCAGCAGTGTTTTATTAGGTATATTATTTGCATATCATTTTAGGTTCTTTAGATTTAGGTTGTCTTTTTTTTTTTTTTTTTTTCAGAACCGGGGATTGAACTCAGGCCCTTGAGCTTGCCAGGGAAGCACTTATTCCACTGAGCCATCTCCCCGGCCCCGATTTAGGTTGTCTTTATATTCCTTTTAGATTGTTCAGAATATACATGGGGTGATCCAAAAATATTGTGAATTTTTAAAGTAAGATTACTCCAGTAAACACACATTGCCATTTATCCACTTCCCAACATTCCCCTTGGTCTTAAGCACACTTTTCTGGGGTGGGGCATACTGGGAATAAACTCAGGACCTCATGTGCACCAGGCAGGCACTGTGCCACAGAGCTGTTCCCCAGCCCTTTAAGCATATAATCCCATCATTCTTGCCACTTGCTGAAGCAGTTCAAGAAGTTGTGTTTCTTGAGTGTCTTTATGAGGAATGATAAAAAATGATAAATGCTTTTGCTGAGCACCATTCAACAGAGAACCAGCCTGTAAAATCTTGCAGTGCACCCTTATCCATCACATTTACTGAATTTAGCATCACTTGTAACTCTTCATCAAAGTAACTGTGAAAGGTAAATATTTTGAATCAATTCTGGAATTGAGGCAATCATAACTAAAGATACTCATGAATGAAGACTTTCCAAACTGCTTCAAAAAGTGACAAGAAGGGCAAGCAAGATAGCTCAGCAGAATAAGGGCCTGCTTAGGCAAGCTCAGGGACTAGGGTTCAATCCCCAGCACCACCTGCTGTGCCGTGGGCTTCCTGAGCCAGCCACAAAGACAGGGTGTGGTGGAGCACACCTGTAATCCCAGTGCTGGGGAGGCTGAAAACAGGAGGATCACTTAGAGTCTCAGCTGTGTAGTGAAACCCTATACCAAATACATAAATTTAAAATAAATAAACAAAAAGTGGCAAGAAGAGTGGGTGTGTTTGAAGTAAGGGGGAGTAGTTTGAGGGCAATTAATGGCAATGTGTCTTACTGGAAGGTATTTTTAATCTAAATACATACTGTAATTTTCAATGAAAATGCCTATGATTAAACCACACATGTCTCAGAGAGCTTCCATCCTCTAATCAGAATCCCTAATCTGAACATCACTGTTGAAAGTTGTGAGCATTGACAGTCATTTTCATATCATTCCTTTTTTTTTTTTTTGGCAGAACCGGGGATTGAACTTGGGTCCTTGCGCTTACCAGGGAAGCACTTATTCCACTGAGCCATCTCCCCAGCCCCCATATCATTCTTTTAGGAATAGTATGAAGAGTGTGTGCACATTTCTTTGCTCAGCATGCGGTCACGGGCTTGTAATAAACACCTGATAGTGAGTAAGGACATAGGAAGGCCAGTCCTTGTGCCAAGCTCTGCAGGAAGGCTTTGTACTACTATGTGATGGTTGGGGGTTGGGGACGAGGCTCAGTGGTGTGCTCTTGCCTTGGTTTGATCTCCAGCACCACCAAAGCAAAACAAAACAAAACCCTTAATATATAATGGGTTGGTCTTCAGCTTTATTGTGATTTTTCAGTTCCAGTGACACAAATAAGATTCCTTTATATTAAATAGTCCATGGGATAGACAATACTTATGAAAATAATTATAGAAATGACAGATTTGGGGAACATTTTTTCCCCAGATAAAATGGGTTATTTCTGTAGAGGAATAAAATGACAATTTCTGAAGAGCTGTATACTTAGGTACCTGTATCTTAACACTGTTTAAATGGTAACTCTTAGTATTACTTCTCATATATATGATCTGATCCATACTGTTCTCATTTTTGTTAATTTCCTTAGAAATTGTGTAATAAATTGAGAGATGGCTGATGGGTTGATTTGAGGGCTTGATTTTTAATTGTTCAGCCTTCAAGTATTTGATCAGACTTATAAAGTCAAAGTTTAAGTCACACTGCTCTGAAGCTTTGTCAGCATTGCTAGCCATAGGAGAAGTGCAAATTAAAACAACACTAAGATTCCCTCTTACCCCACAAAAGAATGGCCATCATCAAGCAATCAAATGATGACAAATGCTCCCAGCGAGGCTGTGGGGCAAGAGGAACCTACCCTCCTGTGATGTTGGTGGGAACCCAAACTAGTGCATCCGCTGTGGAGATCAGCATGGAGGTTCCTCAAAAAACTAAAAGAAGAAATTCCATGTGACCCAGCTATTGCCCTTCTAGGTGGCTTCCTAAAAGAATTAAAGATACAATATTATAGAAATACATGTGTACATGTTTTTAACAACACAACTCATAATAGTTAAATCTTGGAAGCAGCTTGTATGTTCATCAACAGATGAATGGATAAAGCAAATACACAGCAAAGTACCACTCTGCCATAAAGGTGAACTTGAGTACTTTGTGGGAAAATGGATGTACTTTGAGACCTTGTTGTTAAGTGAAATAAATCAGAGATAGAAGCTTAAATATCATAGATTTATTTTATATGAGAAACCCAATATATAAAAAAGCAAAATAAAAGATAAGAAAAGCATTGAGATGGATCTTTCTCAAATGTTAAGGAGAATAAGAGTTGGAAGAAGTTGGGGATTAAAGGGGATAAAAAGGGAAGTATAATTGGTTATATACGTGTACCAATTCCACACAAACAATGTAAGTGGTATGTGATTGAAAAATGAAAAAAGAAAGATTTTCAGTGTATCAATTAAATTCTCTAGTAGAAACACTGTAAATACTCTTAAATTTGTTAATTAACTTGATCAAGTAAGATTCCTTCCCTTATTGGAACACGCTCCACAATGACTGTTCTTGGCACAACCCTAAAAGCAGGTAACTACTTGTTAGGTGGTCTGCAGTACTTTTTTTTCAAAATTTCATTTTGACCACTTTTTAACCTCTGAAAGCCTGTTTTTAAAATTACATATTTTAACACTATACTGTGATTTACTAAACATTGTCAACACTGAATTTCAAAACAAATACGTTTCTATAAGTTAAATTCCTCAGAAAAAATTTTAAATAGTAATTTTGAGTGATATACAATTTGGAGTTAAATGTAAGAGAAATAACTGTAAGAATTAAGTACAATTTTGAGAATCATGGAATTTGTACTCAAATTGCAAAGGATGTGCACAGAGATTTGCATGTAAGTGTTCATAGAAACATTATACACAACAGCCCCAAATGGAAATAAACAAATGACCATCATTTTGTGATTGGTTCAATGATGGTAGGTTCTTACAGTTGCATGTTATCAAATAATAAAAAGTAATAGATATGTACTGAAACATGGCTGAGTAGTCCTTAGTGGAAGAAACAAGATACAAAAGAACACATACTGTGTGATTTCACTTTTATGAAATGTCAAAAGACATGTATAGAAATAGAAAGTACATGAGTAGGTGGATAGGTTGGGGTTAGAACAAATATATTAGAAAGAGAAGACTATTTCAACTTATATAAAGAAATTACAAGAAGTACTCGAGTGGAAGAAATTTTTAAACTTTCTAGTCCAGTCCCTCATTTTATGGATAAAAAGGAAGAAAAGGAAAAAGTCACTGTTTTTTGGTAAGCTTAACTCAGGTATGCAGTGGTTATCTCATAACTTTAACGAGGTGGAGGATAATGATGTTGAGCGTTTTGGGTGTCTGTGTGTTATTAGCACTGTTTTCACTGAGGAAAGTGTTGAAACCCTTTTCATATTTTATAATTGGAATATTGGCTTTCTTACTGCTTAGAATGTTCTCTATGTGTTCTATGGTGTTATCCTTTTGTTGATAGGTGACTTGTATCTTCTTTCATTCTTTGACTTTATGTCCTCTTAATGTTTTCAGACACATTTCTAATTGTTTTTTTAAAAAATCTTTATTTTTTGGTTCAGGGTCTTGCTACACAACCTGGACTTGTAGTGGTCCTCCTGTCTCAGCCTCCCCAGCACTGGGATTACAGGCATGTGCCACCATGCTGGGTTTCAGTGGCCAGCATGGCATGCTCACAGTTCCAGGGCCAGCATGGCATGTGGTACCAGGGATTGAACTTGGGTCCTGCATCTTGCCAGGCAAGCACTTAGACCACAGAGCTATCTCCCCAGCCCCTACTAGTTTCTAATTTTTGATTAAGTTAATTTATCAAGATATCACACACACACACACACACACACACACACACACAAAGAATTTCAATCTTGGGTAGACTGTGTGCTTGCTGCCATCCCTAAGAACTTCTGCCTAATTGTTGGTCCAAAGGATTTTTTCCTCCTGTGTTTTCAAGTATTATATGAATTTATGTTTTACATCAGAGCAACTTTGGGTTGTACAAGGTGCTATTTTAGATTTTAATACTTCCTTTTGAAGGTAAGGTTAATTTTTTTTCCAAAATTTTATTGATAAACAGCAATGAGACAGTTTCAAATCAAATCGGAAGTACAGTTTCAACAAATAACACACTGCATATATTCTTCTTAGTGGTTAATTGCTGTACAAGATGCAGAGTTGAGATCCTATTTACAAACACCATT
>NW_004524608.1:7926225-7933625 GCF_000260255.1 Octodon degus
TGTTGTGCCCCTGTGACAATATGTTCTGCTCCTGGACTAGCTGGGTGGATCTATCCGCTACACTCTCTGCAGGGATTGCAGCTGCAGGGTTACACCTCAGGCATGTATGCCAGGCCTGAGCTGTGCCTGGAGGGGGCAAGGTGAAGTAGGGGGAAGAGGAAGCTGTCCCACACACTCACTGGACCTGGGCTAAGACTGGGTCCACGGGTTCCCGGAACACCGCAAAATTCCTACTCAGCAGGCGGCGTGGGAAGGTGCTGCGGAGTGGTGGGGTGCGGCCCAAGGGGGTGGGAGAGGGTCCGGCCCACGCTGCGCCTGGGCTGGGACAGGTCACACTGGAGCAAGGTAGCAGGAAGCTCTCCAAACACTCACTGGATCTGGGCTAGGATTGGGTCTGGGTGTTCCCAGAACTCGGCAGACATTCCTACTCAGTGGGCGGGGTAGGGGAGGTACTGCGGAGTGGTGGGGGGCAGCCCGAGGGGGTGGGAGAGGGTCCGGCCCACACTGCGCCTGGGCTGGGACTGGTCCCGCCAGTGCAGGGTAGCAGGAAGTCCTCCACACACTCACCGGACCTGGGCTAGGACTGGGTCTGGGGGTTCCCGGAATTCGGCAGAAATTCCTACTTGGCAGGCGGGATGGGGAAAGTACTAAGGAGTGGTGGGGGGCGGCCCGAGGGCGTGGGAGAGGTTCCGGCCCACGCTGAGCCTGGGATCAAGGTAAGGTTAATTTATACCCATTGCTCTTCCAATATGCGTTGTCTATAAATGCTGATCCTGAAAAATGTTTAGAAGAATCGCTAGTTCAAATTGGAACATCGTGCTTTCCACTCCATATTCCATGAGCTTATAAAGTGCTGTAAGTTTGACCATTAATGATTTCAGTTGGTAAATGGCTTTACTGCTACTGCCCAGCTGTAGGGGATGGTCCTTGCAAGCTGCCCTCTGGGCCATTTCTTTTTCCATGTGTCCGTCACAATTTGGGAAAAGTTCTGAGAGTAGCCCCTCCATGATTACCTTGGAATACACTGAGTTAGAAGCTCAGTGAACCCCTGACCAGCTTCATAGAGGCTTTGTGGCATTTGCTGTCTGACAGCAGCATCCACTATGTGTTCTCTGAGCATTTCCTGATCTGCAGTGAGAGGACAGAGTCGCCTTGCACAGGCTCCACGCATCCGTAGAGCTCTTCTGAGATCTCTGCGGGGCTTTCCTGGAAGTGTTTTGAGCCATCCCAATGGGAAGAGGGAGTCTTCCTTCCTGTGCACGGTTGATAACACCTGACAGATACCTTCTGTGCTGTGATGGCGCTCCTGAACTGCAGGCGCCATGGGGGTTGCTGGTATCCCTGTTACTGGGACAGCTTGCATTTTAATAATTTTGAACTGAGACACCATGTCCAAGTTATTCTTCTAGCTAGTGTTTCTCAAAACATGTCACTAGGAAAATAACTTTGAAACATGCATTTCAAGGAGTTTCCTTTCTCATTGTGCTGTGATTGTTGTGCTTCACTGTGGTTTTTCCCAGCATGCATGAGACCCCAACACAGATTAAACATTTATTGGTACTAATGACTCGGTGACGTTGACCGAAGTTCACGTTTGATTACTGAGATTATGACTTGAAAGCATTATTCCTTTCAGTCTTTGTTTGGCTGATCAGCTGGCAGTGCATTCCACTACTTAATATGAATTTATTTTAATAATTACAGTTCTCATGTTTAATAATTGGTTGGTCTTTTGTCTCATATTGGAGCAGAAGAATGTAATAAAGTAATCCATAGATAAGTTTCTGCCTCCCAGTCGATGGCTTTTTTATTTGAATTTTTATGAACAGGTATTTAACCTTTTTGAAAAAAGTAGAGACAAAAATTGTATTGTAAATTGAGTATGGCCTTTTGTGCTTAATTTTTTGTGTGCCAACTCAGAGAATGATTACAATTTCCTAGTTATTGCTCCCCATATTAGTGTTAACATTGTTAAAAACTTTACATTGTAGCCCCAGTCACAGTTTATAGCATTTTAGGTTAATTTTTGGGGAGACTGTCAGGAATGGATGTCAAGTCCCTGCCTTCTGGGGCAGAAAGCGGGACACAGGGCGAATAGCACAGTGAGCACAAGGACAGGACTGCAGTTTATTGAGAGAAATTTTTTGGTAATTTCTGTAATCATTTGTAAATTATTTGCGCCTGCTGTGCTCGCGCATGAGCAATGTTTCTTAGAGAGCTACGCACAAAACACTAGCCACAGCGCTGGCAGCTGGTGGTTCAGTTGGTGTGAACGTTCTCATAGGGTTCATTTAGGTTATCCTTGCCAGAGTGTAGATTCATGTTCTTTTCAATTTCCTCACATCTGAGGGACCTTTAGTGTTTCTTTAACACACATGGTGGTTCTTTGCATAGACTTGAGCACACACTGGGTGCCCAGTAAATGTTGACTTTCGGAATTCACTGTATATGTTATTTTCAAGTCTGCTCATTGGTTAACTTTGTATCCACTCCAACCCCCAGAGTTCTAGGGATCGAACCCAGGGCCAGTGTATGCTTAGGATGTGCTCAGCCTCTGAACTTCAACCCTGGACAGTCTGTCTGTTCTTAATAGGTCATTTTTACTGGAGACGTTCCTCCTCTTTCCTCGTCCTGTGTTTAACTTCTTAACTTCATATAGCATAAACATTAACTACAAGGTATTTACCAAAACGAGACAAATAACATTGCAGTGACATTTACAGAACAGAAACCTTCAATGTTTAATTTTTGTACGTTTTCCTTTCCCAGATGTTGGTCTGTGTGGCAGTTCTGAAAAGCAGGGAGGAAAGCAGAAGAGGCAGGGACAGAAAGGGTGCGTGTATATGGATCAACTATTAAATTATGTTTGCGGACTTTGGTATAGAAATACTAAAAATAAGAAGGGAAACCGTTTCTGTCCTTACATAATTGATTATGTGCTTTAGTTACAAAATACAGATATACTGGGGATTTAAATGTGTGAAAGCCATGGCTGAACTTTTGGACTGCTTTTAAGATTTCTTATATCCACCCATTCTGAGATATCCTTGAATTTATATTTACTGTACTTTTCAATCACTCCCATACATGCATTTGACTGATTCAGGTAGCAAACTTCAGGCAACACAGATTTCACAAAGTTTCCAAGAGGGTACATTATGATTATCATTATTATTATTAAATGTGTTTGGTACGGAGTCTCACTGTGCAGCTCAGACTCCTGTTTCAGCCTCCCCAGTGCTGGGATTAGAGGTGTGCGCCACCAAGTGGGTACATTATTAACTAACTGCTTATGTGACAGGCCCTGTGTTATTAGACCCATGCCTGCCTTTTACAATCATTTGGGGGCTATATTTCATTACTACACATTCACAGTACACAGTGATTACATACCTTGTGGGAACATGGAACAAGTACGTACATGTACCGAACACATCTCAGTTCTTTGTGTGTGGGTTTTTTTTTTTTTAAAGAGTCATCACTGTGTAATTGAGGCTGGCCTTGAGCTCACTGTGTACCCCAGGCTGGCCTCAAACTCATGGCAGTCCTCCAGCCTCAGCTTCTCAAGTGCTTAGATTCTAGGTGTGCACCACCACACCTGGCCTAAGATATCTTAATTCTTTTCTCTTTCCTCCCCTCCATCTTCTGATCCCCTTTCCCATTGAAAAAAATCTTTTTTCTTATTTCCCATTACTTTTTAATCTTTCTCTTTGTTTATATTTTGGGTTTTCATGTAAGAGAAACCATGTGATATTTAAACTTCTGTGTCTGGTTTATGTCAATTGACATTGTGATCTCAAGGTGGATTCATATTCTGACAGATGACTCATGTTTATCTTCCTTTATGGCAGAGTAGTATTTATCTTCCTCTGTGTGTATAAATACTGTGTTTTCTTTATCCACTTAACTGTTGATGGGCATACGGGCTCCTTCCCAGATTCAGCTATTATGAACTGAGCTGCTGTAAACATGAGTATGTGTGTGTCACTGTAACATGACTCTTTAACTCTCTTGGGAAGATACCTAGGAGGAGAATAGCTGGGCTAAATGGAATTTCTAGATTTAGCTTTGTGGAAACTCTGTCATTTAGCATCACATTAGTTGGCCTCCATAGTACTTATTCATTCAACTTTCTTCACCAGAATTATAGTTAGAAAATTTTGCTTCTATTGGAATACCTTTCTGCTTAAAGCAGAATAAGAAAGAAAAGCATAGTGCTTCATAAACGGTTAGTTGGTAAGCTAATTTGGAATATGGTTCTAGTAAATGCTAAAGAAAAATAGGCATTCATTGTGCTCACTAGATTAGTCATGGTGCGTGTGTGTGTGTGTGCATGAAAATACTTGCGTGTTTGAGTGGTGTGTGTATATACTCAGGTACACAAAGATGTGTATATGTACAACATATTTAGGGTAAGCTAAACAAAAGCTGGCCCTATGTAATATGTACCTGTCTTAGTTACTTGTTACTCATTGCTGGGAAAAATACCCGACACTCAAAAGTAAGGAAGGAAAGGTTTATTTAACTCACAGTTTGTCGAGGTTTCAGTCCATACTCAGCTGGCTCCAAGGCAAATGGCAGCAATTAATGGTGGCAGAAAACAATGGAAGAGCAAAGAAGAAGCTACAGCTGCATCCATCAAGCCTCTGTCTCTTCTTTCTGTACTGTGAAGACCAGTGCGCCACCAGGAAGATCAGAGCCCCTCCCAAGTGACACAGCTGCAAAGTGGCACTATGAAGACTGGGACTTCTCCAAGGAAGTGGGCGGAGAAGCCTTCCTCAGCTCCTTTATATACACTTTTTGGGGCGGCCCTAGCGTGAGGCCCCCCACGGCTGGAACCTGGTGGAGGGGATCCAGCTGAACTTCCCACAGACATCTCAAGTTGACAGAGTATATCAACTACCACAACACAGAAGTATGAAATTATAATTAGGAAATTCCATAACTTGTATATTATAAAATATACTACACTTGCAGTGCTGAATGACTTTTCCTCTACATGAAAAGTGTAACAATAATCAGTTTGTTAATTTGTACTGTCAGTTTGTTAGATGATTTTTGAGACAAAGAATTTAGGAGAAACGAAACTAATTTGATTTTAGAAATGAAAAGGGTAGAAAGAAATGGAGGCGAGGGGGAGAGAAAGGGAGAGAAAGTATGAAAGCATGAAGATGTGTGGTGAGCCTGCCTCAGCTTTCCAGGGTGAACACAGTTGTTGTGCCCTGCAGATGTGTGCTAATAAAATGTTGAGAAAGGAAATAATGTTTAGAGAATAGCCTTTTTCATTGAAGCCTAAAGTACGTTGGAAGACTCCTGTTGCTGCCTACCTGCCGACCCATTTATCACACAAATTAGGATAGAGAGCGTGTTGCCTCCTGGGTATATAATAACTAAAATATCACATTAGTTCCATCTACTCACACTAACGTGATCCTTAAAGATCTACTGATACAGCAAGTCTGTGGGGTTCTTGCGCCCCACTTTACATAACTCTATTTCTAAAAGTGGCTAGAAGCAAAAATTCGATGTAAGCACTGTAGTATAACAACAAAGAACCTATGAAAACTATACCTTAGTAGATTCATTCTTTAAGAAATAAGCATACTCAAAATATGTAATAATTAAAAGTATAAGAAAATTACATTCATGATTTCTTCCTCAGAAAACAGTTGTGGCAGATAAGATGATATGCACTGTAAGTGGACCGTAAGGAAAAAGGCTGATGTATTCATTGGTCACTTTTCCCTGGGACAAAAATGCCAGACACCTGCAGCTTACAGGAAGAAGTTTCTCTCGGCTTGCAGTTTCAGTCTGTGGCTGGCTGGCTCCAAGGCAGAGATAGCAAAGGGGCATCGTGCAGGGAAGGTGCTTGGCACATGGCAGTCGGGATAGGTGAGCGGGGCCGGGCACGAGGATACACTGGGCACATCCCAAGTAGCCTACCTGCAGCACAGCCCACTCCCAGCAGCGCATACATTTGACTGTTGACCTTAGTGGATGAATGCACTGCTCAGTATAAAGGTGTCTGATCCAATCACCTTCCAAACATCAGATTTTGGGGGGCCATTAAACAGTCTGTTCTTGGCCCCAGAAAAAGCTTGTGCCTGTCTGCAAAGTGTGAAGAGTTGCCGGAGTGCCAGCCTTGCTACGGAGTCCCAAGTCCAGAGTCTTCTCCGACGTGCATTTGGCTCCGCTTTCATGGCTCACACGCTGCCCTCTGGGAGCCTACTTGTGGCCTCACATGGCTCCTGTAATTGGAGCGGAAGCCTCTGTGATCCCACAAATCTTCCATTCTATGTGCAAACACATAGGACTTGGGGGACACTTTAGATCTAACCATAATAATGTGGGTGCTTTTTCCCTGCGCTGCATTAGTTACTTGGCCCCTGCTTCACTCTGGCCATTATAGGACTGCTAGAGACAGTTGGGATGCACTTCATTTTCATGTGATATGATATGATAGATCATCAGCTATCTGGCGAACAAAGGGGTCTAAATAAGTGTTCTATAAATATGTTTTAAAGGCTATTGAGAGACCTTTTTTCTTTTTTGTATTAGTACTTGTTTTTAGTATACGTAGCTTATAATCATCCTCCTCCCTGTCTCCCTCCTATAGATCCCTTTTCACCATTTCCATTTTTATCCCTATTATTCTTACATTTATACACAGAATGTTTACATTCACGGAGGTCATTAGGCTCCTGTGCAAGGCGTTTCATTGCTCTTACTTCTCACCCCTGCCCCCTTGGCCTCATCCTCCTGAGCCCCTTCCCATTTGCAAAGCATCTGTCCCCTTATCTCCTGTCCATTTTTCATTTGCTCTCTGTACTTTGCCTTCCTCCAGTGGCGGGAATGTAAACTAGTCCAACCATTATGGAAGTGAGCAGGGAAATTCCTCAAAGAACTAAAATTAGAAATTCTACATGGCCCAGCTAACCCTCTTTTAGCTATCTTCCCCTAAGTAACTTAAAAATAAAATGACCTCCATGAATACTAGAAAGATTGTTAATCAGAGCTGGTGAAGAGACAGGATATCCACTGCTGGATTGTGTAGAAGTCCTCTGAAAGTACCGCTTGCCGTGGGCAGCAGACGCTTTAGAGCACAAAGCGCATCAGCTCACTGAAGGCTCACTGTAGTGCATTTCATTAAACTCTGTTTATCAAAATTATTTCAATGTTTAATAAATATGCACAAGTACTAATAGCTATTTAACATATAATACAAGTATGAAATACTGTATTTTATACTAATAGTTTATCTCAATTCTGATACTGTTTGCCTTGAGAGTACTTTATTTAATGTCATACAGCTTATAGTTGAAAAAATAGGTCTATGGGCTGGGGATGTAGCTTATTGGTAGAGCACTTGTTTAGTGCATGCCGGATCTTAGGTTCAATCA
>NW_004524608.1:7933725-7958858 GCF_000260255.1 Octodon degus
ATATATATATGTTGTTATTTCCTCAGTGATGCAACTTAATTGTGTACACAGTATTTATATTATTATAAGTTACGTAAAATTATTTCAGGTGTAAAGGAGGCTATGCCTAGGTTGTATGCAGATGTCATTTATTTATGGGACTTGACCACCTACAGATTTTGAAATCTGTCAGCCTCCTGGAACCAGCCTCCTGTGGAGAATAAGGGGCAAATGTGATTAATGCAGCTTTGGATCATTGGTCACACTTCTGTGGAGGCAGGCTGTTGGCAGAAAACCTGAAGCAATGATGAATGGCTTGTGGTCGGGGCTTGATAGTCCAGGTATTGAAATATGGAACAATTGAGTGTTGGAAACTGACACGAGGAGTTTCTTAAAGACTTAATTTTTAATTTGTGATCCTGTCCATCATTTTTTCCTAGTGTCTGTGCAGACCCAGACAAAGATACTTAGAAATGGAACCCCTTTTCTAGGCTTTTGTTTCCTGCAAGTCTCAGTGGACTTTTCCTGACTAGGACCAGGTGTGTTTTGGGGTAGGATGCTGTCCACGGCATGAGAATGAGGGTCCTCGACTTAGGATTCTTTCCAACAAGACAGTTACTCAAAAATAGATCAGCCACCATTCCCTGATCCA
Source organism: Octodon degus (assembly GCF_000260255.1). Classification (NCBI taxonomy): domain Eukaryota; kingdom Metazoa; phylum Chordata; class Mammalia; order Rodentia; family Octodontidae; genus Octodon; species Octodon degus. Next base: position 7,934,357 of record NW_004524608.1, read on the forward strand.
GTTCTACAGATCTGGATTCTATTCCTCAAATCTTTGGCAAGCTTCTTATCCTGTAGACATGAATTTTCTCATCTGGAATATGAGGATGGTAGCATTTGCCTTGTGTGGTGTCATGAGGATGTACTAGTACGGGTGAAAGCACATAGAAATATAGGAGGTTTTGGCAGCGGGGGGAGTTGAGGGAAAGATAGACAGACACTGACTCACTATTGTCCATCCCCTGCTGGTCCCAAACACAGGACCTCCAGTGATCCTCTTTTGTCAGCCTCCCATGCCACTGGGAGGCCAGGCACACCCCTCAAAGCACCAGTCCAAGACAGGACACCTAACAGGAAGTTAACTCTCAAGAGTTAGGAGTTGAGGACATTGAATAAAACTACAGTGTTATAAGCACTGAGCAAAAAGTTGGACAACCCCCTCGCATGTGAGGACAGTGAGTCTGGTACAGGAAAGAGAAACGTCAGTGGGAATTATGCGTGGAGGTGAAATGAGGAATAACGAGGAAAGACCAGAGGTTGGCAGAAGCAAGCTCAGTGTTCTTATACTCTGCCACACGGTAGAGTCACTTGGAGGTTGTCACATACGGGTCCTAAGGCCCTACTCTCAGTGTTTCTAATTATGTAGGTTGGGTGAAGGGATGAGTATTTGCATTTTGAGGAAGAGTTCAGGTCCTCTGAAATTATATTGATAGTTAATCTGGCTTCATAAGCCCAGGAAAGGAATTTAGGATATTTTATCAGCACATCAAAAGACCAGTGAAGGATTAGAGGAGTGACCTGATCTGATTTACATGTTACAAAATTACTAGTACTTCAGGAGAGAATGGATTTCAGTGTGCAGGAGGCAAAACTGCTGTGAACAGCCAGGAAGCTATCGGAACAATCTAGGCAAAAGATGATGGCTTAAAGGTCCTGTGAAACTTTACAGTCTTAGGATATGTTTTAGAAGTAAAAGCCCACGAAGCTTGCAATGGATTGGAAATAGGAAAAAAAGGACCAAGAGAATCAGTGTATGCTTAGAAGATTTGTGTAAATTAACTGGGTGGTTAGTAATGCCATCTGCAGAGATAGAAAATAATGAGGTCTGTATGGAAATGGAGGTAGAGAAGAGATGTCAAGAATTTTGGTTTATATGAAATTTGCGAGACCTGTGGACATAGATGGAGACAGCTGTAAGATTTCTGAGGGCCGGCCAGATAGCTCAGCAGAGCTTAGGCAGAGCACAGCAGCTGGGGTTTGATCCCCCCTGTGTGCTATGCCAGCCCTGCCCCCAGCATAAGGTGAGACTGCCATTAGGACTGGGTGTGGTGGTGCACGCCTGTAATCCCAGCACTTGGGAGGCTGAAAACAGGAGAATCACTACAAGTCCCATCTACACAGTGAAGCCCTGTAGACCTTGTACTAAATACATTTTTTAAAAAAATGTGGACATGTGAGTCAGAGTTAAACAGCAAGTGTTGGAAATGTGAATCTGAAAGCCATCCACATAGAGATGATATTAACCGCCTTGTGGCGTGATTGAATCATCTGGGGAGGGGGCTGTGGGATGAGACCAGGAAAGGGCACAGAATGGATCCGACGGAGCCTCGGTGTTGCAAAGTCCTGCAGAGGAGATGAAAGAACACTCCCATGCACACGCACATGCACACACACGCACATGCACACACTACCACCACCACCACCACCACCCAAAAACAAGAAAAAGTCCAGAGCAGTGGGTTTGCACAATTGTGAAATGGAGCTTAATGTGACCAAGATAGCAAAGATAATTTTGTTTCATTTGGATCCATGTAGGTCATTAGTAACCTTGACAAGAGCAATGTTGACCGAGAGAGTCAGACTGTGTCGTGGCTCTTTTGTTTTCCTTTGCGACATACTTTTGAAACCACTTTTGACGTACTCACTGGATTTGAAGTTAGACTTAGCAAGCAGAGAGAGTTTTATTGTGAACTGGATTTCCTCAAAAGCAGAGCATTATTCCCACCTTGGAGCGAATCTTATCTACCTAAGTCTCTAGTTTGATTACCTACAGATGAACTGGCAAAATTTAAGAAAATGGTCTCCATCTTACTATTGAGATGCAAATCTAGGGACTGTGAGAAGACTGCAGTTACTTTGGAAGACTTCCTTATGAACACAGACTACAGTGTTTCTTAAATTTGGTATATTCCTCTGGTTGTAAATTTCTTTTTGGTTATTAGATTATAATACTTCAAAGGGTATTTCTTTAAGATATAATTTAATTTTTATATATTTGTCTTTAATAATGAAGCTATATTTTTGTGTAGTACTTTCAGTATATAAAATGTTCTAACTAAAGCAAACAGACGAAGCCTCTTTGGGCGTAAGCATCTTACAAAGGGTATAACTGTGCCTCGTATAACATTTTAGGGTTTTTGTCTTTAACCCATGAAAACTATTTAATTAAAATTCCATTCTTGTGCTGAACTTCTTTTATCCATCTGTTGTAAGGATATGAATATTGACAGTAAAGGAGTTTGAAATGATGGCCACAAGATTTTGAAATTCTATGTCAAGTAAAATGATAAAAAATCAGCAGTACAAATGGACATCTATTAACTGCTGAATTAAAATGAGGTTTTGTTATATTTAAATATATTGTAGGGCTGGGGAGATAGCTCAGTGGCCTAAGTGCCCACCTGGCGAGCTTGCGGACCCGAATTCAGTCTCCAGTACTGCATGCTGTCTCGGCCCCGGAACCCCAGGGGCACCTGTAATCCCAGCACTGGGGAGGCTGAGACAGAAGGATCACTGCAAGTGTAAACTGCATAGTGAGACCCTGTACCAAATTAATTAATTGCATATGTTAAATGATACCTTCATTTGCATTATAAAAAATGAAGTGTAATATGGAGATAATTTTAATACATCATGCACTACTTTGCTTATGCAGTACTCAGGATTAACTTTGCCCTTCACTTGATGAAAAGTACTGTGTCAAATGTCTTTTCAGTGTAACTTTCTCTCCACATGGACAGTCTCTAAATGATAGATATTGGTAGTCATACTCAACTAGTAGTGAAGCAGAATACCTGGGGTAGGAAGAGTGACATAAATATTCCTGTTTTCAAGAAGCAAAGCACCCTTGGTAGTAATGGTAGCTTTAAAATATTATTGATAGCTAGCATTCATAGCTCATGGTTATTGGTAAAATGGCCATTATTGGCTGATAATGCCTCCCGCATTACCAGAATTTTCTATACTTAAATCTAAACATGAAGTAATTTGTTACATTGATATTTAGGTAATCCATCTAGATTTGATTATCTTCACCATAGTCTTAGATTTGGGTGACTTTTTTTTTTTAAGATTTATTTATGTACTTAGTACGGGGTCTCACTATACAGCTCGGACTCATAGTGACCCTCCTGTTTTCAGCCTTCCCAGTGCTGGGATTACAGGCATGAGCCACCACGCCTGGTTTCAGTCGCTGGATCAGCACACCCAGGGTTCCGGGGCCCACATGGGATGCAGTGCTGTAGATTGAACCTAGCTCCTTATGCTTGCCAGGCAGGCACTTAGACTGCTGAGCTATCTCCCTGGCCCTGGGTGACATTTAATTTAAATTTTTTTTTTTTTTATTGCTTCAGAGATCTACCAAAAAAGTTAGGAAAACTAGGAGATGTAACTAGGTTAAAAAAAAAAAAAAAGGTATTTTTTTTTAATTGTTGATGAATATAAGGTCACATGAGTTAAATCTTAAAGCTGCTTGGATTCAGGTCAAATCCAGACCTCTACTGGCTGTTCTTTTCTCTGGATTGGTTTGTGTTAGTAAATAAATCAGGAAAACATTCCCGAGTCTGATGTGAATGGGTCACTATTGGGAATCAACATGTAACTGACCTTTAGACTTTAGCTGTCTCAGCTGTGGTTTTCTTTAAGAACGGAATCACGCTGCTGTCTTCTGCAGAGCTTTCCTGATCCCTGCCTTCCCGTCCCAGCCGGGCAGTTTGGGCTGCACTGCTGCAGGGTCTTCAGGATCACTCCTCTGTTGCTTGGTGCTGCCTGTTTGCTCTGTATCTTTTGTGTCTTCTCTTGGATTGCTAGTTCATGGTGAAAGGACCTTGGCCTCACTCACGGGTACTTTGGGTTTTTCAGAACCACAGGCATGAAAATGTCTTATTAAAGTAGTAACAGGCCTATTATTAACTTCAATAGAAGTTCTATGTAAATAATATTTCAGCCAGTGCTCTGTTCTGCTCTTTTTTTTTTAATAATATTGCTAATAATTAGCGATTATGTCTTGGTTACTTTTCTCTCGCTTTGGAGACAGGTACCCAATACTCAAAATTATTGAAGGAAAGGATTATTTAGCTGATGGTGTGTGGAGGTTTCAGTCTGTGATCAGCCGGCTCCAAGGCAGGGTGGCACAGCACAGGGGCAGCAGTTCAAGGCTGCAGAAGACAGAAGAGCAACAAGAGCCTGAAGAGCCAGGGAGCAAGCCTCTTTTCCTCCCCTAAATTGTAGGCAGGCCGTCATGTCCCAGAGGGGCGGTGTGTGCTCCCACCATCTCCATGCCCTTCTCTCAAGCAGGATGAGGATGCCTGCAAAGCGAGGATGCTGGCTCCCTGCTGAGGCACTTAGTGAAGCTTGTAGACTCCTCAAGCTGATGCAGTGTATCAATTACTATGATAGATATAAATATAGATGAATTTGCATTATAGACCCACAGTATTTTAGGACTTAAAGACAGCAACACATACAAAGAGCATCACACCCGTGAGCTAGAGGTAATATTGCAGTGTGCATCAAACAAGGAAGCTATCTGAGAATTTCAATTTGATCTGGACCATTAAAAAAAAAAAAACTGTGTGTGTAAAATACAGGGAGATATTTGAGGTGGGTACTGTTGACCTGACAGACTTCCAGGGATTGGAGGAGGTAGGTGAGAAAAAGGACTTGTGGCTTCAGGCAACTGAAAAACATTTCATTTGTTGAGGTGAGACTTGGAGGCTCTTTTAAAATTCATTTGTTACTGCTGCATGGTGACTTTTTCTTTCCTCATGCTTTCATACTGTATATCGTGTGTGTGTGTGTGTGTGTGTGTGTGCGCGTGCGCATGTGTAAGCTAGGGACTTTATGGCTTCTTGGTAGCAAGGTGTTTCCCTGTCTTCTCAGTTACAAAAAGTTTTTCTGTTGATGAGCAGTTTCCCATCTGCATAACTTCTCTGCTCAACTCTAAAAAGTACCATTTTCTTATAAGACTTCATTTGCTTTCCTTGACCTGAACTACCAGTTATTTCTGGTCTTTTCTGGTGTGTTTCAGTTGACTCCACCAAGCCCAGTTCCTGCTTCCCATCTGTAAATCATTTGTAGATTCTTAAGAGAGTTAGGGTCTCATCTGTGATCAGCTCTACCACTTTTATTCCTATTTTAGATAGTCATCAAACTTTACTGTCATTCTGTACATGTCTGTCATTCCATTCCATTCCATTCCATTGCATCGTGAATGCTGTAGGGCGAAGACCTGCTTCACTCATCTCTGTGTCTCTAGCATGTAAGCACAGTCTGCTTCAATAATTTCTACAGGATAAATTCTCATGCATGAGTCCGTGATATCTGGAGTCTGAAAACTAAAATTTGAAATTGGGTAACAGTTTTCTTCACATAGATTTTCATGAACTTCTTATATATTCACTATAATAGCATTTAACATTTTCTTTGTACAGTTGTAAAAATACTGCAGTCTAGTATGTCTTATTATAATTCTGAAATTAAGGCCTTAATAAGTTAATGTAAAATGTTTCTCTTCAAGATGACTAGAGTACGGGGATGCTTGGGTTTGTGAGATCATAAATTTTGAAAATGCCAAATATGTGGCTCTTGTTTGGTTATTTTTTTCCCCTAGCAAGAAGAAATTAATATCTATATTTCTAAGAGGGAAGGGAAATATTCATTTTTCTTAAAGCAGTTAGCCTTTGTTTAAGCAACATTTTCAAAAGTTTTAATTTTTAGTATTTAATTAGAAACAAATGTGTTATTAGTCTTAATTACTTTTTTCACACTTCATTTTTCAACCTTTGCATCACTGAATTGGCCCTCATAAGTCTCCTCCGCCCCAGGATATCTGTTGTTAGTGTTATTAGTTAATGGGTTGGTTTAGTAAGTGACACTGAAAAAATATTTCTTAGAATAATTGTGAGAATTTTCATTGAAACAGATGCACACTGTATCAAATAGCCAGCCACAGTTCACTGTTCAATGTGAGGTACAGTGGGAAAGAGCCACCCCGAGGCACTTGTTCCTCATTCGTGGAGGGTTCAGAGTGTGCCCTCTGTGATCCCACCTTTTGGACTGCTGAAGTGAGAGCTTTGCAAGTCCGATCCCACCCTGGGTAACTTAATGAGATCTGTCTCAGAGTGAGGGGAACAGTAAGTGCCGGGAGTAGACACTGGTACCCAAGGAGAAAACGATGTATATTTGGGGTTTTCATAAAATTATACTTAGGAAAAAATTTCCATTTTCTACATTTTATTTTCATTTTAGGAGAAAAACAAAAGCCAAGGCTCCACTTCCTCCGGCTGAGACAAGATATGTGGATGTCTCTTCAGTTGATGATTCTGTAGAAGCCTCTTCTTTCATCATGGAACAGAAGGAAAACGTAACTGATAAAGACATTGAGCTTACAGTGGTTTTGCCTGGTGACATCATCAAGTCCACCACTGTTCATGGCAGGTATGTTGGCAAAGGGAGCTACTTGGACCTTCTTTTCTTTTATCATTCGAACCCTATGTAGTAGATCTCTTGGTGTTATTTTTCTGTGGCAAAATAACTTCACTCACCATTCAGTTATTTCTGAGGGCCGGCCAGTTATATATGTTTTTAAAAGTAAAACGCTAAATGAGCATTAAAATATTTTTATCAATGTTTTAACATCAAGGCCAAATGAATTAATTCCACCAACCCAAGTGACTCTTAGAATTTGAACTTATTTCTGATTTATTAAGTTATTCAAAGTAAGCCTTTTCTAGACGTGTTCTAAATAATGATTGGATTTTGTAAGTCAGCGGTCTGAACACAAGGCAAGCTTCCCCTTTTATATTAGTCACTTTGCTTCAGTGGGACAAAGCACCGAGCATTCACACCTCTAATGGTATTTTAAAGGCGAGGTTTCGCGCGTAGTGTCAGAGGGTTTGGTCCGTGGCAGTGTGTTGCCAAGGTGGAGACAGTGTTGCAGATGAGCGTTTCTCAGCCTGCAGCAGCCAAGAAGTAGAGAGAGGTGGAAGCCTGGACAGTAATACACCCTCTGGGTCACACCCGCCGGGGTCAGCACCCCCTCGGGCAGACCCCACTTGCTGACGGTGTGCGCAGCTGTGCAGTCCTTGATGGATCAACCCACGGTTGACTGTAGTAGTTTATGATCCAGTCATCTTCCCAAAGCCTCCACATGCAAGATTTGGGGGGATGGTTTAGCTATAAACCATAGCATCCCTGCCCTGTTACTCTTTTTACCTTAAGCTGATTCTTTGATTTGTAAAAGTTACCACTTCTAAAATGTAATATTCACTTACTTATGAAAACATAGATTTCTTGTGATTTTTTTTTTTTTTACCTTATCAGTTCAACTTGCTTATTTTAAAAGTGAGGATGAAGTGAATAGAAATGTAAAACTCAAACTTTAATCTAGCAAAGAGTGAAAATTAACTTAGGTGATGGGTAGTTTTAAAATTAATTTAGGAGACGGGTAGTTTAAAAACCTGCATAAAAAGTGGAAAAATGGAACAAAGCCAAATGTAATTTTCCATTTCCTTCTGGAGTGGAAAGTTACGTGAGCTTTATACTCCATCTTGTCCACCTTTGGCGCTCAACTGCCCGTTGTTAGCAGGAGTATGTGTTACAGATTGAAGCTGTTCAGAGCTTAGGGTAGTGTATGTATGTATGCGTGGAAGATGACTTGGGTATTACATTTCTATAATCCTTTTCTTTTTTAGAAAACTCAAACTAACCTAAAATATAAGATTTGCAAAATAAAATAACTACAAATTATGAACATAGGTGACAATAATTATTTGCTACAACTGAATAAGCAATTCAGTTGTAGCAAATAATACATGGTATCATGTATTAATACTCATTAAATTTATGTAAACTGCATTTTGCCATTTATATGTGAAAGTAGTTTTAGAGATCATGCATTAAACTTTTATTTGTGGAGTTGAAACTTAGGAATGCCCTCCCTGAACCCACATTTGCCTTGGATTTTATGTGAGAAAAGCATCTGAGGAGTTAGAGATCATGACTGTCACCTTAATTCTTGGCAGAGGGCTACTGCTGGGATTTAGATAATAATGATAATGTATTTGATTGAGAGTCATAAAGACTACTCTTTGTTTCCATGAATTTCAAGTAAGTTAAAAGAAAAAAATCATCTTCCTAGTTCTTTCCTGATGCTTCAGGTAGTACCCTAAACTTCTTGGAAGAGATCTCTGTATATTGCCATCTTTCCTGTCTGCTGTCCGTCAAGCTCTGGTTTTACCCCCCTGCATTTCAGTGACTTTGGTTTGGGGGTCATGGTTTTGCTTTCCGACTTAGCCCTCACCCCTTCGACTTGGTGCACACTGGCCTCCGCCAGAGGATGCGCCGTCTACAGTCAGGCTGCCTGTCCTCTGGACCTCCACGCTAACAGCGGTCTTGTAATGGGGATGCTTGGGTGTCTTCTTCAGTATAAGCTTTCTCATAGCTTCTTCACTTTCTTGATTTAATTTTTTCTTCACCCCTCCCCTTAAGTCTCAGTTACGACTTTTTCTTCGTTGCATTTTCTTCATGTCTAAATTTTCATCATACCTAATTTTTGGTCTTTTCTAAGCAGGGGTTTATGTCAGTCCTTTCTACTACATTTCTACCCGGCCAGGAAGCTAGACTCTTCTCACCCTGCTGACCTCCAGTATGTCGGCCCTCCAAGTCCCCACACCTGAGTAAATTTCCATCAGTCATGTTTTTCCCCTGGATTACTACGTATTGTTGAGCTACTGCATTCTGATCTATGAAAATTTTGCTAAGATTAAATGAAATACTACGAGTGCTTGGCACTTGCTGCAGCTGTTTGTGTATGTGGTGGGGAGGGCTGCAGGTAGAAGTGCGAGCCGCTGTTTCCTCCGCCCGGAATCTTTCTGTCTGCCCCCCACCCACTGGCTAACTAAAGTACTTCTCCTTTCCTGGCGCTGCCTTTGATAAAAGACTGCAAGGGACAGCAATTCAATACCCAACTAAGGAAGTTCTAACTACTGATTATGGAGATCGGGACGGGTGATTTTCTCCTCTGAAATTAAGGAGGCTTTGGCTTGGCTGCTCCCCTTTGTGTGCCTTAAGCTCCACCACATGATTCTTTGTTCTCTTACAGAGACTGCCATTTTCGCTTCCATGCTTTCTTGAACTTTTTTTTTTAAACTTGGCAGAACTTATCACCTTCACTTGCTCCAGTTAATTTATATAGCTCAAATGACACTTTTTATATAAAGGCTCCCCGAGTTCTCAGAATCAGCTGTTCTTCGGGCTTTCAACTCTTTCCTTTCGGATTCCTGCGTTGTGGTCACTGAACGTTCCCCAAGGTGTCACATCTGTGTATGCCTCTCCTTGAGGAGACCAGAAGCACCACAGCAGATCGCCTCGCTTTTCTTTATAATTCCCAAAACATTTTCTAGCAATACAGTAGGCATTTAGTTTATTGGAATAAATATTTTCTCCCTAATCCTTTATATGCAGTTAGTGGCATCCACTTAAGTGGTGTTTTGAATTTGGAATAAACCACATTGCTTTTCCAGAATGTTTTAAGAAAAGGTATTTTCTCTACATGGATAGGATTGCCCAGAATGGTAAGGCTCTTGACTTTTATTGTTTTTAGATTATTCAGCACTGAAGAGATTTTCAGAAGGTAAAATGTATTTATTATTAGTGGTTTTTTTTTGTTTTTTTTTTTGCGATACTGGGGATTGAACTCAAGAACTTGAACTTGCCAGGCAAGCCCTTATTCTACTGAGCTATCTCCCCAGCCCTATTATTAGTGTTTTTACTACAAAGTCTAAGAACTTTGTTGTTGATAGTTTGGTCATTTAAGAATAAATTCTAGATACTATGACTAATTTTTTTAAATTAAATGCTTATGATTTAAAGTCATTGTGTGATTAGGAATATGTTAAGAATACATGGGGCTGATGAGATGGCTCAGTAGTCTAAAGCACCTACTTAGAACAAGCTTAGCAAAGCACAGGGACCGCGGTTCAATCCCCCAGCACCACAGGCCAGCCAGCCTCGCCCCCTGGTGGGCTGAGCTGCCCCCCCTCACACACAAAATTTAAAAAAAATACAGTTCTGGAATATTTTAATCATTTGAGATATTTTAGAGTGCAATTTGAGATATATTTAGAACATAATTTAGAATATTGTAGGAGTGTGATTTGGGAAGTATTCATAGGGCGGTTAGAGCTATCGTGACAGTTAGGCCTTTACTGGCTTTGTTTTAAGAAGTATTTAACAATAAGAAAATACTCAGCTAAAGATACTCAGTGTTTCTGAAAAATATTAGTTAACTGATGTGAAGACTCAGTAATGAAGATTAATGTCTTATGGTTTCATTATCAAAAAATAGGAAAAATTTTTACAGATAATACTAGAACTTGCTGGAAAACTATGAAAGATAATTTTATTTTATTTTATATATTTTTTATTGAGAAATAAATATGAATGAGACAGTTTCACAGCTGATTAATAGAACAGTTTTGATAGTCAATACACTGTACATTGTTATCTGCCTAGCGGTTATCCATAGTACAAGAAGCAGACAGGATATTCTATCCAAACACTGTTAGTACACCTCGGAAAGATAATTTTAAATAATTGGGTCACGTGCATAAGAACTTTGAAAAAAGGCAGATTGTAAAAGCTCTCTAATATAGTACTCTGGGGCCCATCTTCTCTGAATTTGTCTTAATGTTTCTTGTATTTATTTTGATGACATTTATTATGCATTTGTTGTGAAAAATGACATCAGGATCAGAGATCAGCACTTAGAAAATTAACATACCTCACTTAACTTTTCAGAAATGTTTTCCCCCACAGTGTATCCTGAGGGAAGATTTTTTAGAAAGTTCCCCTTTGCTTTCTTGTACCTATACCTTTCTTGTGAAGTTTTCTTTTTCTTTCTTTCTTTCTTTCTTTTTCTTTTTTTTTTTCTTTTTTTTTTTGGCAGAACTGGGGATTGAACTCAGGCCCTTGCACTTGCCAGGGAAGCACTTATTCCACTGAGCCGTCTCCCCGGCCCCCTGTACCTTACTTGTATGCAGAGGTGTATTCAGCATGTTCCATTGTGGACATGTGAGCCATACAGTAGCATTAGCTTCAGAAAAATGTGCCTGTTTGTACACTGATTTTCACCGAAGAGCTTGTTCAGAGTAGAGAACACAAGAAGGTTGGAGTGGGTAGGAAACTGAGCTCAGAGGAAAATAAAATTAGTTGCTAGTCACAATAATAGTAAAATTAGTTGCTAGTTAGTGATCCCAGGCCAGCGAGGTAGCTCAGCAGACTACGCACCTGCTTTGGCAAGCTCAGGGACCCGGGTTTGATCCCCAGTCCCCCATGTCATCTGGCCCTGCCCCTAGGGTACACTGAGCCATTGACATGGGTGTGGTAGTGCATGCCTGTAATCCCAGCACTGGGGAGGCTGAAAACAGGAGGCTCACCACAAGTCTGATCTGTGTGGTGAGACCCTGTACCAAATCCACAAAATGGAAAAATAAATAAATAAATAAAATAGTTGAAAAAGAAAAACCCCACAAAATGTAGTGATCCCACATTGTAAATGAATAAAAGTCCCTGTCGCTGCCCTTGAGCCTTTGTGATCCCTTGCTCACGCTGATTTTGCCTGCAGTGCTGGCCTACAAACCCTGAGGCATTCTGTGCGTCCTGATGTCATAGATGATGAAGGAAAGAGGAATGAAGACACTTGCTCTACCCTCGGTTGATTGATTGATTTCTTTCTTTCTTCTTCTTCTTTTTTTTTTTGTGGTACTGAGGATCCAACTTTTGGGACCTTGTAGGCCCTTATGACACCGAGCTATATCCCTGGCTAAAGTATTTTCTTTATATGCCTACAAAACATATAGTATAGGTGGGAGATGTGGGGGGGGGGCGGGTGTGTGGGTGTGTGTACACTGGAAATTTACCATCTTCAGCAAAGCAGCTCTTCCCCTTGCTAAAAATGACTATGAAAGGATATTGCTATTATAGACAAGCTGCCTAAAAGCTGTCCTCAGAAAATCCTGCTAGTACTTGGCAGAAGTTAATTAATAAAAATGAGGGGACAGCCTAAAGTGTAACAGACGCTACACAGAGTAAGGGCGTGTGTAGGTCCGATGAATGCAATCATTATGTGATGCAGGCATGTACTAATAGAAACATGGAAAAAATCTTTATAGTCATATTTTGCTCAGCATGTAGACAATCACTGAATAAGCGGTTCTTTTCTCCTGCTTGGGATATAGGTTTGAAGCAAATTATTCAACTTGACAAACTTGATAAAAGGTTGATAAGAAGGATGAAGGAAAAAATACGGTTTATAGTAGTGGAGGTTATTTCTCTTCACATAAATGGGTATTTGTTTTGATTTGAGCAAAGCTAAGGATATCAAGAATGAAAACACAAGAATAAAACTTGGAAGTTTGAGTTTCCAACTGGAAGTTATACATTGCTTGATAACTTGCTATGTGACTCCAGACAAGTCACCTCACTTCTTTGAGTCTGGCTTCAAAATGACTCAGAGAAATGCAGATTTGTGGCCTGATTTGCCTATCCAGAACCACCTGAAGTTTTGACTAGGGCAGATTGGGTCAGCTAAGGAGCCCCGGGAGCATTTTATGTGGAGCACAGCGCCACCTGTTGGGAGCAAGTGGAGATGAAAATGACAGGCATGCTAGGCTATTTTGTGTTGTCTTTTTAGTTAAAACAAAGGAATAATATACTATAGTATGGATCGCAGAACTGAAAAACTCACATTTTATATTTGTTGAAAAGTGTTAAATTGTAATAAATATGTGGTAAATACATAATACATATTAATATGTAGTGAAAGTTTAATTTTTAAAAACTATTAAAAATCTAAGCATGACACACATTAAGTTTAATGTATGTTTGTATTTTGGTTTAGATCCTTATGAAGCTGAAGCTGCCTCATACTGTGTATGTAATGGCATATCAGGTTTCTGGGGAAAGAACTAAATTTTAAATAGAAAACAGACTAGCTATCAAACAATAAAATTTGTATATTTACCTTATGCTTGTGCACAGTTGAACCCCAGTGAGGTCAGAAATACAAACATGAGATTATAATGCTGGAAAGAAAAGAAAAATAAAAACAAAAAGTCAGTCTGCATTTTTATGTAGTTTATCCTCTAGAGCAACGCATCCAGGAGAACTTTGGGCAACCATGGAAGTATTCTCACTCTGTGCTGCCCAGTACAGAGGCCATTGAACTGGTGGACCAAAAAATGGAATTTTAAAGCTCAGTAACCTTTAATGTAAATTCAGCTTAAAGACATACCACATGATGAATGCCTCCTCTACTGGGCAGGACTAGCTGTAAGCACCTTGGCTCTCAAAGTGTGATCCAGGGACCAGCGACGTCAGTCTGGACACATGTAAGGAGTGCGTGTTCTCAGGCCCCAGCCGAGACCACTAAATCAGAACCCACGAGGGGAGGCTCGGCACCACGTGCTTGCAGGCCCTGCAGCCCACTGGGGCGCATGCTGCAGTGTGCAGAACACTGATTTAGAGAGCAGAAAACAAGCAAGAAACTTAGGTGGAAGAGGCAGCAGTGATGGAAGAGGCTGGGGTGCCCTGACTGAGAAGCGGTCTGTAGACTAGAGACCCAAGGGGTGGGATATCTGGGAAAGTGCGGCATCAGCTCTGCCTGGAATGCCGAGGTCCTGAGGCAGGAGTGTGCGCACCTGTTTAAAGAAGATAAACAAAAGCAGCCAGCTGAGATGAAAGACTAGGCATAAGAGAAGGCTGAGAATCTTAGAGTACTTTAAAGACTTTCAGGTGAACACTTGAGGTTTTTCTGGGTGGGACAGAATGCCAACAAAAGTTCTTGAGGCATCTTGTGACCTACTTCACATTTTTAAAGGATTATATTCTGCCTGCTCTATCCCAAGGAGCCTGGGGAGCAGCCACAGGAGGCTGCAGAGGTGGAGGCAGAAGAGGGTGGTGGCCAGGCAGTCCAATCCCAGTGAGTTTACAGGCTTAGTCCCACCACAGAAAGAGATGGAGGTGGGAGGGCGAGCAGAGGGTGGAAAGAGGGCGGGGTAGGAGGGACATTCCACAGTGACCAGGTCGGTGACAGGACTCCACGCGAGACCTAGACTGCAGGAGTTTGCTGTGTCAGGTGCTTCTTAACCTTGCCTTAGTGACTTACCAACCATCACTGAGGCAGAGATAGGAATTAAGTCAAGAAAAGAGAAAAAAAAGAAAGAAAAAGAATTGAAAGGACAGAGGCCCAAAAATTAAGTCTTGTAAGTGCTAAGTAAAATTAAGAGTTGGAGGTGGCCCCAGGCATATAAAAGTAGGAATTCATAAGATCCCAGAAGGTATTGAATCTTCTACAGGAAGTGGGGTGGGTCAGGCCATTCCTACCGTAATCTTAAGGGACACAGTGGTCTCAGGCTATTATCTGGGATCCATTCTTACCTGGACGTGAACGCCTCTCCAGCAGCACCATAACTGAGCAATTAGCGTTTTTATCTTCACAGTGCTGGGGAAGACCTGAGTGGGGGCCCTGGCACATGCTAGGAAGGTGCTCTTCCCCTGAGCCCCATCCTTGTCCTCTCTTTGCAGTCTTGATTTCCAGGACCAAAGGGAGGTGTAATGTCAGAGTGGAGTGAGGAATTTAGGGAAGCAGTGACTTTTTCTCTTAGGTAATTCTGCTGGGACATTAGTGTTCAAAACCCAGCAAGCTGTGTACAACTGAGATCTCTGCTTTAAAAGTATGTGATGTGTGAGAAACCATAGCTGCTGACAGCAAATTCATGCACTTTAGAGAACGTCCATATTGGAAAACTGGGGGTTACGTTAACACATGTGACAGTCTAAGCACTGGCATCAGCAGGCGTCGGAGGGACATCAGCACTGAGCTGGGCTGAGCCTTCCAAGCAAAGCCTCAGGCCTGTGTGCTTGGAGTATTTAACTGAGCCCTCAGCATTTGGCCCAAAAGCCCAGAAGAGTTGACCCTGACCTGAGGATTTCGAGGGTGGGAATTACAGCCTGGCTAGCTCTACCGTCAAGGGCCCACAACTCGGGAAAAGTGGGATGTTACCTTTGAAGCCAGTCTTGTATCCTGTGGGACTAACTAGGCCCAAATTGCACTCACAAAAGATGAAATCACCTTTTGATATAGTTGTTTCCAGTTATTTACCTGGATGCTGACTGCTTTGCCAATGATAATAATTTGGGATTGAGGATAATTAGCCCGAAGTGGTGTTCCTGAGAGTAGCTGGCCAGCAGGTTGGACCACTGGGACTACAGGCACGACACCTGTCCTCCTGCTCCCTGAAGCAGGCATGAGTTCATCTGAAACCCGAGGGCAATTACTGAATGTGGATGAGAGAGTTGGTAAACTTGGTCAACACTTCCTCATTCTAATGCCTATCAGTTTTTCCTTCCTCCTTATTGTCACATTACTTTGATTTTTGGTTTGCTTTGTTACTTAATAGAGTCAGCGTTGCAATATTTTTTATTTAAGACCTTTTTTTTCCTGTTAGAAAAGGATTTCTTGGGTTACCATTCATTTTTAACTCTTTAAAACCTATTTGGAAGATTCCCACATTTCCTTTTAGAAATAAAAATCCTGTGTTATCTGTTAAGGCATTTTGAACTCACAATCACCACAGCCTTCCCATTTCTGAAGGAAACAATGGAGGCTGGAGAAGCTATAGGACCAGATTGTTCACAGAACAAGTAGAACTCATGAGCAGTCAGGGTTAGGGTTTCCCACTTTCCAATCCAGTAGACCTTCAGCTGCAGGTTAGCATCCTAGTAACTAAAGTATTGCCAATCAGTATGGGACAGATGGTTTGAAACAGGCTATTGACTCACTTTATAGATTGATGATTTCGCTGTTATTCCCAGATCCTTGGTGGCTTTTGTGCATTCATCACACACATAGGAGTAGTGACCCTGCCTTCTTGCCTTATAATCTTTTAGTTCTGTGTTTGAAAGATTCACCTGCAAAGCTGCAAGTGGTGGCACATGCCTATAGTCCCAGCACTCTGAGCAGCTCCAGAGTGAGGATTGAGAGGCTGAGCCCAGCCTAGCAGCTTAGGGTTTAGCGAGAGCCTATCTCAAAATAAAAATTTTAAAAGGGCCAAAGATACAGCTCAGTGCAGAGGCCCTAGGTTTAATCCTCAGTACTGCAAACCAGCAGCAACAATGAAAAATAATACCATATATACAAAAACTGTCCCTGTAAATTTCCACATCCCACATGTGTTTTAACAAGCTCACATCAGTAGGCTTGCTGCAGAATTTATCAGTTTGGAATACAGGATGGACATACAAGTAATAGGATAGTTTTAGAATTTGCTCCATTGATGCTGGTGTCTATCCATGTGATGCTAATCCTCCAAGGTCAGTGGTGAATTCAGAAAGGAAACAGTGCTGACCGCCCATGTGTTCATTGAGTGGAGTCAATCCAGTACATAAATCTAATCTCAAAATTGAGAACGCTTATTTAATTATGCTAGAAGTTTGCATCTGACTTACTCAAAATCATCATTACCCTAAAATCATCATTTTAGACATGAGGTCTAAAATACTAGTGTGTATGTATATCATGTTTTCTTTATCTGTTCATCTGTTGACGGGCATCTGGGCCCCTTCCAGAGCCCAGCTGTTGTGACCGGTGTGGTTGTCCACGTAGGTACACATAAGTACTGTCGTATGGTAATCACTTGGACTCTTTAGTGAATATATCCGGTGAGATATTTCTGGGCCAAGTAGAATTTCTATTTTCACTGTAGATTGTCTTATATGAGAAACTCAAAGTATAAATAATCATTTACTTATTTATTTATTTAGTACAGAGTCTTGCTACGCAGTTCAGACTGGTAGTGATCCTCCTGTCTTAGCCACCCCAGTGCTGGGATTACAGGCGTGTGGCATCATACCGGGTTTCAGTGGCCAGCACGGCACATGATACCACGAATCAAACCTGGGTCCTTGTGCTTGCCAGGCGGACACTTAGACTGCTGAGCTATCTTCCCAGCTCGAAAGAAAATAAAGAGTAAAACAAAAGAAAAACAGAAACAGGGTGATAGACTCTTTGGAAATAGGTACAGGAGATCAGGGAGGGAGGGAGAGGATAAAAGTGATCAAGATATGAGACATAGGTGTCCTAATTCCAGAAAATGAATGTGAATATTATATGTTGTAAACATATCAGTTAAAAAACCATCACTATAAGAAACATTATGAAGAAGGTAATAGGCTGGGGAGATAGCTCAGCGGCATGAGTACCTGCCTGGCAAGTGCAAAGTCCTGTGTTCGATCCCCAATAACCACAAAAAAATAAAAATAAAGAAGGTAATGCAAATATTTGAAACTAATACATCAGGTCATTACTAAGCTGATAAAATTCTCTGATAGTGAAAACAGGCACAGTATTATAAAAGAAAAACTATAAGTCAGCACTGTGCCCTGAACTCGCCTAGAAATTTATCTGGAAATTTATCAGAGGCAGAAGCAGACATAATCATTACCTTTATGAAAACTGTGATTGAGAACATAGCCACTGCCTGTATATACATATTTCTTATAAAAATAAAACATAATAAATACATCACTGTAAAATTTGGCTGTCATGAAGATTCAAAAACAGTAACTATACAAAAGCAGGTTACTAGACAGCATAATGCCATGCTGGCGTTTTAAAAAAAGAAATGCCTACCTGTACTTACATCAGCGTGAGTGTGTAAATGTGTGTGTGACTAGAAGATTAAATCCCATGATATTAAGAACAGTTTTAATCTGCCTAATCAATAATGACATGTTTTAATTTTTTGGCTTATCTGCATTTTCCAACTTTGAGACATGTTCAGCAAAGGCATTTTTATGATTCAGTGAATCATAAAAATAAGCTAAATTACAAAGGGTCATTATTCAGATGTGTAGATGCCTAGAGAGGAAAGGGGGGCGGCAGTCCTCACAGAACGGCATCACAGGACGCCTGTGAGGCCTCTGTCCCCTGCTCCCAAGCTCCGGAGGCTGGAGGCTTGTGGTGGTGGTGGACTAGGAATTCGGTACAGAATTTCCTAGTCCCACCAACTAAAAACTCAAGCAGTGTTTTTATCCTTAAATACTTTCAACAGTTAAAGTTACAACTTTTCTTTTCACTTAAATATCTGACAGGCTTTATAAACAACTGTGTACTTAGAAAGTAAAAGCTTGGACCCTTTAATATTTTCCCATTTATTATTTGACATTTATATGTAGAGAGAGATATAATCTGAGAAGACTACCACTTACACATTGACAGCCACAAACAGTTGTCTGTTGGGTTGGCCAAGTTCTCTGCTCTTCCAGTTTGGGTATAACATGAACAGATTTATGTTATGTTTACCAATGTGTCACACTTCATTCTTTCTAACTCTTTCTACTCTCAAAGACGGTACCGTTTCCAAATCTAGAATCAATATGTAGCGTCAAGTTGCTCCTGTAGAGGAGCATATCCCCAGGCGATAAACTTGCATATGACCACTAGACTAGACTTTCCTTGAATGAAATTAGAATGTCCTGTCCAAAACCAAAATTCAAGGAACTGTCAACACATTTAAAAATGGGCTTAACTTTGTAATAGCTACAGAAGACAAAGAATATATACTTTTTTCTTTTCTCTTTTTTATGTATTTGGTACAGGGTCTCACTCTGCAGCTTGGATTCATAGTGATCCTCCTGTTTTCAGCCTCCCCAGAAGTGGGATTACAGGTGTGTGCCCAGACTTGGTGGCTGGCTCAGTGCACCCAGGCGCGGGGTTGGCAGGCATGGTATGTGGCCCTGAGGATCAAATCCCAGTCCCTACACTTGCCTAAGCAGGTGCTTAGTCTGCTGCGCTATCTTGCTGGCCCCAGGGAATATATTTTGACACATGAGCCATATTCTAGAGGGCGTTTTTAATTGTAGGACTTAGTTTTTTATTTACTTCTCCTGATATATGACTACTGGGGAGAAGAGACGTGAGGCCCATTCGGGTGTACGCCACTTTATGCTGTGGGACGAGGAGGCCTGGGAACTGCAGTCAGCCAAGAAGGTGGGTGCAGTGCAGGGGCTGACTGCAGGGGAGAGCTTGAAAAGCTATACACAGTTTTGTTTAATCTCAGGATCACAGTGGCCTAAGCAACTGACCCTTGCCCATCTGGGAAGAAGACTCCTGGATCTTCTGCCTAGGAGAGGGTGGCGAGGGGCCACGTGAGAGCAGGCACACTGAAGGGCGAGATTCCCAGCCTCGTGCCATGGTCAAGCTCCTGAGAACCGGGAGTCCGGCTTGCAGCTCCAGTTAAGAAATTGGAGTCTCACACTTTTACTGCCATTATAACCGTTTCCTGGTGGGGCAGACTGGGGCCGTCTACTTATCCCAGACCACGGCCCTGCCCTTCCATCTATGAGAACAGGACTTCCGTACGGTGTTGCGGTGCCTTCTTTCTAAACGTGAACCGGCAATTCAGGAGTGCCAGCAATTGAAGGGAGCCAGTTGATTCAAAAGAGTTTTCAGTGTTTGTTGCTTAAAGGATGACAAAGAGCCCCAGATCGTATTGAACTGTTGACAGTGAATGAAAACAGAAGTCTGTGTCAACAGTTCATTTTTGGAAAGCAAAGCAAAGAACTGCGAAGTATCTAGAGGACCTGGGGTGAGGAAGGGAAGTTAAAAGTCATGTGGCGGCGTATGCGTGTGTACTGGTTATCCAAGGTGAAAGTGGCACGCGTGGCAGGTACGTACTACTAAATAAAAGGAATCTCAGGTTGGGCATGCAAGTTCCTGTAAAAAAGAGGTCCTGTGTTACCATGGGTATGTCACAGTCACTCTTTGAAGTGATCTCATGCATTTACTTCTCTTTTCTGGCCCAGTACTGGGTTTTGAGGCCCAGGTCTCCACATTCAGCTACATCCCAACCCTCTTTACTTTTCATTTTAAGACAGAGTCTTGATAAATTCCTGCCTCAGCCACCCCCAGTGCTGAGATTGCGGGCATGCGCCACTGTACTCAGCATGATTACTTTCTTATTACCTAACACAAGGGGCTGTGTTTTCTCTCAAGCTTCAGACAGTAAAACTATTAGGTTTTGTGGTCCCTACAGTCTACCTCAGGTCTGTTTCTGTCTTCCATTGTAACACAAAAGGAACATGAGCTATTATGGGAAGACACAAATATGTTTCATTAAAACTTTATTTTTAAAAACACTGTACCCACTTTGACCTGCCAGTTGTACTTTGCTGATTCTTGATCAACCTAGTAATATGTTAGATCTGTGAGAACAGTTATTTGTAATACTTTGCTGTGATGCTAGAGCCTATGAAATATTAAATACTGACTTAAGAAATTGGTGCTGTGCTCTTCAGGATTTTGTGTGCTTCCTCACGTAGATAGTATCTGCTCTTTGTAAATCCAAAAACATGGTGGTGCTTCCAAGTGCTTCATTGTATGAGAACTCTGGAATACAGGAAGTTCATCAGCTAAGGGCTGCCATTATCCCAAGCACTTTTGTAAAGGAGTCCATGCTAAACTCGATATCTGCTCTGGCTAAGGAAAGGATAATGGCTTCTCCTCCGCTTCTTCCTCAAATTTATATGACAAAAAGGCAGATAAAAACAGTAATTGTTGAGCCAACACTAGTATGTTAAGTCTCGTTCATGTTATGTAGGACTTTTTGACTTTTATAATTTTTGTCTGTTTAATTTTCCTTTTCTGGTATTGGGGATTGAACCCTAGACCTTCACACTGACTTACACCCCAGCCCCTTTTGCTTTGTATTTTGAGAAAACTGTGCTAAGTTGCTCAGTTTTCCAGGCTGGAGTCCCATCTTTCTGCCTCAGCCTCTTAGGCTGCAGGGATTGCAGGCATGTGCCACAGCACCCAGCTTACTTAAAGGTAGTTAGATTTTTAAGATGCTTTCACAGTTATTGTGTAATAACCTTGCTATATTGATTGAAGATAAACGTATGCTAAGAGTAATTTTTAAAACAATAATTAATAGTTGATGAAATTGTTTATGGGCATGTGATCAACATTACTCTTCTTTTACAGTAAGCCTATGATGGACTTGTTGATATTCCTGTGTGCACAGTATCATTTAAATCCATCAAGTTATACAATCGACCTGCTGTCAGCTGAGAAGAATAACATTAAATTTAAGCCAAACACACCAATAGGAATGTTGGACGTAGAGAAAGTGATTTTAAAGCCAAAAAATTTGGATAAGAAGAAACCTATACCTATAATACCAGAGGTAAGGATTCCACCATAGATTGTGATATCTAATGACTAAGATGTTAAGTTAATTGTTTTAGTCACTATCTAAAGCTCTTATAAATGAAATAAAAGTTGATTCCCTGATCAGATTTGACCTGAACATGATTACCATGTTATATTAGGCCACTTAGCTTAGGATTTAGTTGGTTATTGATCTTTGGAAAGGCTAGAATTGGGGGAATACTTTAGATACTGAATGTGATAATGTAAGCTGTAATATATCAAAGGTTAACAAGAATGGGCATTCTGTGTTTTAAGTTTTTTTAAAAAATGTATTTATGGGCTAGTGAGGTAACTCAGTGGATTAAGTACCTGCTTAGGCAAGTACAGGGACCCCAGTTCAGTCCCCCATACCATATGCTGCTCTGGCTCTGCCCCCACCCCAGGCATGCTGAGCTAGCCACTGAGTCCCAGTGTGGTGGTGCACACCTGTAATCCCAGCACTGCGGAGGCTGAAAACAGGAGGATCACCATGAGTCCGAGCTGCGTAGTGAGACCCTGCACCAAATGCATAAAAAATAAATTTTAAAAAATGTACTTAGATTTTTAGAATTTTTAATGAAATCATATTTAAGAATTCATTAAAATAATATTTTGGCTTCTCACTAATAAGTGGCAGTTGAAACTTCCTCATGCCCAAATCGTTACCATTTATACTATACAATGACTCAGGTTTTTATTTATTTATTTATTTTTATTTATTTTTTAGACAGGGTCATACTGTGAAGCATGACCATACGTGGCTTTGAACTCACCATGTAGTCCAGGCAGGTCTCAAACTCAGGGAGAGCCTCCTGTCTTAGCCTCCCCAGTGCTGGGATTACAGGCATGGACCACCATGTCTAGCCCGATTTTCTTTATAATTTTTAACTGAAATTGTTCTAGTATAATCACTTCTTTACATATACAAATATATATATATATATATAATTTTTTCTTCTTTCACAGTTCAGAAGGTTAGATTTAGGACATTGCACATGCTAGGCAAATGCTATTCCATTGAGAAATGCCCAAGTCCCTTTATCAGCACCTTATAAAATTATTCTGTTATCATAATGTGATAGACGTTTTTGGCATTAAATCTTCCTTTATAATGAACATGAACCATTTTCCGCGTCATAAAATTTTACATGGTTTTAAATTATCGTTCATTTACATATTTTCTTCATATTATGAAGCATTTACAAAAAGTTGACAGGGTTTTTTATAATAAAAAGTTCACTTTAGGGGGCCGGGGAGATGGCTCAGTAGAATAAGCACTTCCCTGGTAAGCACAAGGGCCTGAGTTCAATCCCAGTTCTGCCAAAAAAAAAAAAAAAAAAGGTTCACTTTAATATGTGATTGAATTTTAAATATTATCTAAGATAATGGGTTGCTACTATGTAGGTCTGTTCTCACCTATTGCTTATCTGTACTATTTATCATGCTCAAAGTAGTTTATTTATGCTATAGAATGTCAGGTTATTAATCTGAGGGCCCCTCAGATATACTCAGGGGTTTTATGAATAAATGTCTTTGAGGATCTGCAAGCTGTAAATTTCACTGAGCATACCCAAATATTGCTAAGGTTCTATATATATTCAGGCTTTAATTCATGTACATCAAGACGCTCAAATGCTTAGTGTTATTCTGGGCTGGCCAGATAGCTCAACAGACTAAAGCACCTGCTTAGGCAGAGCAGAGAGACTGGGGTTCGACCCCTGGTGTGCCGTGGTGGCTCACACCTATAATCCCAGCACTTGGGAGGCTGAAAACAGGAGAATCACTACGAGTCCAGTCTACGTAGTGAGACCCTGTAAACCCTGTACTAAATACTAAAAAAAAAAAAAAAGTATTATTCTTATATTCAAATTAACCGAAGTATAATAACAGTAACAACAAAAGCTACTCACAATCACTACTTTTCATACTGATAACTTACTGTATGACAAGTACTATAAAGTTCTTTTTGTCTTATTTTGGCCTACTTTGAAGGTAGACAACATTAGTAATTGTTTTTCAAAATACCCCTTTTTTCATTGAGAATATTGATAAACCATTCAGAATTATTGCCCAAATGAAGGACTGAAGAAACTACACATAGTTATTATTATGTGTAGTTCCTAATTTTAAAGAAAGCACTTTAAGAAAAATTTAGAAATAGTAGAAGTACTAAACACAAGGTTTTTGTTCCTTTTCAGATTGAAGTCAACTTAATATTTTACTATACAAGAGTTGTCAATTAAATTTACATAACTTAGTAAAGTAATATTGTTTCTTAGCAGTTGCTTTAGATTTAGGAAATAACATTACTGAAAAAAAATTTTATGCCAGAATACAAAATAATTCTTTGTTGTATATCATTATTGATTAACTTCTTATTTCACATGATTATAGAAAGTTTCAGTAAATTATGATATAACTGTGGCTTTAATCTGCATTTCAGAAAACTGTGAGAGTAGTGATCAATTTTAAGAGAACACAGAAGGCCATAGTGAGAGTGAGTCCACACGCGTCGCTTCATGAACTCGTGCCTACCATATGTAGCAAGTGTGAGTTCGACCCATTGCACACACTGTTGCTGAAAGATTACCAATCTCAGGAACCCCTTGACTTGACAAAGTCACTGAATGACTTGGGACTGAGAGAATTATATGCCATGGATATCAGTGGAGGTGAGTTAGATGTTTTATTTTACTGATTTACCTGAATATATTTATGTGTGTTTGTGTGCAGTGTGTGTGTGTGCAGTGTGTGTGTGTGTGTGTGTGTGTGTGTGTTCTCAGGTTCATAGTAGCAAGTTCATTGATCCTATAGACAAGTAAATACATGCCACTGAGAATAAGAAGAAAAACTAAATGTAATAAAATAAATAATTTTACTTGAAATTTGAATAATACTTGTCTTTTTAGCTGCCATTTACATTTTATAGTTTTCTATCTGCCTATGAATTTTCTTGTAGATCTCTCTCTCTCTCTCTCTCTCTCTCTCTCTCTCT
>NW_004524608.1:7958998-7962534 GCF_000260255.1 Octodon degus
TTTTGAGCTCAGTGAATTCTCAGACTTCAGCCTCCCAAATGACTAGGACTGAATTTCCATGTCATCGTGCCCAGCTTTTTTGATTTTGCTTAACATATTTTTTGTGCTTTTTTTAAACAGAAAATAAACTTTGCATGTAAATTCATTGTTGTTTTAATGAAGTAGACTCACTATGTTTTTGCATTTGCTTAATTATAAGTCAAGGTTGGAAGGTTCTTGCCAATTTTTTTTTCTTAAAAAAAAAAAAAAGAAAATAAACAGGCTCATAAAATGAATCAATCCCCCCAAACTTTCCAGATAGCTTCTGTCTCTGATCTATAGGAACAATGTTATGGATTAAAATTGGAAGACCTTAAATACTGTTGATTTGTATGATATCTAACTAAGGCAGTCTTCTTATTTAACGCAAATCCATTTTGCTAGGATAAAGAAATCCATTTCACTAGATAAGGAAAAGTTCAGCGCAGACAGTTACATACTGTACGCCCAGAGAAGTTCAAAAGTTATACTTCCGTCATGACGTCATGTAATCCGTAGACTATTGTTTTGGCCCAGTGTTGTTTTATACTTGAACAAGCATGGTCTGTCACTTCACCTCTTTTACCCACTCCTCCTGTAGCCACTTCTGTCACTGCCTTTAGTAAGCCGCCTGTTCCAGGTAAGACGTGAGCCAGCAGAGGCTGCAGCGTGGAACATGCACCGGGGTCAGTTGGAAAGAAGCTTCTAACTTACCTGCTTTCTTAACATATTCTTCGAAGATCTTTGAGTTTTATTTCTGAACAATAATTGATGTTTCCCTCCTCCTTGATTTCTGAATTTAATTATAATTTCAATAAGTGCTTAATAGTTACACCATCGCAAATGTATGAGGAAGCGTATTCCTTCCTCTCATACAAGAAAAATAACTAAACTGGGATTTTTTTCGAGGCGAGTACGGGTGCTGACAGTTCGGCAGTGGGGACGACTCTTAGATTATTTACATTGAAGGCTCGTTCCAGAACTCGCCCGTGCACTGGCCACCGGACTGTCTTTTGAGCCATACACTGTGAGCACTTTGTAATAACTTGGAAAATGCTTATGCTAGAGTTAGCTTTTAAAACATATGAATGTGTTTAATACAATATAAGAAAAACTTTTCACATGAAATCTGAAAGGAAATACATTAAAAAATTGTAATAGTAGTTACCTTTGGGCAATAGGGCTGTGAACTACTTTACAGAATTTCATAATAAGCATGTATTAGTTTCCTGGAGAAAAACTTTATTAAAACTTGTCTAGTAATAAACTATGAATGTCCTTTTTTTTGCCCATTAAAAGGGTAGGCTTAAATAATTGATTACTCTAATAATTACCACCCTACTTTAAAAAGAACCTTAATAAACTACACATTACAGGTTATTGCAGTGTTTTTCTTACTATTTCCAATTTTCCTGAAGCACGCGCAGTCCCAAGACTTAAGCCACGTCAGTAGCGGGTGACGATTTGTTATCTGTGGCTGTCATGAAGATGAGCCCCATCAAGGCTGAAAGTTCTTAGGACCTTACACTGTGTACTGGCTAAGAATCAGAAACCAGGCATGCTAATTCAAAGATTTCATTGACTTTTAAGCTCCTAGGAGAAATAGCTTGATCTGTCTGGATATTTCCTTCCCCCTTCTATTAATAATTTAAAAACTGGAGAAAGGTATGTGTGTGGTACTTTCCAGAACCAATATTCTGTTGGCTTGTGCTTGGCTTTCACTCCTGACTGCCACCCTCCACATGCGTAACCCTAGACAAATGCTCTAATACTTTCAGGCTCATTTTGCGAGTGCTGAGTGTGTTGATTTCTATTATTTCTTTTTAGCCATGGAAGGAATAAAGGTTGTGAACACAACCTTAGGAGACTGGACTAGTGAATGTAAGATAGCTCTTTCGCAGGATCTAGAGTGTCAATCCAAATGTTGGAAATGTTTTTACCTCCTTTTTTAAAACTTATTTTACTGATAGCATCAGAAGATCATGAACCTTGCATGCCGTTACTCTGACCCTGTCTCCTAGGAAGTGGAAATGGGAGTCCCTGAGCTTTTTTTCTACGTAGGCTGAAGCGTTCACTTGAGGTCAGCTCTCACTTGCCACTGTCCACAGACAGATCCATCTGTGTGGAGGAGGACCAGATGTCCGACATCTAAACGTTCTTATCTTGACCCTACTGTGCCACCGTATGAATTTTCAAGTTACTGTTGTAGCTAAATTTAATTGTATGTCCACATTCATGTAGCAGAAGATTCCTTCTTAAATAGAAAGTGACATAGAAAATAAAAATCACAGGCATTATAAATAAGACTTAAATGGATACCAATTTCAATACTACCACTTAATTAATACCTGTGTGTCTAAGTTATTCAAGGCTCTGGTCCTTTGTTTCTTAGAGGTCAAAAGGGGAGAATCACTCCTTACATCCTTACGTCCATTGGGCAGGTGAAGGCTGGCATCCCCCACATGAGAAGCAGGGCTCAGAGTACCTTCCAGTACCCCCTTTCCAGGGTTTTCTAAGAAACATCAGGAATGTGTGAAATCTTTAACCACAAAGTGATGTCTACGTGTTCATTACTATGAACTGTTAGCATGCTCAGATTCTTTAATGCAAAATGCAACCTGCTTATTTTCAGTTATTTCAATTTATTAAAAATAGTTTTCCTTATATGTATTAACTATCTTTGCTTTCCTAGAGTAGTCCCTGTATTTTCATAATTTATTTAGTTTTCTAAATATTTTTCAAAGCATTTAATATATATTTACTGCTAAGTTAATGTTTTAACTGTATTTAATTTTGATACATAGTGCTTTTTTCCAATACCATTGAAATTACAATGTGATTTGCCATAAACTCCAGTGTTTCTTTATGGAGGCAATGTTTTTGAATTTTACTCCTTGTCTATCTTTTCAAAGTTTGTGGTTCATTTGTTGAAGAAACCAGGTCGATTATCTTACAGTGTGTCAGGCGGAACTCTAGTCACACATCCTGTGGAATCACGACACGTTTCTTTCCCCCTATATTTCTTGTGAATTGACAGTTAAATCTAAAAATGGGATCAGGTTTGGAGATACCATTTTTGAATGCACTTCAGAGAAGGTAGGCCCAGTGGCACTCCCCTGTAGTGCCAGCTACTGAGGACTCTGAGGCAGTAGGGCCACGTGAGTCCCCAGTTCAAGGCCAGCCTGAGCGCCGTAGCTTGCCTCAGGGGGAGCGAAACAGCTGGCACTCACTTGTAATCTTAGCACTCTAGACAGATGAGGCGGGAGAATCTCAAATTCAAGCCTAACTAGGGCAACTTCATGAGACTCTGTCTCAGTACTGAGAAGGAGGAAGAAGAGGAGGAGGGCAGGAGAGGATGAGGAATGGAAAATAGAAAAAGAAAAGAATAAACAAAACCCATTTCTTAGGTGACATTTCATACTCCAATTAGCAAACATGTAAATGAGTTAGCTTTCCTAGCATTGATTGCTGGTAACTGTGTCTGCATCTTGTTTAAGAATTCAGAGAGAGGGAGAGAG
>NW_004524608.1:7963540-7964543 GCF_000260255.1 Octodon degus
CAAACATTTCTCTAGTTGTGTCTGAGCTATCTCTACAGAAGCACACCTGCTTGAATGAGCTGTTTTATACAGTATATAGAAAGGAGTCTTTCTCTTCATTAGTTTTTAAAATAAGGGACTGATGCTCTACCAAGATACAGAGGGGAACAGAAAGGAGTTTGGGCTTTTGTGTGTATGTGTGTGTGTAATGAGTGCCTAGAATCGATCATCTGTGGCGGTTCCTTTGATGTAACTAGACAGTGATGCCCAGACAGTCCAGATTTTTACCCATAGAAACCATCCCAGGTCGGTTCCACAGAGCCTGTTCCACTGCCCCTAGTAGAGTCTGGCAGCTTTCTTTCTGGGATGACTTTATTTCAAACTCATTTTGTGCATTTCTTGATACCAACAGAAGATCTGGCTATGCCATTCTCAGGCCATTGTTTATTTTTTCTTTATTTAAATTTTATGTATTCGATGCAAGGTCTCACTACACAGCTCAGACTCATAGTGATCCTCCAGTTTTCAGCCTCCCCAGTGCTGGATTACAGGCACGCACCACCACTCCCAGACTCGGTTGCTATTTCAGCACACCCAAGGGGGAAGAGGCTGGTGCGGATGTGCTACTGGGGGTTGAACCCCGGTCCCTGTGTTTGCCTAAGCAGGTACTTAGTCCCCTGAGCTGTCTGACTAGCCCCATTGTTTCTTTTAGGGAGAAATGGAAGAAGAGACGTTGTAAGCCACGCAGGCCTGGTGTTGGTGGATTTGTCATGGTGTGTAGGGTCCTTCATTGACAGAGGCACTTATTTTTGGAAACATTTAAAAAAATATTATCACAGGCTTGAGGTTTGGTGTTTGAATTCTGATGAAATTGGATACAGTATATTGCTCTGACCCAGTAACTCCCCTAACACATTCCCTGACTCCAACGCCAGTCACAATCAGCGTTGTCTCCAGACATCATCAGATGCTGTCTGGGGAACAAAATTACCCCCATTAAGAACAGTGGATTATTTAATTTATT
>NW_004524608.1:7965623-8003088 GCF_000260255.1 Octodon degus
TAATTAGTAGCTTTTATTATTACATATGTTTTTAAAGGAAAAATAAAAGAAGAAAACTTTGGAAGTGAGCATTCAGTCCTGCTTATGAGAGGTAAGATGCTTTTCTTTTCTTTTTTTTTTTCAGAGTCGTCTCAAATATCACCAAACCTAGATATTATGAAGGAGAAAGAAACTAAGGGATTTTTTAGTTTTTTTCAACGCAGCAAGAAAAGGCGTGAGCAAGTAAGTATTTTCTTACGTAGCACTGCCTGAGATCATCCAGGTCTTTAAAAATATCTGCCCGTTTTATCTTGGACACTGCCTTTGTTGCTTTACTAGACTGCCAGTGCTCCTGCAACGCCTCTAATCAATAAGCACCGCCCAACTTTTGTGAGGTCGAGCACCGTCTCCAGGCCGTATGTGTCCAACACCCTGCCTTCGGATGCACCCAAGAAGAGGCGGGCCCCGCTGCCACCCATGCTCACATCGCAGGTTGCACCCCAGGACCTTGAGCAGCCCCAGGACAAGGCAGGCTCTTCTGTCGTGAAGTCTGCAGGTGTGGAGGAAGCTGATGAGGTAGGCCCTGTTGTTTTGTTTGTATGTTTTTAGGATGCAGGGGATTATCTGTTTTTCCTTTGACCTCACTTGTCTTTTTCTGCACAGACTCTGAAGAAAGTAGCAGCTGTAATTAATGATTATGTAGTAAAATGAACAACATTAGCGCTAGAAAGAGATTATGTGTAGCTCTGCCATACAGTGAAGAATAAGCAGCTTCAGAAGCTTTTATTTTTAGGCAAGTAAATGGTCTATAAATCTAGTCTTTGTTTACTAAAGCCCAACAGGGGCCCTTGCGTGGTACACTTGAATACTCACTTTCAGACATTCACTCTCTTTAAACAATAGGGCAGTCTTTATGTTATGTTCATGGGGTCCTTCTCCCTGCACGTATCTTCTTGTCATGCCTCTGAGATTCTCTGGGGAAATCTTGGCATCTCCCTGGTATATTGATAGTCTGTTTTTCAAATGAGCTTTTTAATGAAATAGTACTGTCATTCCCGTGTGTGCTCCTGTGTTAGCTAATCTCCTCCTTGCTGGGACAGACTGCCCAACAACCACAGTGTGCATGAGGAGAGGTTCATTTTGGCTCACAGTTTGAGAGGTCAGTCCATGTTCCCCTGGCTCGAGGGCGGGGCAGCATGCAGGCAGGCAAGGCAACAAAGGCAGGCTCACTGCACAGAGGCACAAAGCAGAGTGAAGGAAGGGACAGGAAAGAGAGAGACTCTTCCAGGCCACAAACTCATGACCCAAGCCTCCCGAGCAGAACCCGCCTCGTAACAGCAAGTCAGGGGGCCTTCCCATTAAATGGGGACCTTCCCAGTAGCTCAGTTGCTTAAATAAAGCAATCAGGATGCTGTGGTTTGATCCCCAGGTCCTCAAGCCTTACCAGACCTGCCCTGAAGGCATCCTGAGCAGATAGAGAGACACACACACTTCTGAACTTAGCAGCAAGTCAGCCATTGAGCCATAAGTAGACCAGTCCAATACTGATTGGCCATGCTGTGATCCATTCATGTCCGAAATAGTAAGACACTGTGGGGACCAGCGAGATAGCTCAGTGATCCAAAGCAGCTGCTTAGGCAAGCTTAGGCAAGTTCAGGGACTGTGGTTCGATCCCTGGCACCACATGCCATGTCATCCCTGCCCCAGGGTGGGCTGAGCTGGTCACAAAGAAAAAAAAGAAAAAGGCACTGGGGTATATCCAGATATAAACCATAATAGCTCCCGTGCTAGGTTCCAAGAATTGTTCGAAGTATACCTTTTCTTCCAAGTTTTGTTAATTATTTCTTGCCTTTAATCTGAACATATCGTTTCACAGGAATCCAATTACAAACTATTTTTTCCCTATCTAGACAATCTATACATCCGTTTAATTTATGTAGAATGTGAATGAGTTTTTATGTAAATGTGATTGTGAGACCATATATTCTGTTGCTGTGTGTAAGAGAGAATGACTTACATGACTTTGAAAACAAATTTTATTTTGAGGTGCTTAAAACAGTGGGGACATTTCTTGTCTCTAACTGGAGGATTCTGTTTCTGTCTTGGAAGTTTAATGCGTTCAGCAGTCAAGCTTACAAACAGCTCCCAAACCTAAAATATGTTTGTGTGTTCTTTAATTTAAAAAAAAAAAAAAAAAATATATATATATATATATATATATATATATATATATATTTTCTGTAGTTTTTAAATGTGGCTTATCAGTTATCATATGTGCCTTTAGAAAGCAGCAATTTGATTAGAAATGAATTTTTAAAATGCTTACCCTAAGTAGTTTCTTGAAAAAAAAATCACCTGTTCAACTGTCTTCTTTCTATTAAGATTTTGTTGTACAATTTAGTGTTTGTAGCATAAAATCCCGTTTTACATCTTATAAATGAGGACGATTGCTTCTAGTGATGGAAGCATCCAGTCTTCTGGGTAGCTGCTTGTTATTAGAGAAAGCTCTAGAGGCAGAGAGGGGCGACTCTGGAGGTCACCCTTAGAATACATGCAGGAGCAGCGCTGTGGTCAGGAGACGCAGGAGTGGAAGGACAGCAGCAGGCCTGGGTGTGGGCAAGAAGCAGACTGAAACCGAGCCAGAGAAACGGGCCAGGGCAGGCCCCAAAGGCTGCATGTCGTACTCGCATACCCTCTCCCTTCCTCATAGTAAACACTGGCATCTTTAGGGTTGTTTTAGATTTTTGATTAGCACTAAAGTACATGATAAGAGTATATAAATGATCACACTACTCTCCAGTAGCTCCCAAAGTATTTTTACTTTGGTATGGAAGTATTTTTAGCCCCACTCACGCGTCTTTATTATAGCTGTCCTCATTCAATCTGTTCCAGTAAACTTCCTTTGTACTTGGACCCCCAAGAGGTCCAGCTTGTCTTTCTGCAAAAAGTCAGCATCTTAAAATTCAGCTTCTAGTGACCTCACTGAAAGCGCTGTCTTTTGATTCTCACCCTGTGCTCCCTGAGTAGTTGGTGCTCCTCTGTTAAGTAATCTTTTTCTTTTTTTTTAGTATGTTGCCTTTGGCAAACTACATGTCTTTATATAATTTTCTAATTATTTTTTCTTCTGATCTGGACATCTGGATCGTCCTTTGATGTATTGTTCAGCAGGTCCCAGAATTATTTATTTTTTGTTACGGAAGCCAAAGAACCATTTTTTTATTCATTACAAAAATTTCCTCCTAATTAAGCTGTGGTTGTATTTGTCAGGGTGAGTGTACACACAAGCACACACATGAGCTTGTGACTTCCTGCGGGTCTTAGCATATTGCGTTGGTGGCCATATTTGATGTGATTCATTAGCTTTTAGTCTTGATTTTTCTCACTTCTTGGTCTTGATATTCTTACATCTCAACCCTGTTGTATTTTTCTTGCTCTACCCTTTCTCCATTTTTTAAGTGGAGGAACTAGAACCCATGATCTTATTTATATTTACTGCACTCTTTAAGAAAGGATGTCTATTTTTTGGTTGATTTCTTGATTATGAATCCCAGCTATAGTGATCTGAATAATGTCCCATAAGGGCTGTGCCCTTGTCCCAGTTCCCAATACCTATAGTTAATGTGATTTTTTTAGAAATAGATTTTATAGATGTAGTTAAGGATCCCTAGAAGAGAACTCGGCTTGGGGTTGAGCCCAAATCCTATGACCAGCATCCTTATGAGAAGAGGAAACACAGGCCTGGAGGCCTGGAGGCACTGGCCAGGTGAAGGTGAAGGCATGGACATGTTCCGCTGCTGAGCCAGGGAGTGCTGGGAGCCCACCAAAGCCCAGAGAGGTCGCGGCATACTACCTAGTGCATTTGGGGGGAGAAGGCTGCCGATGCCTTCCTAGCATGCTTCTGGACTTCAGAGCCATGGAGCAGTAACTTCTGTTGTTGAAGTCATGCAAACATGGTAATTTGTTGTAACAAGCCCAGGATTCTCATATGTTAATTTTGTAATTCCCATCCTAATGCACTTCTTGTTGCAGTTTGAATTCTTGGCTCCTTAGTGACTCATCGCTACCTGGAAATCAGGAAATTTGTGAACCTAGTTCATTTTTTCCTCCCTGAGAAGCTTTGCTAATTTTTTTTTCTTGCTTTTCCTTTGACCACTTTTTTCTTATTTTTTTTCACATCTGCTTAGTAACCAGTTCTTCCCACAGCCTCACTTCCTTGTGTCTTCCATTCCTTCCTGCAGAAATCCGGGCCAGACTAAGGAGAGAACGAGTACTCAACTTGTCTTCAGCGTGCTCTGAGTGTGGCAAACTGCCATGTTTATATTTCTTAATTATTACTTCTCAATTCAGAAACTTTAGTTAGCTGTAATTTTCTAGATCTTAAGTTCCTCTTCAGACTATTATAATTTTACTTTCAAATTTCAATTCCGCTTCAATTTTAGGATGCCTTTACCTGTGGAAGATTTGCCTTATTGTGGAATGACTCGACCCTCTCCTCCATCTCTACCTGTGCATTCTGTTGGCTCGTTCTTTTACTTCTTAAAGGAGAATTTTCTCCAGAATGTAGCACAGAATAAGCTTTCCTTTCTCTGAAGTTACATCTCCCGGACTTTTCCTGTGTACTCTTTTGGCCTCATAGATGCCAGGCGTTCTCGTCTTGGGTCGGCGAATAGCATTAAGTCTGGAGGAGACAAAGCCAGAGAAACAGTTAAGTACACATGTGCCCTGCACAGCTTTTAGCAATGTTTTTCTTAAGCTTTTATAGAAAAGGCAGAGTTAGGAAAAGTAATAGGGAAAACTGGATCAGAAAACAAAACTTTACAGTACATTACATGATGAATATAGGTACAGTTAATGTTCAAATTCATTTGTTTATATGTACATATTCAGGAAATTTAGCAAAACTTATCAGTGTATGGGAAAATTGTCCATGTTTCACTGCTTATCTGTTTTAAATTTAAACTCAAAATACCATTATCACATTAAACATTTTAAATCCTTTAACAGTTTTGTTTTGAACTTGAAACATTAATAAGCCTCTGCCTTAATGATTTAATGCAATAATGTGCTGTGAAAAATATAACTGGAAGAAAAAAAAAATACATGGCCAAATCGGTTCCAAGTACAGGAAGCATTTGGGGGGCGTTTATCCTTTTATTTTTGTCCATGCTGCACAATAAACCACAAGGGGGCGCTGTCTAACAGAAGTACAGCATTCAAATTTTGCCTTTAAAGCATCCTTCAGTAAACAAAAAGAAAATATTAGAAACAACCACATGCTATTAGAAATAGCAAATACTTGTTTTGCTTGTGTGATGTGATAGAAAACATAGCTAGAGAGATAATATCAGTAGTGCATGACAAAGTGATACAGTTTTATTCATTTTGGGCTTTTAAATTTCATGTTCTTTAAAGCAGTTACAAAACTATGTTTGCCTTAGTTAAGGCTTGCTGATTAACTTATCTGTTTCTTGGAAAACACTTTGCCAAACCACATCTCTTACACCTCTTGGCTGCCCACATTTAATAATTTGCCTCATTCCTCTAAGATACTTCTTAGTATTGGCAAATGAAAATATGTGGATAGTGGTTTTGGAGCTTGTACAGAAATTAGTCACATAACAGGCTGTTGATTTTTCTGACTTGATTTTGGCAGCTGATTGTGGCATGTCCAAGCAGGATCCATCAAGGATCTAAGTTACTACAATAATTCTTCCTAACCTTTCTTGCAAAACTCCTGCATCTAAAATTTTCCCCATCAAGAATATGTTTTATAGAACACACATGTCACTATTAGTGCTCCACTGTCTTTTTCATGTTCCTGAATGTTTTTGTACTGTCACATAATTTGAGGCCTCATGTTATTCCCCTATGAAAGTAAAACATCTTTTACCAAAATACACATTTGAAAAGAAGAGTTTCCTGTTAAGAAATTTCTGACTGTTCTTCCTGGACTTTTTAAAGCATTTTGTGAGTATGTTTCAGATGATTATAATGCCATTCATGCAGCAAGACGTAGTTGACTCCTGCTGTTATTATTTGAACCATATTGCCTGCAATGTTGTATAAAATATATGTAGATACATAGAATAAAATTATCATTTATGAAACAGGAAATCAGAGACACAGGGATATTGCCTTAAATTGAAAGTGACTTGAATTCTGGCAATAAAAGCAAGTTTAAAAATTTAGTTTCGCTACCACCAAATTTACTTGCTATGAAGAACACATTAAATAAAATCAATGGCCAAATGATGTCCTAATCTTACTGATAAATTATCCTCTAAAGTCTGTTTGACAATTGAAGAAGAGGTTAAAGAGTTATAAAGTTGTACGTGATCTTGAACCATAGAATTCACATAACCTTGGTGAGATATTTCCATTCAGCGTATATGATATAACTTTGCTAATTAGAGTTATGAATCCCTACAGCCGCAAGCAGGTTTTCTCTGGCTGCCGAGGTAACACCATTTACTTGGGGTGTTGGACTGAGGCTGGTAACGCAGTAGGCAGTCGGGGCATTTCATTTGGTCTCATTTTGCATTTTTCTGCAAACACTCAAAGATTGAGAAATTGAAATGTTTTGCCAGCCAGCATTATGCAAGTGAAATCTAATACCTACAGTATTAGTCTTCAGTAGCTGACTTATTTTTCCTTAATGTTTATCCATCTTTTACCCCAGTTTTTTCTTTTTCGTAGGCACCATAATTGACAAGTAGATTAGATAGTCATATATTTATGAAGTAAATAGGCATATCTTTGTTCTTATTTTACTCAGTGAATTTTTATATTAATCACTTTATAGAATAATTAAGGTCATATTCCTCTGTTATAATGTTTACTAAATATACCTCCTTTAGTTTTTATGTCCAGGTTATCACACAGGTCTTTTATTTTTCCTTTACTCTCTTATATTTATTATATAGGAAGCAGACCACACACATAATTCTACATTTGCCTGGTAACAGTGGTTACCTGGCATTTTCAGTTTACAAGTACAGATTACAGCTACAGATTTTTCATTCCAAAAATATGAGTGGTTTCACTCAATAGGGAAATGTACCAGCATAATAGAGTCTTTCCCAGATATAATGTGTGCTTTTTCACTGTAATTTTCATTAGATTCATTTCAAAGGTCATAATTACAAAAGAATGGTAGTAGCAAATGCTTATATATTAATCAATATTCCAGACAAAATTCTAAGAACATTATTCACTTAATTCTTGAAAAAACTCTACCACTACTCTTCAGGTTTCTGCCAGTTTTGCTTCTAACCTAAAAGTACAGAACTATGCTTATTATATTTGTTAAGATTTAAAGAAAACTATAATTTTTCAACACTAGGTCATTTGTGGAGTTAGTGTGGATTTCTCTCCCTTCCGTATTAGTATGCAAAACATTGTGTCTGAGGTTGCACGCTGAGTTCACAAAGGAGCACTGAAAACTGTCAGTGTCAGGAGGCAGCCTTTGCCAGTCCTCATAGCGTAGTGTCCACTCGGTTGTCTGCTGTGGTGGTCCCTGGGAGGTTTGTCTTTCTGTCATAACCAGCACTTGTTAGCAGCCGGCAGGGCACAACTGAGAGGAGAAGCAGCTCTCTTCTGCAGCCAGGATGATAAGCCCGTGGCACGGGGAGAATGGGTGGGGAGGCTCTTGGCTAAAGCCGCGATGTCTTCCCTGGGATGAACTGAATTGCTCCCAGTGTAGTGTGTCCCCTCTGCTGGTGCTTCACTCTGGTGGAGGCCTTAGGCTTAGCATGCCTGCAGGAATTGCCTGTTCTCCTAATCAGACGCTTCTGTGCTAATCGCTGTGGTCACAGAGAGCAGGACTCATCACCTCTGCCTTCTTGCAGACCTGCCCATTGCCCAGCTCCCTCGTGATGCATCCCTGTGTTATCCAAAAGAAAGACTAACGATGTAGGCCCTCATGTTGGAGATTAAAAGGAAAGTACAATAAGCTGGGATTAACCACTCATAAGACATTTTTAAAGGAATTTAAGGTTTATGAATTGAAAGCATAGATTGCTTTACGAAAAGAGATGTAAAAATCTTTCAAGAGCATAATGCAGGTGGAGATATACATTGCATGGGTAAGAGTTGGAAGGATCTATTTTGGTAGGATGAACTTTGGCTTGAGCTGAGATAATTGTCTTGGATTCTACTATTAAGCTTATTAGGTTTTGTCTTTGGCATTTTTAAAAATTTTTATTTTTCCATAATTTTATTGAGAAACAAATAGCAATGAGACAGTTTCAAACCAAATTGGTAGGACAGTTTCAATAATTAGCACATTGCATACATTCTTCCTAGTGGTTAATTGCTGTACAAGATGCGGACATGATATCCTATCTACAAACACCATTAGAACAAATCCCTCTATTCATTAAGAGAATGTAACTATATACCTACCCTAACCACTTTGAATACACAGATACAAAATGGACATTCATCTGTATACCCTTTTTTTGTTAAGTTCCATCATTTAAATATTATAGGTATGTAAACTCAGCAAAATATTCTAAAAGAGTCCAGTAGCCCATAATAGTATTGGGTCTTCCGCTTGACTGGCAATGTGTGAAATTGTTGACCTGAGTCCCCCACAGCTCAACATAACAACATGGCTTTACTTCTTATACTTTGTTTTTATACTTTTCTGCTGGATGGTTAAGACCAAGATAAAGCAGGACCTATGCAACAAGAGTTGTAGCTTTTAGGTCTGATAAGGTCAGTGAAATCCCCTCAGGATTTATCCTGAGATCCTGTACCTCAGATTGTAGATCCTTTGGCAGTGTCTGCCATGTGGATGAGTCACGGCCATGTCTTTGGCATTTTTTTTAAATCATCTTTTTCATTGAACTTCCCTCTGTTGCTTGGTTTATCCTTTGTAGAATAAGGTTTTATAATAAATTTCCCAAAATCCTTTCTGTTGCAGTATTGTAAGTTTTTAGCTTTTTGTTGCCTCCTAAAATTAGCTTTTAACAGGT
The DNA here is from genome assembly GCF_000260255.1 of Octodon degus. NCBI lineage: Eukaryota > Metazoa > Chordata > Mammalia > Rodentia > Octodontidae > Octodon > Octodon degus. Next base: position 7,974,581 of record NW_004524608.1, read on the forward strand.
GAAAGTGCTCAGTTTGGAGCTTTGTCCGGTCGTATTCAGTGATACCTCTCACTCCTCCAAGGATTTCTAAAACATCAAGCTCAACAACAGTGCAAAACACTGAGTAACTGACACCCCTCTTGCTGAATTCCTGACCGTAGCATAAAAGCCAACAGAAGTACATGGGCATCAGAAAGAAAAAAAAAGAGAGCAAGCAAGAGATAGAAGACTTCATTTGATAAAGCTGTGCTCAGGTGAATAGGTTTGTTAATTAGAAGATATAAAAGTTTTTGTTGACCAGTAATGAATTTTAAACTATACAGCTTTCATAAAGCGGTCACGTAGCAAGTTTGGCCACTTAGAATCCTGTAAAGAGGCTTTACTTCGGTTAATGTGCCAGAAGGCCCTGTTTAATGGTGGTGGAAGTATCTAGAACACCTGAAGGTAAATTCAGCTTTAATCCCACTGCTTTCCTTCGTAGTATTTCTTTCAGCAGATTGGTAGCAGAATAGCTAACCATTTACCAACAGTGAAATTAAGGGCTCTTGGCTCTGATAGTACTGTTCACTTCCCTAATTACAGCTGTGTATGTGGCACCCGACAAGCCACTGCCGTCTCTTATACCCCTTCCCTTTGATGTGGTCTGATCTCTTGGTGTGTCACTTGATCTTGACAAGCTAAGAATTTCAGTGCTATCAATGAAAAGTCATAAAAGAGGTTTATAGGAAGAGAATAATAAAATAGGATAAAGAGGCCCTACATTTTCAGGAGTTAGGACAAAGCATCACCCAAAGAAGAAGTCAGTAGAGAACAGAGGTTCAGGATATCAGAAATAAGCTTTCCATGCCTGGCCAACAGATAGCATTTTATTTTAAGACCCAGTAGCGCCTTAAAAACCTGCATGTACACTTTCATCCAATAGAAAGGAAAATCCATGTGCATGTATCTGCATGTATGTACAGAAGGGCAGACACCAAAGCTTCTACGAGGGGACATGCTTGTTGGAGTTTATGGATTTTTCTCCTTTTTTCAACAATTTATACATTATTTATATCATATTCATTCATATGTACCTTCATAATTTGCGTACTTTGTCAATTTTATACTTCATACTTTTCAAAATTTTCAGTACTGATTGAACTCAGGGCCTCACATATGCTGGGCAAGCATTCTACCACTGAGCTAAATCCCTAGCTAGGATCTTGCTAAGTTGCCCAGGTTGGCCTTGAACTCTCAATCCTCCTTTCAGCCTACAAAGTACCCAGGCTTATAGGTGTGTACCACAGTACCCAGAAATACCTCATACTTTATAGCATAAGGGACTGGTAAATACTATTTAAGAAGATTGACTTGCTTAAGTTCTAAAACTATTTTAGACTTTGCATGAAAAGTCCAAAGAGTTCAAACTTTACCCTCATTTAAGTGGGAAGTTCAACATAATAAATTTGTGTAAACAAATGTCAATCAGTAGATATTTATTAGTATTCCATAGTATTTGTTGGGAATGTTCAGGTTGGAGTTAGATATCATGAATCTGTCATTTAAGAAGAAAAACATGAATTTTAAGATAAATTTAAGGGATTAGGATCCCTCCACTAACCTTGCCCTTTCCCACAGGTGCAAATCATTATCAACAGACCATTAGAATATTTTGCTGAGTTAACACACCTATAATATTCGAATGATGGAACTATAAACAAAAAAGGGGATACAAATGAATGTTCATTTTGTATCTGTGTATTCAAAATGGTTAGGATAGATATATAGTTACATTCTCTTAATGAATAGAGGGATTTGTTGTAATAGTGTTTGTAAATAGGATATCATGTCTGCATCTTATACAGCAAATAACCACTAGGAAGAATGTATGCAATGTGTTAATTATTGAAACTGTCCTACCAATTTGATTTGAAACTGTCTCATTGCTATTTGTCTCTCAATAAAATTATGGAAAAAAAAACAAAACCCAGAACATCCAAAAGCTTTCAGTAGAAACCATTAAGAACATCACTAAACCAGAGCTACTGGGTTTGTATCTTAGTTTCATTTTTCCCTTTTTGTTCTCATTTAATTCCTTTAGGATATATTACTTTCAACTATCCACATCTTATAATTCAACGATAATTAATAAGTGATTTAAGAACCAGTGTAGAGTAAATCTATTGAATTTCATTCAGTTCCACTTTCTTTGTAAAATGTAGTTTCCTTTTGAACCAGTGGATTGTGACCTAGATGTGAATTCTGGGGGATTAACTGTCTGCCACGGCTCTCTACCTGACCTTGCTGTCACTTTCTTTTGTTAGTTATCCTGGCTTTCTGTGTGGCTGTTTCCCTTCGCAGCCCATGAAGTGTGGTGAGGTATGTTCCTGTCACAGCTCCGCATTCACTAATGGCCACAGGCTTATCAGTGGTTTAAACTAAAGTAAATAACTGAGTATCTCTAATGATTAACCAAAGCAGTTTCTGCTAGGAAGTAGAAGCCTGTTTTCTCATTTTGCAAAACCTTCAGACTTAGAAACAATTCAGTCTCATTTAAATTTTTAAAACATAGCCATGATTTGACTAAAGGAAAGGTATCTTGGTGGTAAAGGCTAAAGATAATTATAAGCAGTTATTTTTAATTCTTTGCATTAAACTAACTTGTGAAATATTTGAATTTATTTACCGTAACACATACCCATGTACTAATAACTGGGTTTTCACAAGGTAGTGTTAAATATTTAACTTTATTACAATCCTTCCAGTATGATGAAATGACCCGAGGCGATGTGTGTCGCTTGGGCCGTGGGCAGAGCACGGGAGCTTGGACCTGAGCACGTGGTCTTCCAGGTTGACTGTGACTGTGGTTGATCCCTAAGGGGATTAGTGTCTTATACCCCAAACTGAAGGGTCTAACTCTTAGCAGATAGTGTTGCTTGAGAAACTTGCATCATGACTGCTTTTATCAGGTGGTGGAAATGATGCAAAATTGATGGCATTTAGAAGTGTGGCCTACAGATGAAAATATTTTTATTATATACCTCATGAAAACAATCAGTCAAAGCATAAACCTGGAACTGAGAGGAGAATCAAATGTTGCCTTTTCTGGGCACACTTAGCAATTGGATATTGGTCACCAACTGCATTCTTGCTCATAAGTGAGGTCTCCAACAGCAGTTTTGCTTTAATGGGGCAGGTTCAATAAGAAATAATGTCTATTGATTTGGGTTTTTAGATAAATATTTTGGCAAGTGAAATGATATTTTACACACACACACACACACACACACACACACACATTATGTATTTAGTACAGGGTCTCACTACGTAGATCGGACTCATAGTGATCCTCCTGTTTTCAACCTTTCAAAGTGCTGGGATTACAGGCGTGTGCCACCATGCTCAGTCCCAATCACTGTCTCGTTTTTAATTTTTAAGCCTTCTCCTAACAATCTATTATTATTACATGTATAAGATAACAGGTGAAGCCAGACATGATGGTGCACCTCCATAATCCCAGCTCTTGGGAGGCGGAGACAGGAGGATTGCCATGAGTTCAAGGCTACCTTGAGTTACATAGGTGGGTTCAAGGCCAGCATGACAGAGTGAGACCCTGTCTCAAAAAAAAAAAAAAAAAATAGCAAAAGTTTCAGAACACAGTTCAGTAAAGAGGATACTTAACTACTGTATTCTCAGAACAGTAGTGAAGTAGATTAATTCCTCCCTGAATTTCTTTCTTAGCTGTTTGCCACAGGGAACTCATCTTTGAATTTTTTCAAAGGTCCACTGAGGGCCCACCCCCACTTCTTCTCCCTGTGTTCAATCAGAGCAGGCTTTTCTTAAAACCTCAGCTTTAGATAGCAAGTTCTAGCTGGTCTCTTGCTGGACTGTGGAGAGTTGTGGTGCAGGAGGGCGAGCACGGTGGGCTCAGCCCCTCACTGCTGGCGCAGAGGAAGAAGCTCAGTGTTTGGACTTCTGCAGAGGTCACCTTGCTGCCATCTCATCGCTCTGCCTTGTAAGAGGAGTTAGTGAAGTTCTGCAGCCAGGCACCTGCCCCAGCCCCATGTGGTGACCCGCCTTCCTCTTTGGTGTCTCACACAGTTGGCAGCAGTCGTGATAACAAAATCAGTTTTTTTCTTTTGGGGCAAGTTTCCTTTTTTTCTGCCAGAAATATTAGAAAGTTATGAAACAGTAAATTTGTCAAATTTTTCTTGGTGTGTGGCAAGATATAATGAAAATCTCTGATGAATTTGACTTCCCTAGATGTACTTAGGTTACCTTGTAAAGTTAGATAGCCCAAGCTTTATACAGATTCCTAGGCCAGGCTAATCAAGGTCTCTTATTTACCAAAGAATAAGAGTGCAATATTGAACTCATTTTTCATTTACTCAAGGAGTATTTATTAAGAAACTTCTATGAGCCAGACGTTGTTTTAGAAACACAACCATGGGCAAAAGCCTCTTTCATTTTAGTCATTTCTAATAGGAGCAGACACAAAAATGAGTAAGTAGCCAACCATATACTATATTACAAGGATGTTAAATGTCAGTGATAAAGCTGGGAACAGATGGGAACTGTTGGGAACTGTTGGGTGTCAGGGAGGAGCTCATGGAAATGGTGACCCAGGAAAGAACCAGAAGCAAAGGAGGGCATGAGACGTGGAGTCATCAAAGAAAAAAAAAAGTTCTCATGCCCAGGGCCCAGCGATACAGCCATCCCCATGCAGGATTTCCCCTGATACATGAAGGGGTAGCAAGAAAGCCAGCCAGGCTTCAGCAAGATCAGAGACCTCAGGCCCAGGCCACCAACTCTATAAACATTGAGCTGTTCCTTGCCATGTGGGAAACTGGTGAGGGTTTTGGTGACTTAGACTGTGGCATCGGAGTTGAGCTGAATTGGTGATATCTGGCAGAGCAGAACCAACAGGACGGCCTCAGTGTGGACTGTGAGACAGAGGAGCGGGCAGCCGGGAAGATGGCTAGCTCTCTGCTCTCCCCTGCTCTGAGAGTATGAGTTTGGGAGACGGAACTGGCGTGATCTCAGTTTTAAACATTCTGACATGAAACTGCCTGTAGACCTTCGGTGGAGGTCAGAACGGAGGTCCAGGATGGAGGCATGCGTTCATAAGCATGTAAATAATACTTAAAAACCAGAGAATAGATTAGGCCACTAAGAGAGTGAGCATAGATACTAATGAGACTGTATCCTAGGACTGGGCCCTGAGTGATGCCAGTACTGGTCAAGAGATGAAAGTAATGACCAAAGAAAATTGAGTGGCCTGAGACTCTGAGTCACTAGGCAGGAAGGAACACAGTCTCCTGGAAGCAAGATGAAGACTTTAGAAGGGTGGTTGGCTGTCTTTCCTGCTGCTAGCAGATCACAGAAGTGAGTTCTGAGGAATTGACTGCTGGTGCGTTTGTGGCCAAGATCGTTGTGACTGTGCTAGAAGTTTTAGTAGATTAAAGGTTGGGAAAAGGTACACTGGAGACACTTGATGGGACAAGTGAAATTGGAGGCACAAACTGGGATCCAGAGTCTTGGCCGGGAGGATCGAGAGCCTCCTGAGGTGAACTCGGCCTAGGGTCTGCTGACATTCACCTGCTGTGAGTGGGAACAGGAGCTCTTTGTAGTTGGTGGCATCAAAGGACTTTCCTTCAGTAAACATACTGTGTTTTGAAATGCTTCTCACTGATAAAGTAGGCTTAAGAGAAGGATTGATCATCCCTTCCTTTGCATCCAATAATGTCTCCAGACTTTTCTTTGGAAGTTAGCTTTTAACTTACTCTCTTCCTTCCTAGCCTAGATGTCTAGAAACTGCCTGTATTATATTTTTCCTTATATATCTGTCCCAATGCATGGCTTCTGAAAATTACAGAATGTTTTTGGAATGAATTGCTGTTACATTTTTTAAAATAATTATTGTCATGTTCCATTTTGGTATATGATGTTTGTTGTAAAGTGTAGTGTCTCCTAGGGTTTGCAGTCGGTTTCTGATTAGGGATTGCTTGAGTGTTTTGTTCTCTATAGAGTCCCCGTGAAGCAGGCCGAATGAGGACGGGCTCACTGCCACTCACCACCACATCTGAAGGGAATTTATCTTTGAAAAGGACCAAGCGGAAAGCACCTTCCCCACCCTCCAAAATGCCCCTGACTCAGAGTGATGAGAACGGCCCTGCAACTGGTAGTGTACTTTTCCCATGATACTATGTTTGTATTGTGTTTTGTTTACTGTAGACAGGAGAAATGACACAGGTCATAACTTACATCTTTTTGTTAAGTAATTATACTTAGGCTTTTAAAACCATCCTTTCTTATATTCTAAACTACTTTTTAAAAATCTGTAACAAAATAAAACAATATGGCACAGATTCATTTTTCTAAAATGAGCATATTTTAATTTGGAAGTTTGTCTAGTAAGATTCTGCCCTTCTGGGATTGACCACACTCAGTGAGAATCTAAGTAGAATGTCATTAAAGGGGTGGTTTTTTTTTTTTTTTTTTTTTTTTTGACTGTGGCATTTGTGTTGCTTCCCTTAGCCCTGCAGGCAGTAGACGGAGCTTCCGCAGACAGCGCTTCAGAAGCCACCTCTCCTGAGAGCCTCCCCAGCCCAGGTATGCCGCCACCATTCTACCCCATGTCACTGGTGAGAAAGAGCTATCCTGCCAATTGAGAAATGAATCCAGTTAGAAAGCCCTGTGTATGAAAGAGGTATAGATTCTGTGGTTTCAGTTCCCAATATTTATACGATGAAAGGAATTTTCCTTATTTTTCTCCCCTGCGGATTCAAGATTAGAATGAAGATTATATTTCGGAAATTGTACTTTGAGTACTTTCCCTCTTTTGTCTCCTGCTTGCCTACGCAGTGTCCTGTTGACATTGGTTAACCTCCTTCCTCCCCAAGAGTAATGACATCATCACTAGGAAGCTACCTTGGAGTGTTTAAAGGAAAACTTGCACTAAAATGCAAGCGCAATCTCTTTAGGCAACTGTTGCAAGTATAATTTCAACATATTAGGTATCTTGCTCCAATAATTAGAAATTTGTTACTATGAAAATACTTTTCTAGTATTTAATTCTTCTGAATTCTCCTCAAATAAATGAAAGTCCAGTAAAAATTATATAACTCCTACTGTTTCCAGTGTTTTTCAATTATAGTTGCTTAGTTCTTATATGTACGATAAAATTTTATGTGTAGAGATAGTGCTAGGTATGAATGAATATGATAGACCAATAATGTTGTATTATAATAGTATATCACTGTGCTACTACTTTAGTATGGGCACAACCTGGTAAGTATGAAAATTCTTTAGCGTAACTGCCTAATTCTTAGCATTTATCTGTAAATTTGAATCAAATATATTATTTTCAATTTTTACATGATACTTAGGAGTTTGAAACTAAGAATGTTTTATTTGTGAGATTTAAAATATTACTATGTAACAACTAATGATTTTTCTCAAAATATTATCAGTGATACTATTTTATGCTTTAAAGGAGATATACTGAGTAATGTTAACTCGAAATATGCCATGAAATGAGATTTTCAAATATTTTATAGTGTGCATACCCTTCAGTTTGCTGTCTGTTTTTCTTTTATTCCTCTTTAGCTCTTCCTGTTTAATACATGGATGATTTTGCATTAACAAATCTCCTTTCTTCTGAGATGCTTCTTGGGTTTTTCTTGCCTTAACTTTCCTGTGTAAGTGCTATTTCTACAGATTCTACTTCTTTGGCAGACGGCTGCCTTGGCGCTGGGCTCTTCCATCAGGAACAGTGCACCCCGCCCAAACTGCCTGACGAAACCTCTTTCTCTGAGGGTCGTGGAACCCCCGAGGCGGCTGTAGCATCCTTGACATGTAGGTGTCAGGCCTTTCTGGCTGGTGCTTTGTTTTATGCAAATTAAGACATCATCAAGTTACTGGATAAGCCTGTCTGTAAAAAGTTTCCCAAAGGAATGAGTGTTTCTCTTTTCTCTTAAAATTCTGTCTAAATGCTGTTTTCCTTGACCACATGAATGAATATGACAGTGTAGATTTAATGAAATTAGTGATTCTAAAGGCTGGCTTGCTTGCTCGCTCGCTCTCTCTCTCTCTCTCTCTCTCTCTCTCTCTCTCCCTCTCTCCCTCTCTCCCTCTCTCCCCCCTCTTTCTCTTTCTCTCTTTCTCCTTTCTCTCTCTCTCTCTCTCTCTCTCTTTCTTTCTTTCTTTCTTTCTTTCTTTCTTTTTTTGTGCTACCAGGAATTGAACTCTTGATCTTGGTCTTGCCAGGCAGATGCTTAGACTACAGAGCTATCTCCCCAGCCCTGCCCCATTTTTTCTATTTGACTTTTTACTTTTTTTGAGAGAACTGTTTGAACTATAATATGTGATATGATGTGATGTGATGTGATGTGATGTGATGTGATGTGATGTGATGTGATGTGATATGATATACAAGGGTGGGGAGATAGCTCGGCCATCTAAGCACCTGCCTGTCAAGCACAAGCACCTACGTTCAATCCCCGCTACTGTATGCTGTACCCACCCCCAAACCGGGTGTGGTGGTACATGCCTGGTATTCCAGAGCTGGGGAGGCTGAGACAGGAAGATCACTTTTAAGTCTGAGTTGCTTTGTGAGACCCTGTACCAAATTAATAAATAAGTAAATAAAAATTTTAAAAATATAATGTAATATAATACACAGTTTTCAATATTTAATATAGTATTAAATGTTACATTTACTACATTAAAATGTATTTGTTAAAGGTATTTACATATATTCTTCATTGAAATACTCCTTTATCTGTGTGTGACTGTTGGCTATGACATTGTTCTCAGTTGCTTCTATTTAAAAATGCAGAATTATTTTGCTATATCGTAGCAAAACCCTACGCAGAACTGGAATTTTATCATAATTCTACCCAGTTTTTCACTGACCTAGACAAAGCCTCCATCCCTTCACATCAGCACCTTGCAATTAGTATACTGTCACTGCTTATAGGAATCCAAACTTGGGTGGCGAGATTGAAAAATAGTTTGGCAGAGTTTTTACTTATTGTTTTTGTTTATTTATTTTGGATGACTTTGTGACTGGGATTAAACCCAGGCTGTCACGAATGTCAGGCATGAGTTCTACAGCTATGTTATATTTATAACCCTTGACAGAGTTTTTTAAGTGAAATTTATTCTTTTTCTATATGACCCAGCAGCATTGCCTCTAGGTATTTTCCTAAGAAAAGTAAAAACTTGTTTAGCCACAAAGACCTGTATGAGTTTGTACTTGCAATTGCCAAAAATGAGAAACAGCGCAAATGTCCCTGAGGAGTGCGTACACAAATTGGACTCTTCTTACTGCAATACAGTAGTAATAACTAGACAGAAAAAAGGCAAGCACCTGAGCCGAACAACTACGCACAGAACCTCCAATTATTATGTCAAATGATGAGATCAGATGCAACTGGCTCGATATGGTATATTGTTACTCATACAACATTTTTGCAAAGGCAAAACTGTAGCGTAATGGTTGCCAGAGGCTGTAGTTTGAAGAAGTTGATTACAGAGCAGTGGAGAAACTCAGGTATTCTCCAGGGATTTCTCCTGTGGCTTGATTGTGGCAGTAGACACACAGTAACTGACATGCAGTAGTGACTTACAAAATTCAAAGAACTATGTCCCAAAATTGGTGAATTTTACTGAATGGATAGTGTATCTTTATTTTCCAAAAATGAAAGAAAAACAGGTCTAGAGGCAACTGCGGTACCCTGACCCAGCGAACATCCTCCCAGTGAAAGAGTAACAAGAAAAAGTAGTGCATTAGGATGGGATTGATGTAATGTAATTATATATTAACAAAGAAACAGTAATTATCAAGCCGTTTTGCTGTTTTAATGATCCCAGAAAAATGTATTACTTTATGATGCTCAAAAAGTCCTAGTTGAACTTTTAACTTTTACTAACTTCATAAGTGAAAGACATTTTTGATTGATTGGTGGAACCAGGGATTGAACTCAAGCCCTTGCACTTACCAGGGAAGCGCTTACTCCACTGAGCCATCTCCCCAGCAATGGAAGACATTTTTGAAAGTTAGAAGAAGCATTTCATTTGTAAAGTTACTAAACCTTAAAATTTAGTTATACTTATTCATATATTAGATTTTCTTAATTTAAATTTTTATTTTGATTTTTGTTTCAGTAAATATTTGTTATCTTCCTAGGGACTGAAAAATTGAGATAAAACTATACAAATCAGTAAAATAAATTTTAATAAGTATACTGTTGATTGGTTTTTAAATATTTTTTAGTATTTTTTAATGTATTTGGTACAGGGTCTCACTACATGGCTCAGACTCATTGTGATCCCCTATTTTCACCAATTTTTAATATTTATACTTCAGAAGTTACTTGATTTTAGGCACAGGGGCTGGGGGTTCAATCCCCAGGCCTACCATGCCGGCCTCGCCCCTGGGGCACGCTGAGATAGCAATTGAGACAGGGCATGGTGGCATGTGATTGTAATCCCAGCTCTTGGGAGACTGTAAACAGGTGGATCACTGTGATTGTAATCTATACAGTGAGACACAACACCCTGTAGACCCTTCCCTAAAATACAAAAACAAAAGTATTTGATCTTAAAAGTGCTTTCAGGTTTTGGACACCATTCTTTGAAAAGGAGTATTTTGCTGTTAGCGCTTACAAGGCTAATGTACAGTAATAGTTACACATCCTTTGTGAAAATCCCTTACTGTTCACAGCCAGTACCACAGTTTCTGTTGGACAACACATAGAAAGCAAACTTCATTCTTTTTTCCCTCAAAGTCTGGAAAAAATATATGCTAGTCAAATAAAAAAAACAAAGTTCTCTTTTTAAAAGAAGCATTGCATTTTGTAAGATTTTTTCCTAACAAGAATGGCTTTCAGATTAACGTAATACATATTTTATGCATACTATATATAAAATATATACTGTATGAACTTGTGATTCTTGTAACTAAGTTATACAATCTGTAAAAATAATTTAAAAGGTGTTCGGAAGGAGTAATTCATGACTTATACATTAATTGAGACCGTTTCAGTAAAGGATGTGTACTTAAAGAAAAATAGTATGTCTGTGAAGTACTTGTGATAGCCGTGAAGAGTAAGTAATGCCCCATAATTTGCTGAACTTTCCTTAGCTACTGTAATAAGGATTTTTTTTTTTCTCCAAATGCCTTCAGGGCAGGTTTGGCTGGCTTGAGCTGTGGGGACCGAACCACAGCAACCTGAGCCTGACTGCTTTGTTGAAGCAGCCACTTAAAGAACTGAGCTAAGGGGCAGGCCCCCATTTCCTCAGTTACTGTAATGTCCAGCAAAGCTTAAAATATTCTGAGTCATCATTTACAAAACACATTCACACCTAGACCGTTGCAGCCTTGTATTTTTGTTTGTACACAGTGTCAAGTTGTGGCAGGGACACTCTTGCTAGGGAGGTGCAGTGGGTGTGACACAGCACAAAACACTACTCAGTGACATCCAGTGAATATGTCACATGCCATGATAAAACATTTGTCGAAATCTTTATACTTGAAAGTTCACTTAAATTCTTCAGTGTTTTTCCTGAGTAATTTTAACAGTAAAATGGCTTTGTAGCCAACCTTCCCTCCCTCCTTGTTACTGTCCTGGCTGGCTGCAGCCCTGAGGTCAGGTGGGCTTCCTGCCCCAGCCCCCTGGTCAGCCGGGAGTACAGCACACGCCATGATGCCCAGCTCCATGTTTATTTTGTTAGAAGCACAACTAACACATTTGTTTGCCTGTATACCTAGAGATAAAATTCAAGAAATATATTTTAAGTGTTTCAAATCTGTAAACTTTTTATTAAATTTTCCAAATGTACAGACCACTGTCATGAACCAATGCTAAATCATCTTATGCACACACATACCTTCAGGGAGGTAAAATTGAACTTCGTTAAAATGCTGTTGTGGGGGCCGGGGAGATGGCTCAGTGGAATAAGCGCTTCCCTGGCAAGCACAAGGGCCTGAGTTCAATCCCCAGTTCCGCCAAATAAATAAATAAATAAATAAAAATCTTTAGTGTATTATTTGTTGAAACTGTACTTCTGATTGGATTTGAAACTGTCTCATTGCTATCTGTTTATCAATAAAACTTTGAAAAAAAATGCTGTTGTGCAGGGCTGGTGAGATAGCTTCAGCAGACTGAACACCTGCTTAGGCAAGCACAGGGGCCAAAGTTCGATCCCTGGTACCACATGCCATGCTCGCCCCGCCCCCATAGCACTGAGCCAGCCACCAAGTCCTGGCATGGTGGCACCTGTAATCCCAGTGCTGAGGAGGCTGAAAACGGGAGGGTCACTGTGAGAGTCCAAGCTGCGTAGTGAGACTTTGTACCAAATACATAAAAATAAATAAATAAGACTGGGCATGGTGGCATGCACCTGTAATCCCAGTACTTACTTGGGAGGCTGTAAACAGGAGATTCACTATGAGTCCAATCTAGTAGCGAGACCCTAAACACCCTGTAGGCCCTTCCCTAAAATGCAGAAAAATAAATAAATAAAATGCTGCTGTGTAAATAGAAATGTTTAGTTTTATTTGAGCAAAAATCTAAAACTTGTTTGAAATTTCACAGATTATCTTCGCAATAAGTACTAAGAAATAATGACAAAATATTTTGTACAATTAAATATTTGTTGCAATTATTGAAAAGAATTATATACACATTCTTATGACTTAATATTTAAGAAAAACAAAGTGAAGGAGAAAAAGGTAGGTAAACAATATTGGATATACTGTACTCTTGTTTATATTAAATAAATGAAACATGGGTATAGATAGCTGCTTGTTTATGCTTATTATGTTTTCTGATAATGTACGGGAAATAATTGTTAAAAGAAGTTGCCTCTGAGAATCAAACTGGGAATGAAAATTAATTCCTATTGCTTAACACTTGTTCTTTTGTGTTTTAAAATGATTTTTAAAACATTTACATCAGTGACTCTTAACCTTGCTTTTACACATGAATAAACTATGGAGCCTTAAAAATTCTTGACCCACCCATTAGAGATTTTGATTTAATAGCTTTGGAGGAGGGTATCAACCTCAGTGCTTTCAAAGGAGAATGAGGTAGTACTCAGATATTGTCAGCACTGGTAACTACATCAGACGGAGCTTGTACCTGTTGATAATACGAAAATATGTTCTAATTTGCATTTTAAAAATTATTAATTTACATATAATTTGTGTTACTGGGTTATTGTATAAGTATAAAATCATGTACCTGAATATATATTCCTAAGTGAAATATTTAACATGAGGTAGGTGGGATTAACTAAACCTCCATGAGTAAACGTTAGAATGATGGCAAGTTGTTTTTCAAGTTGTATGAGTCTGAGATAATTTGGTCATATTATTCCATGATTATTCACCATTAGAAAAACATTCCCCAATTTTTTAAACCAGCTTTGAAGAAGTTCAGTTAATAATTCCTTGCCAGGATTGTATAGGATGAATAAGATAAATTACTCCTGAGGACTGTATCTGCAATTCTTTGTAGCTGGAATAAGCTCGGATTATAGCCTTGAAGAGATAGATGAAAAGGACGAACTGAGCGAGGTGCCAAAAGATGAGTCTGAAGACTTTTCTCTGAAGTCACCGGACAGCTCTTTGGCATCTGCTGACCTAATGAGCACGCTGAGGACAGCCCTGGACTCGGCGCTTGGCACTGACATCGGAGAGGCCTCACAAAGCTCCCCGGGGGAAACGCAAGAGGCTGCCCCCACAGATGGACCGTAAGTAGACTGCGTGCCGGGGGTGTTGGCAGGTTTTTTAGTTAATACCATTTGTTTTAGGTATAGATATGACAGTTTAAACTCAAGTGTAGCTGGCCCTTTTATTTAGATTCCACCCTCTTTCTACCACTATATTATGTGAGCATTAATAAAATGCCTATTTGCATGCAGTTGTATTCAAAGAAAATAAAATTTAACAGTTCTGATACCCCCATGTCAGATTACCCATAACTATTCTAACTCAAAACTTAAAGTTGTTTGCCTGTGTGTTTTGCCTATTTGATCTAAATGAAACATATAGTTTTCAGTTTTTACCAAACTTGCCTAAAGGATTTTCACTGAAATATGAAAAGGTTCACATAGTAGAGTACAAAGCTAGATCACTAGTATTATTGATAGTCTCCCTTATTGCATTTTGACTGTAAGAATTGAGAACTGTAGTCTGGACCACTTTTATGACGTTTGAAATGCAACGTTATGAGAAAAGATGAAATAAACCAAGAGAATAAATAAATCTCTATTAGAGGTTTAGCAGAAGTTGCATGGGATTATCTCCAAATTAAATTCTGGTGTCACCAGAAAGGGGGGGGAAACGATAATAGTGAAGTCAGTCAATGTCCTAATTTATATAGTTGACTTGGCCAGATACAACTCAGAAATCTTTCATTTCATGTCTTTTTCTTTAAAAGACAAATCACTGATAATAACAAAATAAAAACTGCTTTGGAAGTAGCTATTTTGCTAAACTTCTTTTTTTTTTTTTTTTCGTTTCTTTTTTGGAATAGGACCACTGTATGAAACCTAATGTTTGATAGTAGCATTTCCTCTCAGTTGATTTTTTTCTTTGCTATTACATTTCCAGTATTTGGCAGATAGAGATGATTATTTCATTCCATCTGTCTTTGGAGACTATTGCTTCTTTTCTTTTTTCTGTATCTGAATAGTATATAACATACAGTATAACATTCCAGAGGGTCACACGGTGTTGTCTACAATACAAGCAAAGAAGATACGTTAGCTGATGGTGTCGGGAACTTGCATTCCCTGGACCCAAATCAAAAAAATGGTGAGTGATACAAATCCTAATAGCCAGCCCTGTCTGAACTATCATGGGTCAGACTGTTCTTAAAACATATTGACTCCTTTAGTTTTATATGTTGACTCATTTATAGGTACTGGTATTTTAGCACCACTTTACAGGTACTTGGTCACAAAGATAATCAATCATACGAATAGGAAATGGCGGTCCTAGGATGTGAACTCAGGCAATATTATTCAAAAGTGTGCTCTAAATTATCATGGGTACATTGATTTGGTAAATCCTAGAGGCTATCTAACTTCAATTTGGAATCTTAAAATTATAACCTGCATGAGTCTATTTGTGACTTTTTCTTTTTTCTTCCTATTCCCTAGTGCAGGCCTGTTCTACTTTGTCAAGTTGCTACACTTTAGATAAAACTTATCTACCCAATATTTAATATTCATGTACCAAGGAATTTAGTTATGTAACCTTATTCACCACTGTTTCCAAGTTCTCAGCCCTAAATTAAGATAGTTATTTTTCTCATGATACAGTTCATTTAATGTCATTTGCCCTATGATCATGCTGTCTTTGCATAAAAATAATCTTAACCTACAGTGTATCAGCCACTCCCATTCAAATCCTGCTTTACTTATTACATTGTTTACTAGAAACCACAATTCTGTCTTCCTGAATCTTCACCCGAGTTAAGCAGTGTTAGAGCAGAGAAATTCATCTGATACTTTGTATGAAATCCCAGTAGGACCTCATAGACTACTGAGATGTCTTTACAATACATAAACTATCTACATAGGATTAAATTTGAATCAAAATATACCAGTATGCAGTAAAAAGCCTCAAGGGATGTATAGTGATATGCTTTAAGGGAGTAGGGAAGCAGTGGCTCGTGTATGTCCTAGTCTAGTATATGTTGATGTAGAGTCAGAATTCCTAGGAAATGAGGATAGCACGGGGACAGTTCAGGGGTCGTACATGCGCGCGCCATCTGCGGATGCCTTTATTTTTCCTGTGCTGGCACCACTTTGCAGTGCACTGAGGAGGAGATGTAATGACAGTAGCATTCCTTTTGAGCAGTCATTTAAAAGCTACTTCTTTCTTTTTTAAATAATGGTCAAATTAAATAATGTTTAATGAAAGCTGCCTTGCGAGTTAGTGCTACGTGCACATGTGCGTAATACTTGGTGTGCATGAATGCATTGTAATGACTTCTCAACTTTTCGGTGACACTGAAAATAAATAATTTCTGTTATTCAAGTCATTTTGTGTTGCCTTTTCACCTACTGCGTACATGTTTTTAAACCACCTTTTGTCAGGTAGTGGATGTCAGTGTTGGCTCTGAGCAGGGGAAGGTCAGGGGCAGTCCAAAAAAAATGGCTTTCTCTATCCTTCGAAAATAGCCCAGTTGTGCAAGGAAACTGGAGGAGCAGCGCTGTCAGATACGGCTGAGGACAGAGGCGCTGCTGCGCGCAGGAGTCATTCTGGGCTTGCTGGCCTGGTAATTGGTGAGAATCCTTGTGAAACGTTGAGAAATTCAGAGTTAGATAGTAACTGAGTGAGTATGGCCCAGGGAAAATGTGAAAAACAGAAATCCGAAGTCCCAGACAAATTATTGGTGTTTCTTACAGGGGGTTTAATTTAAAATACATTTCTACATTGATTTACTTTTTCTTGGTAATTGTTTCTATTGTGTGAGCTTGGAAATACTTATATCCAGTGGTAACTGAAAAAGAAATGAGAGGAAGAAATACATTTAGGCTCATTTCCCACTGCCAGAAACCATTTGTTAAATTCTTCTGTGCTTATAATAGTGTTCAAAGTAGTGCTCTTCATATAAATATTAAATAGTTCTGAACCAAGTAAGTAAGGAGCAGAAGCTCAAATCTGCCTCCTCTCTAATCATATGTGTTCTTAATTTTTAAATCACATAAGTTCATAGTTACTCTTCATCGCAGGGAGAAGTCATTCAAATAGATGACACTTGATCTGGTAATAGGTACATTTCAGTTGGAAAAACTAAAAACAAATAGCATTTCAAATTATATACTTAATATAGGAATTTTGAAAACAAAGCATATTACCTTCATTACCAAATGCTTATGTTAGACTCTTTACTCATACTCTGCCCGCTACTACCATATGCAAAAAAGGAGGCCACTAGAATATGGAAGGTGAGAACTGGTCACACAGGAGAAGTGGCTTGTCATGGGGAGTGGTATGGAGATCGCTTGGGCACTAGGTACCAGACACGAGGCCTGCAGCACGTGTGTATGGTGCTTATTTCCAGGTTCCCCACTTGAGCTCTTTGCCACCTTCTGGTTGAGTAGAAGCTAATGATGCAAGGCACTGGCAAGTGATTTCCATTTTCAGGAGATCTGAACTGGAATCAGGAGGAAAAGTCATGCAGGGGAAAGAGATTGTTTTCCTCTCGGGCCCCGAAGTTGGAATAAGAATACCTTTTGCTCATACAGAAAAAAACAAAACCAGTACAACTGTTTTTATGTCTATGAAATCAGCCAGGTTGTAATTGAAATGAAATCTCTCTAAAAGTAGCAAGAACAGCCAGTTACTAAGACAGTGAACTTAGATTGTTTTTACTAAAGGTAATGTTTTCTGATGCTGGCCTTAATTAAAGCAGACATTAGCTGAAATTGTTTTCATGTTGAAACACACATACTACTCCAGGAGGTATAAAAAAGAGAGATTAAATGGAAGGAAGAGGAATAATAAAGTTTCTGAAGTTGTCAGTATCTTTGTTTTCATCCTTAAACATGGCAGAAATATTGCCAGGCGTGGTGGCACATGCCTGTAATTCCACTGGGGAAGGATGAAGCCAGATTGCCGTGAGTTGGCGGTCAGGTTAGGCTACACAGAGGGCCCAAGGCCAGCCTAGAGTACACAGGGAAATGCTGGGTTGGGCGAGGTGGGGGGAGAGGAAGGATATAGGAAGTGTCTTCAGAAAGGAGGAAAATTGTGAACTTCTGTGGAGTGTTTGTTCCAGGTAATGCCCTATCCTAAGATGATTGCTATATAAGGTATTTATGTGTATATAATATAAACTATTTATTTGCCTTTTTATATCTGACAAAAAAGAGACTCAAAGGGGCTATTAGTTAACATGTGGCCACGTTGGTTAAATCGGTTTCAAACTAAAATCTTTTTGTGTGCACTATTTTCTGTCTGCTACTATCTACATTTTTATAGTGAATAAGCTAAAATTGATCTGTAGCACTCAAACTCATAACAGGTTGGGTGAGATAGATACTGAAAACTTGAATTTTTGTACTTTTAAAAATATACTAAAAGTATTTCTTCTCTCAATAGTTCAAAATGATATCAGTGCCCTTGCAACAAATACAGAAGATAAGATGCAAAATAGCATGAGAAGAACAGAAATCTGTGTAGAAGATGAAGCCAGAAGTAGGAATGGAAATGTGGAAGTTGACAAGCTATTCAAGTGCCAGGCACCTGAAGCTGCGAGTTTCATAAGTTCCAAGGAAAATCCTCGAGCAGTGGTCTCAGAGCCAGATCAAAAACTGAATCAACACAGAGCAGAAAAGTCGAAAATGCAAGATGCAGCAATTCAGACCACCCCTTCCCACAGCAGCTTTGATGGGAATCACCAAGATCATAATTTGGCTGACTTCAAAGTTGATGAAAGTGTACAAACTTCAAATAGCAAATCAACTCAACACTCGTCCTTAAGCTTACAAGAGTCTGCAGCTGTCTCCAGCAAGTGGAGAGGCCAGGGCACCCTAGCTGTATGCTCAGAGGATAGACTTGCCAGAAAAGACCCAGTTTATGCCTATGGTAGTGATCGGTCATCCCCTCTAGATGGAACTGATAGAAATTCAGCTGTTTCTTACCTGCAGAATTCTCCACTTTACAGACAGGACTACAGCGCTAAACCAAAACCTTCGAATGAAATTACAAGAGAGTATATACCCAAAATTGGAATGACGACCTATAAAATAGTGCCTGTCAAATCCCTGGAAATACCGAAAGACTGGGAGTCAGACACCGAAGTGTTTAATGATGATCACAAGGCCCCTACTTTAGGACGAAAGCACGCTTCCGAGAATGTGAAAGAAACTTGCATGCAAACGGAGGACGCTGCTGCCGCTGAACGCCCCACGGAGCGTGTGCTAGCCGCCACACCCAAAGCCAGCTCGAGAACCGAGCAGCAGTTGCACAGGGCCTTGAGCTTTCCCGACGGGGTGGTGAGCAAGCCTCCGAAACCTCCCAGAATGGCTGGAGACACTAGCACAGCTCCTTTCGCACCAACTTTGGAAGACATAAACAATATTTTGGAGTCAAAAATAAAACCTCAGGCTTCAAATCCCCAGGCCAAACCAAATTCCTTTTTCCTGCAGATGCAGAAGAGAGCATTGGGCCACTATGTCACATCTGCAGCTGCCAAGAGCACACACACTGGACCTAACACTGCCTCCAAAGAGCTCCCAAGTAAAGATGCAGAACAGGACACACTGCCTTCTCCAGCGCAGACTCTTTCTCCCTTAGGTAAAGCTACCCACCCTGCTCCGCCACCTCAGGTCAGAAGCGCTGAGGATGCGGTCCTCACCCCGAAGCCGGCTCCTCCCCCCATCGCTCCCAAGCCAGCGCCTCCTCCCTCCACCCAGCCAGCGGCAGTGAATCTGAAGACTCTGAAAACCTTCGGTGCCCCCCGACCCTTCTCCACTTCCGCTCCTTCACCGTTTGCCCTGGCTGTAGTGAAAAGGTCACAGTCTTTCAGTAAGGTGCGCAGGGAGTCCTCCAGCGAGGCCGAACCTGTTCCACCTCAAGCCAGTGCAGAAGGCGGGAAGACGTGCGCGACCTGCGTGGGAAATAAGTTTCCCGACACCCAACAACTTGAGGTGACAGAGAATGTAAGTTTACCTTTTTAAAAAGAGCACTCAGATTCCTCGTTTCTTTTTCTTTGCTTTCTTTTTTTCTTTCTTTCTTTTTTTTTTTTTTCTTTCCATTTATGTATTTGGTACAGGGTCTCACTAGGCAGCTCAGACCCATAGTGATCCTCCTGTCTCAGCCTTTCCAGCACTGGGATTACATGTGTTCGCCACCATGCCTGGACTTGGTCACCAGCACAGTGTCCCCGGGGGCAGGGCAGGTGCAACATGTGGTGCAGGGGGTTGAACCCCGGTCCCTGTGCTTGGCTAAGCAGGCGCGTAGTCCGCTGAGCTATCTCCCAGGCCAGAGCACTCAATTATTATGAAACCCAGGACCTTGTGTTTGGCAGGCAAGCTCTTAGACTACTGAGCTATTTGCCTAGACCCCCCATATGCAGCGTCATTAAAATAAGGGACATCAGGCATGATAATACGTTTATGTGTTAATTCTGAATTCACATTCATTGATATCATGCTACTGTAGAGATGGGATCAATATACATAAGACTCTAAGAATTATAATTCAAATCACTTGATTAATTATTACTATAAAGACATTTGTATATTATTGCATAAATATCAGGTGTTTTAAAGTTGGTTCATACATTAGTAGAGTTTGCAGTTTAGAGTTGTTACTGTTTTCCTGAGGTTTGCTAATTTGTTTTTAACTTTTTTGGATGTTTTGGTTTATTTTGAATTCCTCCTCCAATTTTACAGTACTACATAGTAGCAAAATAGTTCTAGTTATATGAAACAAAAGCAGTATGAAAGAGGAAAGTTTCCAAACATACCTCTGCATTTTCCACCATGTATGTTCAACCCCAGCTTAGCATTAGTTATATGTAACTAATTTAAATGGAAAGTAGTTTTAAAAGTCATTTTTAATTTCCTATTTGTTAATTTCGTATCACCTTTTCTAATTGTTATGTTTACCAGACCATCAACTACTATCCACCTGTAGTAATTTATGAGCTGTGGCCTCCATAGTATGCGAACTCAGCATTGTATTTTGTGGGGTTCAGATAACATACTCAAAGAAGAGGATGAAATTCATGGCATGAGTCACGATAATCATGCAATTTTTAAGAAATACATGGTGTACTTTTACTCTGGTAGTGTTTAAAGAACACTTTCACAGCGGGTGACTGTTCCAGAAATATTTCATACTACTTTTTCAAACATTGCTTGTGTAAAAGAATATTCACTATACTGCCAAGTAAATATTTTTTATAATTTTAAAGAAATACTTATCTTGAAGGCTCTTTTCATACATTTTACATTTGTGTTTATTGTTGTGGTGTAGCATCAGAATGACCTGTGATGCAGAGTAACTCTTAGGTTCCTCAGCAGTGGGACTTTGATTTCGATCATACAGTTTTGAATCCTAGCTAAGCCCTTTGTGGCTCATTTTTTCAATAAGAGATGTATACTTGGCAATTTGAGAAAGAAACTTTTTGGACTACTTGATGGGACATCTGCTAGATAAATCAGTTTCTAGCTCTTCCTCTATATAGTTTAAGGTCTTGATTCTTCAATTTGGAAGTTCCTAATATTTAATTTAGCCTCGTGGGGAAAATGGGTGACCTTTCAGTTTGTGGAATTTTTTGATTATTAGTTTAGCTTTTCTAGCCAACTCCATGTATCAGCAGAGTCAACATTATTTCACCCACACACAGTAAAATTACCACTGTATTCTTGAAACAGTGAGGTCCTTCCTTTTCTTGTTAGCCTCTTACATTCAAAAAGAGAAAGGTGGCACCTTCATCTTCTGGCTCAACCGTGGCGGCAGGAATGATTCAGTAAGCAGGGAAATAGAGTTGTGTCTAAATCCCCAGTGTGGCAAATGCTGATGGCTTACAGAACTGTTGGTGATGAAACTGTTGTGCAAAAAAAGGCCCATTCTTCCCATGGAATTCATATAAATATTTTGCATTTATTTTTGTAGCAAAATAACTCTGCACATAATGAACAGAACTCTCAAATGTCAACTCCAACTGACTGCCCATCATTCACCCTTAAGAGACAAAGTTCCTTAACATTGCAAAGCTCTGACCCAGAGCAGATCCGACAGAGTTTGCTGACTGCAATCCGCTCTGGAGATGCTGCTGCCAAACTGAAAAGAGTAAGTTTCTTTCTCAGAGGGGTGACAGTGGGTTTATTTTCAACATTCAGCTAATACTTAAGGGAAATTTTTTTCCTACCATTTAAATCTACATAGCAAAGATGCCAGAAGTTACTTTTTTATGTCAGGGGTCATTTTTAAAGTTTAAACTGAGAGAGTCCAGAGTCTTTCACATACTTAAAATTATATCAGGTCTTTTCTCCAGCATAGGCCAGGTGCAGAACATGACTTTGGTTCATCACTGTGTAACTATATTTAGAAAGTGCCCTGGACTCTGATTTTAAGAAATTCTGATAGCACAACAAAGAAGATTCTTTTGGAAACTCATCCCTATTCCAGAAAAAGAGGATTTTCAGTGATGGCAGCCTGTGAGTGTTGTCAGTTATAGCTCCTCCAGGGACCAAAGTAAATGTTAGGCTTTAAGGACCATTTTATAGCTTTAATAAAACAGTAGAGAAAAATCTGGAGAATGTAGATGAGACCTAATACCAAAGCAAGACTTCCTCATGTCTGGCCACAGTGGCCCAGCTCCTGCTGACCGTGGCATGGAAGAGCTTCACAGAGGAAAGCAGAGTTTGCTTTTCTCAGGGCCGACACTAAAGGAAGGTCATGGGAAATTCCCCTCTCTGTCCCCTTCATGGCCTGGAAGTGGACAGGGCAAAGCTTTGCACCACAGCGTCATGCTTCCAGAGGCAGCTGTCTCCCCAAACCTTTCTCTCGTTCCCTCTACACATCCATTAGAAGCACTGCAGTACTGAAGACAAAATAGTCACTCATTATTCTACTGACTCCCCAGGCATTTCATTTTGTGAATTCCTTCTTCAGTCATCTTAGAAGCTATTTAAAGAAGAGTTAAGAAATGTGTTGAACAAAACATTGAGCTCAACAGAAATTAAATCTACACTGGAATAGAAATTTTGCAAAGATGGAAAAAAACAAAAGCAAAGCATCCTCCCAGCCCCATCAGCATTTGCCATGCTCTTCTGGCTAAGTTCCGTTTCCTCTTTTTGCTTGCGTAGAGCAGTGAGTGACGTGCGCCTTCTCTTGAGGATGGGGTGCTCCTGTCTGGGCAGATGGACACAAGGCAAAATAGTGAGTGCTCTCAGCAGTACTCGCGTAACTGAAAGGCTCTGGCTTGAATTGTTTTCGGTTATTTTTAGAGCTTATGTTGAAGTGCCAGATAGCTTAAAAATTTGGTGTAGCTTTAAATATGTCCTGAAATTGGTTTATAGCATAGATTGTGGCAAGTTTACATTTTTGAGGGTAAAACATACCCTTGTTAATAATTTGCACATTCTCATTTATGAAAATGTTTCTACTTCTAGTCTTGTAGGTTAAAGGTGAATTTCAAACCAGGCGCTACCAATAGAAAGCTTTAGCAACTCAATGCTTTGTAATCTTAAGCACATGAGTCCCAAATATTTCACTTGCTGTTGTGGGTGTGAGAAGGATTCACGTGAAGCCTCTGCTTGCTGTGCACTCATGGGCCAGCCCTGAAAAATAGTGGCACATCAGACCCATGGAGGAGCCAAGGAACTACGCAGAAGCTGCCTGACTCTTAAGTCCGTGCTTTTCCTGGGTTGTGATGAACTAATTGCAGAGGACTGCGTATTAAATTGGAAATACCTTTGAGGCCAGTGGTGTTGTATGAGCCAGCAGTGGTGCCCGTGGTGTCTCGGCTGGCTCGGGTCCAGCAGGCCTTTCCCATGGAAAACTCATTGCTTTCCAATTGAGCAGGATGTGAATTATCAGGAAAGGAACCCTAAGTGATGAGCCTGTAATTGTAGCCTATTTAAAGCTCATTACTTTGGTTTCTATTGAGTATAAAATTTTATCTTTCCGAGTAGGAGGTTATTGATAGCCCTGAGTCTGTAGGGTGTTAGTTCCTAATTTCTTTTAAATGAACATTTTATACATACTCATTTTATTTCATTAAAAATGAACAGAGGATCTAGTAATGTTCAAAATATCCACACTCCATGACTAGCATTTTCACTTCTAGTTATATACCCTAAAAATTGTGATTTCATTTTCCATGAGTTAGAGATAAGTATTCATGGAATATTATTCATAATAGCTCCAGATATATATATATATATATATATATATAGCCCAAATACATAATAGAATGTGCAATATTGTATTCAAATAACAGACTCCCACTGCTCAACAGTAAAATGAACAGAATACAACTGACGTGACAGTGTAAATAAAACCATAAAAATAACGGGTGAGAAAGTGCAACAGCATGCAAAACTCATTCTTGGTAGTGATGGTGGCATGGTTGCCGGTCATGTTTAGAAGTGGATGTGGGCTGGGGGTGTGGCTCGGTGGTGGTGCGTACAGAGCCCGAGGGAGGCCCCCTGCTCCATCCAGCCCCAATACGTGCATAGCCATTAAAAAATTCAAACAGGAAAGTAATTGTAAAAATTATGATTGTAGGTTCCTCAAGAGAGAGAAACTTACACAAATTTATACAAAGATTAGTATAAATTGGTATAAAATTCTAGATAAAAAATCAAAATTTGAAGAAAGAAAACTTTAGTAGGGGGCTTGACCCAATTGATTGGCTATTATCTTTGTTTGCCACCACCGGGCTGTATATGATGTTCAGTGAAATTTTCTGTCCATGTATTCTTTTCCCAAAATTGCAAAAGCTTGTGAAATGGACAGAGGTAGGTTCTTACCTTCTTTTGATCTTGTTTTAGTCCCACATTTTTGTCCTGTACTGAAGGTTTTTCCTACTTTCTTTTAAATCCTGACATTTCTTTTGTCGAATAATAATTATATTGCCAAATAAATTCTCCAGCAATTTTGACAGGTTTAGATTGTTTGTCAGAAAGTTGGCTTTGTGTTTTGTCTACATCTCGGCATCTGAATGTTCAGTTTAACCTCAGGTACTAACCTACCTTAAGGCTCTGGTTCATACCGGGGCAGCCACCTTCACTATAATGGTTGGCTCACTTTAGAACAGGTATTTAGTTGATCATGTAATATAAGTGCAGTCATGGACGTGCTGTTGCTACCTTTTTTATATTTCTGAAAAATGTCTCCAAATTTTTGCCTCACTCTACTCCCATACAGTCATAGACATTTGTCTTGTCTTCATGTGAAGCACTAATAAATCTTAACTCTTGATAGTTCATAAATCAGAGGACCAGCCAAATAGCTCAGCGGATTAAAGCGCCTGCAAGCAGGCACAGGGTCAAGGGTTCAATCCCTGGCCTGCCATGCTGGCCCCGCCCCCGGGGCACGCTGAGATGCCAATTGAGACTGGGCATAGTGGCGCATGGCTGTAATCCCAGCTCTTGGGAGGCTGTAAACAGGTGAATCACTATGAGTCCGATCTAGTAGCGAGACCCTGAACACCCTGTAGACCCTTCCCTAAAAAAAAAAAAAAGTTCATAAATCATCTATCGTATTAAAATTTATGTCTGAATCCACCAAATATTTACAGAGAATAAGATTAATCTATTATAATTGGCCTTTCTGGGGCCAAGAAATTCTTCAGCTGCTTTCAGAACGTACTACGCCTACATTAGTCAAATCTGACTTATTAGACTATTACAAATAGTTTGTAAAGGTGAAGTCTGAAACCAAACTGATGAGTGAGATTTTTCCCTTGATAGTAAGTATATTCTTTGAATGCAGAATTTATCTGGTTAGATAGAAGCCTGGAGGAAAATCAGAAGCTGCCGAGTCCCCCAGAATCTTACTGGCTTCTTCTGTTTGCTCATGTGTCCTGCTCTTGTACTTTCTTCATTTGAATTTGAGCAAAAGGTTTCCGGTTGATGATTGTGTATATGGTTTTAAAATAGAAATAGGTGATGAAAGTTTTAATAGTTATGTTATATAATTAAGACAAGTTTATGAATATTACTGAGAACTCTTACAAGTTTAAAGACAGATGTCCAATATTCACATTGTTAAATTCTCAGACATTTTTAAAAAATATCTTTGTTGTAAGTGCAATGTGTGCCTTGAACTAAGAATCCAAGCAACATGCTCATATTTTGGAAATATTTTGCAAAAAGTTACCATATCTCATTCAGGAAATACACCTTAATAGCGTTACTGTGCTCAGCACTGATAGAAATGTGAAGATAGAGAGGCACCAAAATGAGCATGATCTCTGTCCCCAGAATTTATAGGACATTCTGATAATGCCGTCTTGTGTTTAGAAGTTTAATCAACAAATTTTTAAATATCAAAGGAAATGCCATTGTCCTCCCGAAGTAACTGCTCATGCTAGACTGCTATATCAACTTCCAGACCACTTTTAAAATATGTAAATATATTTTGCCTATAAAAATGGCATCCCGAGGAAATCATTCATAAACATGTTTCTCTTTGGAGCATCCCATCTTATTGCATGTACCTCTATACTGTCTTTTTCACGACTACATAGTATTTGACTGTGTGAATGTGACATAATTTGTTTGCTAAATATTGATCAACATTTAACTGGATCCCACCTATGTTACCACAACAAACATCTCTAATCATTTAGAGCCATTAGGGTTTTTTTAAATGCATAAAATAAATTTTCTTTTTTACTTTACAAAGAATTGCAAGAACTGAAATTGGGGCACTAATTAAAATCACAAAAGCTCCTTTTCATTCCACAATTGTTTTTGACATAATAGTCATAAATTGGACTTTTTTGTCCTTTCATATGAAAGCATTTATAAAAGTCATTTATTGTTGTTACTGTTTTTAGTAAATAAGGAATTTTTAAGAGAAGTTCAGATTAATCTATATTTATAAAAATGATAAAAATCATTGTGTTATGAAATTCACTTGAATTTTTTACATTTTCCAAAGTAGTTCTGAAGAGCCAGAATGAATCTAGCTAAAAATGCTCTCTAACAGCTTGCCCTGCAGTCTGTTTGTGCTCTTGTCCTTTATGTTGATTTAGTAATTTTATGACGACAAAGATGTGTTAATGGATTATTTAACTTGTTTGTTGTGGAAATAACAACTCTCATTTTTTTGTTTCATGGAAGGGTGAACATTAACTCGCAATTTTCTGTGATTTATTGAATGAGAAATATGAAATGTTAGCATTTATAATGAAGCAGAAGTTAATGTGATAATTGTGGAAACGTACGCAGCTGTCCGAATTGAAATTGACGGATGCAAGGTGTGTTTGTTCCACTTAGGTTACCGTTCCATCAAATACAATATCTGTGAATGGAAGGTCAAGACTCGGCCACGCCCTGTCCTCCAATGCCCAGGAGGGCTGTTAAGTGTGGCCCCACGTACGCCATCTCCTGCTTCTGCCTCCCGTACTTGCTTCACGCCAATGGAGAATGTGGGCAAATGTATATTCAGATGTACACTAATATATTATCTGTTAAAGTTTGAGATTTTATGCTATGGCTATTATGCCAAAAGAAGAATTATTAGAATTTATAATTTATAATTTGGGGGGTTTTTCATCGTAAAAATTAAATATGCTGCTGTAGAACTTTAACACAAGCTATAAATGACTTTCATTGTTTTTCAAATGAGAAATAATTACCCTTTATTGAAGACACACTCTCTCCAGTGGTGACTTAAAGTATAAATGAAGATTTATAGACTTTTCTTATGAGACACACCAGCAAACAGACCTGACACTTACTGCCTCAGTGTTAGTTTAATTGGAAATGTTTATGTTACATTTCAGGCTGTTTTGTGCTGAAAGAATGATCTAGAAATCAGCGATATCGATTAAGTATATAAATTTCAATTATTTTCATCGATGAATCATTTAGCATACAAGATTAGTTCATTCTTTTTATAATTACAGATCAGTGTCAAATTTAGAGGAGGCATATTTTAATACTGTATTAACATGAACACTTGGTGTTTTAATCTTTAGAGTATAAGTTGCACAGGAAAATTTTAAGTATTTTCTGTACATAATTATGACACTGACACACAAATATTACTTACTTTATGTGCCAGAAGCCTTAAAAATCTTTCTGTGAGAATATTGATAATATTGTACAATTATTGCACATTTGATATGTAGAAAGGAATAGTAGGCGTATATTCATATTGGAAAACTTTATTATTTGGAAGTTCCAGAAATTCTGGTTTAATTCAAGTGAAATGAGAAGATAGTCCTGATGTTGTTCAGATGCTATTATTCTAATTTACTACACATTTACATGAACACTCAAATGGTGAAGCTACACAGCACCTAATTTGGCAAGGCCTAGAGCTTTTCGGTATCTTCTCTCTGCTTCAAGAATTTAATTTCTCATTTATTTTAAAAGATACTTTCAAACAAGCTGATATGAAGTTGTTTTTCCCTGAAGCTGTTGGAATATCTGCTGCTTTAAAAAATGTGATTTCCCCCTCCTGCTTAATAAAAGCAAGTTATATATTTGGAGTGCTTTTTCTTTTTTCTTCAAAAAAGCATAGTTTATGGCAACCAGCACGTTTGTGTACCTTGCCTGAAGCGTGCATTTCTGTCAGCCAGTAAACAAGTGAGTACTAGTAGCAAGGCGTGCCATGTATAAGGGCCTCCCAGTGAACCCCTAGGCCCTGGCCTCCCAGTGAACCCCTAGGCCCTGGCCTCCCAGTGGACCCCTAGGTCCTGGCTTCCCAGTGAACCCCTAGGCCCTGGCCTCCCAGTGAACCCCTAGGCCCTGGCCTCCCAGTGGACCCCTAGGTCCTGGCTTCCCAGTGGACCCCTAGGCCCTGGCTTCCCAGTGGACCCCTAGGCCCTGGC
>NW_004524608.1:8003515-8025739 GCF_000260255.1 Octodon degus
ACCCCTAGGCCCTGGCTTCCCAGTGAACCCCTAGGCCCTGGCCTCCCAGTGGACCCCTAGGCCCTGGCTTCCCGACTCCAGAATCTGGGGGGAATGACATAAAACTCTTCACATAGTTCCTGGTATAGGACACAGGTATTTTTAGTGCAAAATGTTGACGCTATTTTCTTTGACTCAGACTTGGAATAAGACCCTTACACATGGATATTTAAGTCATTATAAACTAATGGAGAAAGAATTTTTGAAAACATACTTACATAATTGATTATCCCCTTAATAAATGTGGACCCACTTCAAATCATAATCAAATACATTTTAATTGGGTTAAAGACAATTTTTAAAAGTAATATTTCAAAGTTTAGGATGTATTAAATACTTTGAAATCTCAGCATGTGAAAAATTGTCTAAAACATGACACAATTTTTAGGGAATTTAAATCCATTGAAAATAACTTACATGTATACCTATAAAAGCAAAAAGATAAGCCACAAGAAAACATTTGCTATATTTAAAAGGATTAATTTAAAAAACAGAGATAGGAAGTCCAGAAGGCCAACAAACATGGAAAACATTCTCCATTGATAATCAGAAATACTATTTTAAAATACATGACAGAGCTGGGGAGATAGCTCGGCGGTCTAAGCACCTGCCTAGCAAGTGCAAGGCCACAAGTTGCATCCCAGGTAGCACATGCCGTGCCTGCCACTGAAACCATGTGTAGTGGCGCCACAGGCCTGTAATCCCAGCCTGCGTAGGCTGAGGCAGGAGAATCAGTACAAGTCTGAGCTGCCTAGAGAGACCTGTACCAAATAAAAGATTTGAAAAATTAAATACATGATAATATTTCTTCAAGTTAGCAGAAATATAAGTTTCAAAATAGTATGTGTTGCCAAGAAGTAGTTGGAGGCCCTTATTTTTGGGAGGAGAATAGCGGGACAGTCATCTTGACAGTACCTAGTACGTTAGGTGACCATGTTACCTCAAAAGTTGCTTTTGCATAAGTGATGCCTACGAAACTGTCTTCAGACTTGTGTATAATGACAGAAAAGGATGATACCCAGTGCTCAACGTTGGTAAAACGTGCAGACAGAGACTTCTCTCCACCAGTCAATATGGAAGAGCTTGAATCAGGAGCCAGCAGAGGGACACACCTCAAGCCAGCAAGTGAGAGCTGGGCAGGGATGCTGCAGACTTGGAAAAGGAAAGAGACAGTGAGAAATTTGTAATATTCTTGGTGATGAAACAGGACAAAAGGGCTGGCGAGATAGCTCAGTGGTCTAAAGCGCCTGCTTAGACAAGCATGCAGGGACCTCGGTTCGATCCCCAGCACCACATGCCATGCCAGCCCCGCCCCCAGGGTGGGCTGAGCTGACCATTTTTTTAAAAAAAGGAAACAGGACAAAAGATCAAACTATAGGGGCAAGAGTTAATAATGTGGGACAGATTTCCCATACCAGAAATCTCAACTGCATTGTAAATACAGGCTTTTAAAAAAGAGGAAAATTTTTAAACCATCCAGTACTGTCTATAGTAGCAAAATTTACTTTAATATGGAAAATCTCCATTTCTTAAGCTCTTACTAGTTCTTACTCTTTATTAGGAATTGAATGCAAAACCAAAACTATGACATTCTAAATAATTTATTGACACTCTTAAAGTATTTTAGCTGCATCTGTGCAGTCATTTGTATATATTGGAGTTAGCAAATACTGTCCGGGGTGTGGGAAGGGAAGAAGAAAAGGGAAGGGAGGGAGAAAAAGGGAAGACTGAGAAATATAAAGGTGTGTCCCAGCCAAGAAGATGAAAAAAAAAACTTGATTCTAAATTATGTAAATCATCAGCTTAAATATTCTTCAAAATACTTCAGTAGCCAACATTTCTCTTAAATATTTCAGTAGTATCTTATTTCCTATCTTCAATAAAAATAAGCAATCTTATTAGTGAATCCAGTTCTGTGGGTTGACTTGTTAATCCTGGTACTCTATTTATACAAGTATTTTTCAAGTTTCTTTCCTATTTTTATCTTGTCCTTCAACTGCAGTATGGTTCAGGGTTGTCTATTTTTAGAGTACTCAAGTACCACACCATGAAAATACTTTAACACTTTACTATATAACCACAGCAGTCCTGCGCTGTGTCTTGCCGGACTGCAGACAGCCACTACTTAGGTGTTTTCCAGCTTAAAGTGTAAGCCCCAGGTTTCCCGGTCATGCCTACATGTTCACGCAGGAAGTAAAAGAGCCATAAAGTATCTGGTTCCCTGTATTTTAGAAACCCGCCAAAACCATGTCTAAGAGTAAGAATACAATGCAAGTGCTCATCAAACCAATAAGTTTGTGTTACCCTGGAACCCCTGACTCCAGTTTTGATTTTGAGGATCCTAAAAGTAATTTTTTAAAGAATCAGGGCAATTTGTTTGACTCGGTTTCTCTTTGACAGCTTTTTCTCAAACCCTCAGCAAGATTCGCTGAAGAACAGGCCTGCATTCCTTTAAGTAGACATTTAAAATCTGTGTGTACATCTTTATACTTGTGTTAGGGGCCTGTCTTGCTGCTAGGAAAAAGTACCTGACAGCCACAAGTTACTCAGGGAAATATTTACTTTAGCTCGTAGTTTGTAGAGGTTTTAGCCCATAGTCAGCTGCCTCCATGGCACATAGAGGAAAAGCAGTCTGTGGCATGGCGGGTAGGATGCGGCACCATATGGAGGGAGGGTGAGGAGTACATACCTTTTGGGTTGGGCCTGAGGTGATCACCCCCACCAGGCTTCAACTCCCAGCATGACACCCAGCTAGGAACCCTTCAGTGAAGTAATCCCATTCACACACAGCCCTGACCCAGTTACCTGCCAAGAGCCCCACCTATGAGCACACGAGGTACTGGAGCACATCTAGAGGTAAGCGAGAGCAGCGTCACAAGGCCAGCGGCAATGAAGAGTGTGGGCATACTTTAGAGATGCTACGTGTCCAGCTCCAGGATGTAACAACCGTGCAAATATCACAGAAAAGCAGATCATGTTTATGGTTTCCATATGCATATAGATTTGTTTATACTATCTATAGTCTTAGGGATATATCTTTATTTTTATTTTTTTTTTTAATTTTATGTGTGTGTGTGTGTGTGTGGCCAGCTCAGCCCACCAGGGGGCGGGGCTGGCTGGCATGTGGTGCTGGGGGATTGAACCGCAGTCTCTGCTTTGCTGAGCTTGTTCTGAATAGGTGCTTTAGACCACTGAACCATCTCACCAGCCCCATAAGGTTTTTTTTTGTTTGTTTGTTTTGTTTTGTTTTGTTTTTTTTGCTCCGAATGCCCTCAGGGGTGGTTTGGCTGGCTGGAGTGTTGTGGGGATGGAACTACAGCAACCTGAGGCTGACAGCTTTTTTTTAGGGATATATCTTTAAAATGGTGCATTGCCATAACTTTTTTTAAAGTACAGCCTGTTTCAGACCTATGTCTAATATTTGTTTGCAGTATTCTTTTTTTTTTTTTTCCCAATATCAGGGATCGAACTCAGGACCTTGCGCTTGCCAGGCAGGTGCTTATGCCGCTGTGCTATATCCCTGACAAACATGGCATAATTAAAATGTTTTATTGCTAAAAACAGCTAAAAGTCATCTGAACTGTTGGAGAGATGTCACCAACAGATCTAAGTTAATGGAAAATTTCAGTTTGTTAAATGAAAAGTGCAGCGTGAAATAAGGCGTAAAAAAATGAGTTTTATCTGGTTTGGGTTAATATTTTCATAGTTTATTCTAGTGAGCTCAATTCTAGATGGCTGTGAGGATTTAGCAAAAAGGACCTGAATATGTAAGTCCAGTGGAGACAACAGTGGCTGCATCCTACCCATCAGTCTTTTGAGGCTATCTGTTGCACCATGTGAGGACAAACAGCCTAGTTTCTTTTTTCTTTTTGTCTTTTTGAGACAGGGTCTCATCGTGCAGTTCAGCCTGGCCTTGAGCTCACTTTGTAGCCCAGGCTGGTCTCCAGCTTGCAATGATCCTCCTGCCTCAGCCTCCTGAGTGCTGAGATTATAAGCATGTGCCACCATGCCCAGCTCTCTGAGCCTGTTTTCATCAAACTCTGACAGTTGGTCTCTTCATTTTTTACCAGAAGTACTTGCTATCCAAAGGTCCCTGGAGCATGCTGGAGATTTGTGCTTTAAACAATGTAGCGAAATGAAATTATGATTGTTGTTTTCAAAAGTTGAACTGGTCATAAAAAATAAATAAGAATGGAGAAGTACATTGTTCCAACAGTGCCTGCTCCAAATAATGTTCCTGATAGGAAGTTCCACTTTCTATCATCCAAGGTTTTGAAAGTAGCATTGTGCAGTGTCTTTCCTTAGTTATGCCAGAGTAGAAGGAAATTACATGCATTTAGAGAGGTGTCAGATCTGTGTTATATTATCATACAGTATCTTTCTTAGCATGTAACATAATTGTAGTTTAAAAGCTTTAATAATTTAATGCCTAGTCCCCCACTAATTTACTCTTCATGTGGGTAGAGACTATCTCTTATTATTTACCCACCTTCCTTCATCCATAATATGCCACACTAACCACTTCTTTCTATATCCCTTTTTTTAAAAAAGAGAATACAAAGTAGCAATAAAGGGCTGGCCAAATAGCTCTGCAGATTAAAGTACATGAAAGCAGGGGCTGGGAGTTTGATCCCTGGGCTTGCACTGCCGACCCTGTCCCCAGGGCACCCTGAGACATTGACTGCAACTGGGTGTGGTGCTGCATGCCTGTAATCCCAGCACTTGGGAGGCTATAAACAGGTGGATCACTATGAGTCCCATCTAGTAGTGAGACCCTGAACACCCTGTAGACCCTTCCCTAAAATACAAAAAAATAAAAATAAAAAAGCTTGAAATGATACAGAATTTCACTAAACAGTATGAATTCAATAGTATTTGTTGTATTGCATAGACGTGTCTTCAAATCAGTTGTTCAGACTACCAGAGACATACATGCTAAATTGGAAAAAGAAAGAAAAAAAAATTACAAGAAATTATGAAAAAAAATGAAAACAAAACAAAGCAAAAAAGTGGTAACTGCCCCTCTCCACAGATCAGCAGAAACCACAGTACAGTTGTGCAGGCCGTCCTGCTTACGTGCATGGACGCAGCTCTTTCCCCCACTCCCTCTCCTGTCCTCATCTCCGTAATTCCTTCCTTAGGAACCGGTTCATGCCCCTTTCACAGTATCCATCATACCCTTCAGATTGTATTTACCCTTTCAGGTTCTTGCACTAGGGAGACAATGCTTAGGGCTATATCCTTTTATAAATATTTTGTTGTCAGTCATTTAATATAAACAAGAAACTGAGTAACACATTACTAGATCTGCTTACTATCACATATCTGATAAACAGGAACCCAGAGCATCCACCAGATACCTCACCTCTAGACCCCTCATTCTGCTTTATTGTCTCTTACATTTACCATTCAGTAAAAAAAAATTTAAAGGATGCATGAATGATACCCTAAGTTAAGTTTTTAGCTTGAGTAGATGAGATACGGATCATTTGAATTTTCTTTTATACTCATTAGAAACACTGATCCCACCACTCTACAAATTCTAAGAAACAAAGAAAAAGCCCACCAGTCGCCAGTATTTACTACACAATAATATGACAATGCAAAACTTCAATCTTAATTATTGTAGAATTCTCTCAGGTTTGAGATAGGTATCAGAGAAATTTTGGGTTAAATTTAATTTACTTAAAATTGTAATAAAGATTCCCATTTAAACGTATTTTATAAGTACAACTATCTTATCATAGAACTCTCTCATAATAGTTTTGGTGTTTTGTTTTGTTTTTCCCCATGGTACCAGGGCCTCTAAACCTTGCACTTGCCAGGCAGGCACTTATGCCCGGCAGCTATCTCCCTGGCCTGCTCATAGTATTTTTTACAATGGCTTCCAAACTGAGAAATTCCTGAAGAGTTTGCGACTCAAATTTTAAATACATTTAGTAATTATTCGCTGTGTAAAGTACTAAGCTTATAACCAACCACCACCTCTCTGTCAGGCCTTTGTTATTTTTAAAAAGGCGAATACTTCTGGCTGTATTTCTGGATTCATGTTCATTTTATATTTAAGCTTGAATTAGTTATTTCCATTTTAATAGATTTTCATAATCAGGCAAATTGGACAATTCCATTATAAACGAAGTACTGTAAGAATCATAAGGGATAACAAATACTAGTTATGAGTACTTATATGTTGTCTTCACAATTTTATTTTGTGGCAAACACTGAGTAACGACAGAGCTTGCTGCATTTGCTAGAATCAGTTTTTCATCTCATCAATACTAGAAAACTAAGTGACTTTTGACCATTTTCAAGGTGAGGAGAAACTCTTCTTTCTCAAAATCCAGATTCCATCTAAGGGATACTGCTCCTCTCTGAAGAAATAGAGTGAGCTGTGGTGAAGTGACTTGCGCAGATGATCTCATTCGGGAGGTACTGAGGGGACGGGGACTCGTCACTGCCAAGTAAGTCACACTTCAATTCCCTCAAGCCTTGAGAAATAATGTGAGGAAAAGTGCAAAAATAGCACAGTCATTCCTTTAGAGTAAGTCAAGCCCTTGGCCTCCCGAGAGCTCCACAGCCGTGAGTTCATCTGTCGATATGCAGGAGAAAGATAAGAATCTTCTCCATGTGGCACATGGCACTTTTCAATATACCAGTGCACTCATCTACCAATACATTTTTGCCAAGACTTCTGCTAAGGGAAGATCCGCCATGCACACTGCTTCCTGCACAGCCACGGACACATGTCGAAGATACTTTTGCCCTCTGCAATATGGAAAATTGCAACAGTACAGAGCTGCCCAAAGCCAGCCAGAATGCAGCTAGCAGCAGCTGTATCCGATTGAAACCGTGGTGAGAATCGAGATTGACAGAGTTGCAGGGCTCGAAGGTTAATGAGTCCACAGTCCTGCCTCCAGGCAGAACTGTCCTGAACCATTCCGGCAAATGACAGCTCAGCCTCTTGGAAAAAAGAAATCTTTCTAATGTGATTCAGTAACATATTCCATTGTCTAAATTTCCGTAACCTCATGAAGTTCTGAAGCGGTCCAAGTCCACACTCTCCTTTTAATCTCCGTATTGACAGAAACATAAAATAATAAATTGACAGAAATGTCAGGGATGCCATGAGCCTTAGAGATGGGCCACAGAACTGGTTATCCTCATCTTTCCTGAGACCTCAGAGAAAAGAGTAATTAGCAAGTCTCTTGAGGCTGTGATTCGACTTACAGTAGTATTTTGAATGTAGCGATTTATTTTTATGTGCAAGATTTGTCATGAATCATTAAATGAAGTTTTTGCCTCGCACTTCACAGCAAGGATGATTGGTTTAGCAAAAGCTATTTTAAGCTCAAGTGTGCATTCACTTCAGTGTGATGAGCTCTCATACAGAAGAAGCAAAGGAAGTGTAGGGCTGGTGTGCAGACAGACCCATGTGTCTTTATTTACTGTCTTGTTAAATTATGTATTTCAGTTTATACTTTCTTACACGTAGTGCTGCTAATAGTGGGTTACTGCCTGACCCTCTCCTCTGGGAATTGGTAATAATGAGTGTAATGGCAACGTCATACAGAGAAAGGAGTGAGAGAGGTGGAGACCGGAGTCCTGGTTCCTTGTCCACTGCTCTCCACTGATATGTTGCCCAGACGCTGAACTCTGAGCTTCCGCATTGCTGTCACTTTCAAATTGGAGCTAATAATACCTTTGTCTTGATAAGGAGCAGTGCTGGTGACGTCATCTTGCAGACTCCAGCATGCCTGTCAGCCGCCCTCTCCATTCCTCCTGAATGCTGATGACTGAGTGAGGGACCAGCCTGCCTGCTCTGAGGCTGTCCGCTCTTCTCTTCTGCGTGAGGCCTCATCTCTCATCTTCTCAAGCCATGGTGAAATCTCCCTTAGGGAACTCAGGGGTCAGAGCAAAGAGCTCTGCCGGTGCCAACTGAAAACTGATGTCAAGATAAATAAATAAACAAACTGATGTCAGACTTTAGCTTCAGTTTTTAAAACTCTGTGCATGAGACATGTTTGCTAACACAAACTAGGTGGAATTCGGGTTCTAAAACACTATATTCATGTTTAGAAGGCTGTGATAGAAGTGCTTTATACAAAGGATAAAGAAACTTGACTCGGGCTGGAAGATAGCTGAGTGACATAAGCGCCTGCCTGGCAAGAGCAAGGTCTGGAGTGTGATCCCAAGTACAAAAGATACACTGTTTTTTAGTTCACAGAATTAAGCAGTCACTAGCGCTGTGAAGTAGAAATGCTGTTGTCTTCACTATTTGGGATAGATTAAAATAATTTCTTATATCAAAGAAATATGTTCCTATATATAACACAGAGATAATTTTAAAGACCACTCCTGTCATCCCGAGAGCCACTAATAATATTTAGGTATATCTTCTCTCTGTATTTATAAAGGTAGGACGGCTTTCAAATTTAACTTCTGCCATGTATGGTGCCAGTCAGATTTGAGCAAGTTGTTTAGCTTTTCTAAGCATCTGCCACTGCATCTGAAAAGTCATACCCGTGTCACAGAATTATCATAAAGATCAGTGAAATAATGCACAAAATAATACTGCATGGTACATGGTAAACTTTCAGTGAAGTCCACTGCTGTTATTACCTTTACTTTCTGTTTTAAATGAAAAATGATGAAGGGAAGGAGATGGAGGTCATTGCTCAGCTGTTGTGACCTGGGCTTTTGGGAGTCTGCAGCATGGGAAATCAAATGGTTTTCACAAATCACAAAATATACAAATAACTAAATGTTGATTACGTAGCCCTGAAGGCTGTGATGTCATAATTTACTGCAACAGACCTATGAGACACATAGCTATTACTTTTATTCCCATTTTACAGATGGATATAATGAGTTAAAGGCAGTTTAACTGACATGCACAATCTCAGAGCTGAGTGACAAAACTAAAGTTTGGATACACTCTTCCCTAGTTCTGAGGTCCAATTTGTAGAAATAGATATAGAAGAGTTTACTGTTTACTAGGAATATTAGTAAACATTGAAGTTAAAAAGCACACTATATAACTCATAAGGAGAGAAGTGAGATAGGTAATAGCAGAGAACAACAGGCACTGAGTGGCCTACGCTCTTAGCTAGGATGTCGTAGTGCTTCCCAGTGGCCTTGGTGCCCCTCCAGTATGGTTACAGGGCTTCTCACTGGGCCCATTCTTTCTGAGCTTTGTGGGTAGTAGAAGTGGTTGGACAGCAAGCTGTGTTCTTAGAAAAGTAGATTTACGCTACTCCTGGAAACTGTGGTGTAAGAAAGACTTTGGCATAAAACAAGGCTGAGAAGAAGGTTGTTTCCACTGGCATGGATTTGGAAACCTCAGTAGACAATCCAAACCCTAAATTTCCTTTTTCCTATGGGCTGAATTCCATCCAGGTTGTATTCTTTATGTGTCTATGCAGCATAGACACAAATGCTCCTTATTTGTTCCTGCATAATATTTCATTGAGTGGCTATAATTTGAATAGAAACAAGATTGCTCAGTCACTTCAGACTCTCCGTGTTCATCTCCTTTGTGCGAGGGGGAAAAAAGGAGAAGAAAAGCATCCAAGTCCACAAGGGTGGACAAATAAGAAAGATGATTTCTGTCAACTTTGGGGGGAAACTGCTACATGCAGATACTGCTGAGGAAAGTACAAACTGGTACATTCCTTTTAGAAAACAATTTGGCAACGTTTACAAAGTACTATAAATGTTCATGCTGCTTGGCACAGCTTTCCCATTCCTGGGAATTTATACTAAGGCAATACTTAAAAAATATATAAATGTAGGAACAATTCAAATGCAGTGTTAACCATAAATGAAACCTAAGGAACAAACTTTGTTCAGCAAAAGAGATAAATAAATTTCCTTGGAATATTTTGCTATCTCAAATAATTATAAACATGAGCTGCCTAAAAATAGAAAGTAAAAGTTAAAAATCAGAGCATCAAACGACTCGTATTCTTTGATTATACCATCTAACATGAATAAACTGGCAGGCAGTCCTAATGAGCAGAAGCAGTAGTGTTTAGAATATGGACTGTATAGTTTTTTCTTAAATTTTTTTGTATGTTGCTTGAAAAACACAAGTTAGTAAGATTGACAAATGGATGAAAAGGTCACTCTGTCACTGTAAGATCAAGTAGATGTTCCTTTCCACCCTTAGTGACCAAGCCCTACTAGCCAAACATGACAAAGTAAAGAGTTGGTATGTGTAGGTCTTACACATAAACTAGCCACCACAGTGAGAACAGAGATAACAACAAACTTCTGAATAGGATCTTCAAATTACAGTAAGATCTCACTGCAAAATTTAGTTCCCTCTCTGTGTCTCTGTGTCTCTCTGTCTCGGTCTCTGTTTCTGTCTCTCAGTCTCTGTCTTGGTCTCTGTCTGTGTCTCTTTCTGTCGCTGTCTCTGTTTTTGTCTGTTTCAGTCTCTGTCTCTGACTCTGTCTCTCTGTCTGTCTCTCTGTGTGTCTGTCTCTGTCTCTGACTCAGTCCCCCTCTTTGTCTGTCTCTTTGTCTGTCTCCCCCCACCCACACCCACACCACCCCCAACCCCTCCCCACCCCCATCTCCTTTCCTTAAGCTAGACAATGATCCTGCTCCTTTCCTTTCCCCTAGCAAAGTGCTTTCTCTGTTTCTCAGCATGGCTCTAAGTTCCCTTTCCTTTAGCTGTTGCCTTGATTTGACAATTTTACCTTTTGTTTCTATTTGTTATTCACAGGTAATTCTCTACTATAGTTTTTACCCTCACTTTGTTTTGTGTCTCTTTTAAAGATATCCTGGCTAACTAGAAATATTTTCATGTCAGTACTGAAAGTGCTGAAAATTTAATGCAGTTTTAGCTCATAAATAGAACTTTATTTCTTTAAATAATTTCTGAGAGCTAAATAAATGATCATGGTTTTGGGTCACAAAAACATATAATTATTCTGTCTTCTCCTCAAACTGTTTTACAAACAGAGAGCAGGCTTACACTTCTGTACATTTATTCAGTACAAATATACACTTAATTAAACAGTACTTAAATATTGTTGTCATGTTGGGTATTCACCATTTTTACAGTGATCTTTTTGTATTGCTAGTGGTTTATTTGCTGAGATATTTATATGGGAACATTTTCTTTTCCCAAGTAAATCAGTTCCGTAAAGCACTTTCAACTTAACTATAGGTATTAATTTTCATTTTTTGGTCACCAAGTCTTGACTATAGAGAAGAACTAATTTGACTCTCTTCTTTGACTCTGACCTCTTAATATCTGAGAATCTTGAACTTTGCTATAAAAACTTGGGCTTCTCCAATTGGGAATGTAACATCATTCATTGACTCCTGGTTTGCAGAGCTGACCTCTAAGAACATTTCTAAAAGCTGTTTTACCACTATACCTGACAGCTTCAGCAGTGTCGTCTTGGTGGAGTTACATGCAAATATTTACATCTTTGCTTAACAATACTCACTGGAATATAACAAAAAGCAGAACTTGATCCTTTCCCTATTGTGGGTTCTTTACCTCCCAAATGGGAGATTGTTGCTTCATCTCTAAGGTCTCTTTTAGGTATATCCTCTATTAAACTAACAGGGTTTTTTATTTTAAGAATCCTAGATAACACATTTTGGTAATAGCAAAGGTTTTGTTATTTCTATTATTATTATTGTTTTATTTTTTTGCATAACCGAGGATTGAACTCAGGCCTTTGCACTTGCCAGGCAAGTGCTTATTCTACTGAGCTATCTCCCCAACCCCTTTGTTATTTCTAAAGTAAGATATATTAAGTGATTCATGATTCAGCATTTATAGAGTTTACTAGGATTGACAATTGACAATTGCCATACACAGGTATATTTGTATTTCCAAATATATGTGCCTTGAAGAAAGAAATTTAAGTATATAGGTTGCCCTGCATCCTTAGAAAATTGAACAATGGTGAGAAAACATGATAAAATAAAACAGGGCAGAAGATGGAGGGTAAAACTTGCCTTGAAAAGTAGAGCATATACCTTAACTATTTCTACTATCATGATACTTGAAAGAAGGATGGGCATATAGTGGTATCACTTCCACATTCACTATTCTAAGTGCCTGGCAGAAGTAAGTTTATTAGTAGGTATTTTTAAGATGAAGCATCTATGGTCCCTCTGTGGGTACTTTTATAACATGATTTCCATCGCCACAGTTTCTCAGTAACAAATGTGTTACACAAGACACAAGTATATATAATCTTCTTAAACTTACTAAGCCAAGCTGAATAGCCTCAAGGTCATCCAGGCAAGGTTTTGGCTTCTGTGTGAGGACGGCCGCAAGCTATTTAAGGAATATCGGCTGCTGGAGAGCGTGGAGCCAAATGCGTCGCTCATCACTAGCAAGGGCGTGATTACAGGATGCTACCTCCACTCCTGTGCCACTCAGCTTAGATATTCTTATTTGCCCTTCATTTAAGACACATATTAACTTAAAAATACTTTTAATCTCTCTGTATTTAAAAAGTCAGTCATCTACCTTCTGTTGCTTTTGGTGTATGTCTGGATATAAATAAAGAGAAGCTAAATAATTGTTATGATTTGCAGGAAGCCCAAGGGCCAAACTTAGGAAAAACATAACCCTTTAATTATTTTTGTGCAAGAATGGAATGTTAGTAATCATAAAAATACATAGTATCTTAAACCATAAATTTGTGCAGTGACAAAGTTAGTGTGGGAAAATGAATGATTCAAATAAATAAATGGTTTTACTTAAAGTAACCTTAATGGTACTTATAAATTAAATGGCATATGAACTCCAAATAGTGTCTAAGTCAATATAAAAATTATAACATTTAAATTTTTTCAACCTTTAAAATGGCACATAGAAGTTAATTTACAGGGTCATTCTTACGAAAATGCCTATGGCATCTACATTAATGTACAGTGAAAGGGTAGTAATCAGTAAAGCTTCTGTGATTTCCATATGAATCAACAGTGATACATCGCTTACTGTAACACTCAATTACATCACACTTAATTTATGTGGAAATGTCTAGATATGCTTAAAATATCCATGGTAAATCATTTTCATGTCTTAGTTAAACACTTATGTTATGCACCGCTCTTTAAATACTGAAATAATATTTTTTACATAACTACCAGTTTATGCTGGAAGGTTCTAACACCAAATATTATTTGCTTTGTGTGATCCAGCGCTTCTATCATTCAAGTATTTATTTTCTTGTTCTGTGCAAATGATTCTAACATGCAGAGAATGCTTATTCCCATTTTGAGGACATTATAATGTTTTTAGCTCAAAATATTACTATATTAATGTAGCAAATATCATAGTGAGCTACAGTCTCTCTAATAATGATAAATGCTTGGACTGTGACACTCATTTTCCCAGTAATAAGCTGCATAACTATGTACTGAAGGATAAGTGTTCTACTTCCAGATTCAATTAGTTTTTTATTAAAGAATATTTAAGAAATGAGTTCAATGTCATGGTAGAAACTAGTTTAAATGCCTTCCTTGTCTTTTTGAAACAGACTTTCACTATGCAGTTCAGGCCTTGAACTCACTTTGTAGCCCAGGCTGGCCTTGATTGTGCAGCAGTCCTCCTGCCTCAGCCTCCCAAGTGCTGGGATTATAGGCATGTGCCACAACATCGGACTTGAAATGCCATTTTTATGATTAGCATAGAAAATATTTTACATAAAGTTGGGTGATATTTCTTTTTGTTTTATGAAAAAAATTTATAACCAAATAATAAGAGAATAGCAACATAGTATATCATTAACTTCAAAGTAGTTACTGAGCACAGACATAAACCAAAAAGATTCTTACACAAAAAAGAAAGGTAATAACACAAACTTTCTTTTCAACAAACTAAGATAAATTTAGAAAATTACAATCTGGGGCCAGGGAGATGGCTCAGTGGAATAAGCGCTTCCCCGGCAAGTGCAACGGCCTGAGTTCAATGCCTGATTCTGCAAAAAAAAAAAAAAAAAGAAAAGAAAAAGAAATTACAATCTAATAATAACTTCCCAGGCATAGTCCCTACAACTATAACATTTGGAAAAATAGGGGAATCCTCAGGCTTAAATTACTACTTGATGAAATGTTTCAATCAAATAAACTCTATTTGGAAAAAAATTGACTACTTGAAATAGGAATAATTTTTTTTTTTTTTTTTTTTTTGTTACTGGGGATTGAACTCAGGACCCTGCACTTGCCAGGCAAGTGCTTATTCTACTGAGCTATCTCCCCAGCCCTCAACTACTTGAAATAAAATGCTTCTCCTAACAGGTCTAACTGTTAAGTAGCATAATTTAGTTAAGAGAGTAACATAATTTTATTGAGTGATGCAAATTTGTATTATTTTGATGAGATATCAGTTCAGAATTCACCTTTCTTTTTGTGTCATCGTCCAGAAAAGTGGATCAACAATGAATTAGGAAATTTTACCAGTTGTTTCTTGGTTGCAAAGACCCTATCACCACCCATAATACCACAGCAACAAAATATAGTAAAAATGGAATGTAGGTATTACTGGGTGTGTTCTTCTGCTGAGAACTAATGGAGTTTTATGACTCTCTTCCTGACTTATACTTTCCTTCACCTTGAATCTCAGGGTCAGTGTTCTTTATCTGGTAAGGTGAGGAATCTAAGGCCTTGACATGTGGTTAGGTGAGGGATCTAAGGCCTTAACATTGTCTTCCTTCCCCTTAGTGTAGTGGCAATGAGAATGAACCAACACAATAACACACTAACAGTATTACCAATTTTTTAAAAATTTTGTTTACTTACGTAGAGCATGAAGAACTCTCATTCACCAGGGCAGACTTTACCTTCCAATTTCTTGGAGTGTTACTGTGTCCTATGTTGGGAGAATTCATCTTCTTTTGACTATCAGAGTCCAAAATTAGAAGGACAGTAAACAAATGGCAGTGAGTCAGCAGGTATAATCCAAAGAACGTCCATCTTGTTTCCCAACCATAGAGTTCCAGATCTGTCCATAATAGCTAAGGAGAAAAGAGCTCCATGTGGTTGTCATCTGTTCAGAATATAAATAATGTTTTACAGTATAACATATTAAAGTTCACCAGTTGTTTATCTTTGCATAAAACTCATCTGAATCTTCACTGATGAGCTCTTTCTGAGTAGTGCAATACGTAATAACACCAGGCAATCCCTTAAACATTAGCTACTACCTATTTATTTCTCTAAATGTTAGAGACAATTAGAGAACTGTTTTGTTTAAACTGAAGCAATTTTGCATGAGATATCAAGCCTTGCTTTATGACAGCAGATAGTGTAATGACAAAGAAATGATCAGTCAAGCAAAGCCAAACAATTAAAAATCCCACATGAAAATGCAAAATCAGAATAAATATCCACTAGGCTGATTAGATAGTCTAGTGGACTAAGTGCCTGCATAGGCAAGTGCAGGGACTGGAGTTCGACCCCTGGCACCACATCCCGAGTCTGGGAATGTAGGGCATGCTTATAATCCCAGCACTGGGGAGGCTGAAAATAGGAGGATCACTATGGATCTGAGCTACGTAATGAGACCCTGTATCAAATACAAGAAGAAGAAGGGGAAGAAGAAGGAGGAAGAGGAGGAGGAAGAAATATGTACTGCAACAAGGACAACTTTTGCTCATCACTACCATAGATGGTAATTTCCAAATAGTATTTGGTCCCTATTAAAATGTTCATCAGGAGCTCATGATGGGTTGCTGCTTCTAGAAATTGGATCATTCATCAAGGCCATATTCTTACCACCTTTGATCAGAATTCTTATGCTGTTGAAACCAGGAATATTCTTCATTCCTGCCAACATGAACATTTGGTTCCTGCGTTCACTTCTATTGCTGAGAAAGTTGACCTGTATTTACTGAATGTGTCAACTTATTTGCAATATATACCTGTAATAAGCATATAAGTTCCCAAGAAACATATAGTCCTCATTGGTACCCTTGGGAGATGAGTTCCAGGAATCCATACATACACATAGACATCAAATGCGTGAATGGTCAAGTCCCTTACATAAATTGACATAGTATTGCATATCACCTGTATTTAATCCTATTTAGGGAGTAACAACAAGGTAAAAAGTTTGTACATTTTT
The DNA here is from genome assembly GCF_000260255.1 of Octodon degus. Taxonomy (NCBI): domain Eukaryota; kingdom Metazoa; phylum Chordata; class Mammalia; order Rodentia; family Octodontidae; genus Octodon; species Octodon degus. The sequence continues at coordinate 8,019,657 of NW_004524608.1, forward strand.
GGTGTAAATACAACTTGTTCTTTTCAAATATTTTCAATCTGAGGTTGATAGAATCTGAGAACACATAAACTGCCAATGTGGAAGGCTGACTGTATTCACCTTCTGAGCTCATTACAGAGGTCCTAACCCTTCAACATATTCTTTTCCCAAACTCCCTCTATAATCCTCCAATTCTGTTTTTCCTGAGTGTCTGGTCATCCAATAAACCTATGACCCACTGAGTTGGTGTAAGTTTGCATGCATTTTATCTTTACTGCGTAAAAATTAACCCATTCTTTAAGGTCTCAAAATAACCATTTTATTAGAATCATGAACTCTGCATGTGAAGGGAGGCACAGTGGGGATGGGTTATTTCTGCTCTGTGATACCTGCAGCTTTAGCCACACAGTCTTGAAGCATGGAGATGACTGAGTGTAGGCTGGAACCATCTGCAAGCTTAATGTCTGCTATTGCAACAGTGCTAATCCAAAGACTCATGACTGGAGGACCTACATGTGGCCTCTGTTGGAAGCCACATACCATGACAACCATAGGGTACTGTTATTTCATTACAAGTGATTACAGGAAATAAATTAGCTGTTTAGCCTTTGCATGCTAGGATCAAGTAAATCTAAATTTCATCCCTAGAATGGTTAGGATTTGAAATCCCTGCTGCCACAATGAGGCCAAACAAAATTACCTGCATCCTGCCAACTTCCCCCAACTGTATTCTGAAACTCACTATTGGTAACAATTTTTGTTTATGTCAAAGTCCTCATTTAAAGAAAAAACTAACTCTGGTTATACTAATTAGAAAAGGATGACATGGGAGGAATATGGTTTGGCTCAGGGTATCTATAGGTAGAATTATAGAACCATGCTCAGGAAATGGGACTGAATTAGAGAATGGGAAGCGAAAAATGTATCTAAGATCACACATCTTCTGACGGCAGCAGAAGAGCCCACCCCACCCCACCCCCAACCAGTAAACTTTGGTTTGTTAGTTGCCCAGCTAATAGTTCCAGTTACAGTTCCTGTTACTTTTATCTCTTACAAACAAATGGTCACCGTGATACATAGCTGGTCCTATTGTATGAACCAATCCCCAGTTGACAAGCCATTCTGCTTCTGTACTTCCTGTTTGCGTGTCCCACATAAACCCTAGACCACCCGAGATCAGAGCCTGATATGTTGGGAATGATCCCAATCGGTGCCTGTGGAAGTCAGTAAATCTGCCTCCAAGTGTCACTTTGGTGTTCGAGTTTGCCACAGCATCATAAGACATTGGCAACAGCAGTGACACTAAGGGTTCTTACTGCTGCTATTGCTGACCTGAATACCAGCTACTCTGGTTGACTATATTTCTTAATGGCTCTACTGTTTCCATAACAACTCCTAATTACACTTTGAAAACAGATCTAACATTCCTACATTGAGCACCCTTGGCAAAACCTAAATGACATAACTATCTCTTAGCTCTTCAGATGAGAGGAGGCAATGAATATTCTTTCCAGTTTTTAATGGAAGTGGAGCTGTTTTCCCACTTCTACACAATGTAATTCCTCCCAAATAATAAGGGGACTTAGATTACATGTACACAAAAGAAAAGCCAAAACCATTTGAGCATACTTATCTGATTATGTAATCATTAAAATGATTGAGTGAATTAAAAGTAAGATTTAGTTTACCAAACTGCATTAATAGAAAGAGCCCCAAATTTCTAACCTTCTTTAGTTCTCTCATTTACAAGGAGAGTTTGGCCTCTGCTCCCTAATTTTCATTGTACCTTTAATTCCCTTCTCTTTAAAAAAAAAATTATGAGTGTTATTCACAGAAGCTCATCCACTGGTGGAACCATATGCCTTGGGTTTGGCAGCATCTACTGCACTACTTTAAAGAAATTCTAAATGAATTAAACTGGCTGACTTTTGTAAGTCCAATAGATTGTTTCAGGTGTGTGTACACAAGTACCATTAAAGACTTTTGAAAAAGATGCTAAATTTAGTGTTTAAGCACCTAATTTTTCATTGTGAGAGCAGGAGTTTGGAAATTTATTTTTCACTTAGTCTTATTTTTCTTTCTCATCTCCAACACAGACCTGGAGATACCTGTAGACTAGAAAATAGCAAACTCAGGAACCACACTTTCCACAGAGATGACTTGGGAAATCCCAAAAGAGTGACTACAGAAATTCTTTTATGAAAGACTTAGTCCCAAGGTTCTTTATAAGGAAATTTGGGGACTTTCCATTTAACTCACCTCCCCTGAGTCATTCCTCAGTGGGCTACATTTTACTTGAGGATGATCCAATCTTTTCAAGCCACCACAGGATCTTTCCTTTCCTTTTTAAGAAATATCACAAATATTCTTGGGTGGAAATGTATTGTCTGTCTAGAATTGCCTGGGGTTCCCTTTAGTGTATCTGTTACAGATTTTCACAAGGGAAATATAGGGAATCCCCTGAATCAATATTTTGGAAATATATACTGAGCCAATACTAAATCTTCAGAAATTTTATACATGGTGGTTCCCACAGTACTCATATGAATGACACAGAACTTTCAAAACAAAACAATGTCTTGTTAATTCAGAGAATCATATTTATCATTTTTATAAAATGATATTCTTTCAAGATTTATACAGTTTGTGGATGGATTTGTCTAAACTTCCAAAAAGAAAAGGATTATGAGAGAGAAGTCATATCATTGAAATAGCCATTCAACAATGCTGTGTATGACGAAGAGCATGGTATTTGGAGACCTTTGGTTCTGTTTATCCCATCTGAGTCGTTTTGGTGTAAAAGGGAAATTCCCAGTGAGGTTCTGGGCATGACCACTGGGCGTGCTCCAGTCTCTTCAAAGCAGCACTAGATCCAAACAAGATTTCAATGAAGCTGACAGGCGAACCATCTACCACACTCACCAAGGGCCTGCCTTCCTGGTTAGAGAGAAGTTCACTCAGCAGGAGGTATACTTGGAAGTGATTTTTGAACCAGATGCACTAGGGCTCCAAATCTTGGCAGCCCACAGTGGTTGCATTTCATCACACAAACACAACTGAAGATTACTGATTTGTTGAAGATTTACTAAGGTAAATTTCCTAAGTATTGTATGAAAATTTTTATTTTTCTCATAATGCACCAAGATTTAAGAAACAACAAAAACATAGATGAGGGGGTCAGTAAAGATGACCTACAGAATAAGCTGGTAGAGAAAAAAAAGCAAAAGGATTATGCACATGCTTCTATTGTATTAAAATGATTCTCACAGGGTCAAGAATAATATGATCTGGTGGTACTTGCCTGTAATCCCAGCACTTGGGAGGCTGAAAACAGGAGGATCACTATAAGTCCAATCTGAATAGTGAGACCCTGTAGACCCTGTACTAAATACATTTTTATAAAAAGGGGGGAATAATGTGATCATTATAACAGTGAACTGACATATATATTGCTTAACTTCATGGTATAGGTATATTATTGTACCCACTAGCTAGGGGTAAAAACTAAGATGAAAGAAAAAAAGAGAAAAGAAGATGATCAGTTATGTTGCCCAATTATACTTAACCAGTTAATAGGATCTGAAGTTTGAACTAAGTGACCATTTGCTTAGCTCTACTACTGCCTATGAAGAATGTATAAATATATACTTTAAACTAAATAAACAAGTAAAATGTATAAATGATATAACTACTTGTATAAATGATGTACAAATGATGTATAAATGATACAACTACTTCTAGTATTATTTTTTAAACCTCTCCCATACTCCAATATAATTGTTAATAACTGCTTTATTAGAGTCACCTATCCAGTTTAGCAAAATATATTATGGTATTCCTAAATAGTAGAAAAATGTTGGTGTCGATATGACTTGTCTAATGTTGCTAAATTTTGCACATGTGATTCAGGTTTTATGCGTGTATAAACAAAAGACTCTTTTTGATAATTTTATGAGGTTAAATGAAGATGCAGATTGCATTAATGATTTACATAGGCATTATAGATTTTCTGAAGGAATTATTTCAATGGCCTTTACCAACCAGAATCAAGATTGGTCTAGCAAGATAAACTTGCTGAAAAGTACATGCCATTTTTAGGGTCCCATCATATCAACCCCCCAAGGGACATCTCTTAATGTCTTATCCAAATAATATTTTATGAAGACTCTCTTGTCAGTTTGTTAGGTTGTTTTATAGGGTTTTTATTTTATGGTATGTATTTAGATCAACATTATATACTCCTAAGAAAGAACTCTTCAGAGAAGCATGCATATTTCAATATCTGTGTCCTAAAACTTGGGGCACAGGTTTTGTGTGGAGGAGCTCAGGAAGACTGGGGAAGTTCTCAACCCATCACTGAGTCCTGTCCCTGTCTCTTAATAACTCTCTAATCACCTCTTCTTTTCTTCTCCAATGTTTTAAATTAGTTCAGGCCTCAGCCTATTTCACTTGGATTATTGAAATGTCTTCTCAGATTCTTTCTTCATACTTGAGTCAGAGTGTCCTTTACAAAACAAACATTACATCATGCTGCTTCCCACTGCTTTAAGCATCCCAGCTTCATTACCAAATAGCTGCAACTTTGGCAAAGAATTTTATTTTTATTGTTTCAAGTTTTTAAAATCTGTAACATGGAGACTAGTAACAGTCCCTAGCACACATGGCAGTCATAAAGAATGAGATAAGTTTAGAGCAAGAAAGAGCACTACAAATATGTCACATAAGGACTCATATTATTTAGAATGACACCCAAGTTCACTTGCAGGGCACTCAGCATCGCCTTGCTCCTGCTGTCCCCTCTGGTTCAAAGCCCTGCCATGCCATACCATCTCCTCCTCGGGACCCACAGACTTTTGCTCTACCCTTACTGAACAATGTGGAGTTATTTTAAATGTTTCATTCTTTCTCTCATCCTAGGTTTTTGCACATGCAGCATTCTTCTGTAGAAAGTCCTCTACGAAATTTGGCTTACTAAGTTCTACCCATTCTTTAGGACTTAGTTTCATAGTCATTTTCTTCGCAAAGGCTTTTCTGGTCTTCAAACCTGGGCCAGTTCCTTTTTCTTACTAAATGCCGTTTAGTGCTGTATTTGTGCATTTAGCTGTGACAGCAAAGTACCATAAATTGAGTGGCTTACAAACAAGAGAAATTCTCCTCAGGAACTCTTGTGATTGAGGCAGCTACACATTCAGCCTCTGGTGAGGGAGTGTTTTCTGATACAGAAAGAGTTCTTTGTTAGGTATGAGGACCTCTCTGGGCCCTCTTTTATAATGGCACTAACTTGTTTGTGAGGGCTCCACCTTCATGACTTAATAGTTTCCCAAAGGCCATCTCTTCTAGCACCGCTTCGTGCATGGTTAGGATTTCAACATATGAGGTTAGGGGCAGCCCATGCAGATCGTAGCAGGTAACTTGTGTTTAATCCTGTTTTGTGTAAGTCTGCTGTAGCTGCTTGCTTCTTGACTATCTTCTGTGTTTATACGTAAGATTCTTGGAGGTAACATTTTCTGGTAAGTGAGCCTGTCTAAGTGTTTGATGCATGCAGCATATGTAATAAATGATTGAATAATGATTAATCGGTCATTTATAGCATACTAAATTTGTAAGTTCAAAACTGAAATAAAGCAAATCAAAAAATTTTGGTAGCGGGGCTGGGGAGATAGTTCAGTAGAATAAGCGCTTGCCTGGCAAGCTCAAGGGACTGAGTTCAATCCCCAGGTTCCACCAAAAAAATAATAATAATAAATGTTGGTAGCAATTATATAAACATGTTTTATCCTCAAAATATTCAAAATCAAGTATCTTACTCAAAATGTAATTTTTAACTCATTATATATCACATATTTAAATGTATTATCACAGTTAAACAAATGTACTATAAAAATATGAATAATGAACAAGCAAATTACGTGTTGTACCAAAAACGAAAAAACCTCTTGGTAAACCGAACATAATTCTAATTCATTCTTAAATGTATATTCTTGGTTTTGACTTTGTTTTTTTTTTTTTCTTTTTTTTTCAAAGTTTTATTGATAAACAGATAGCAATGAGACAGTTTCAAATCAAATCAGAAGTACAGTTTCAACAAATAATACACTGCATAT
>NW_004524608.1:8026921-8028618 GCF_000260255.1 Octodon degus
GTCTTGCCTCTAGCCTCTTTTCAGGGAGTTCTGCTGAAGGGTTCCTCACTGGGCCTGCACTCTGGGTCAAATGAAGATCCGCGGGCCCTGGGTGGTCTCACTCCCATGCCAGGCCTGGGCCCCGGGTCGTCTCACTCACTTGCTGGACCTGCACTCTGGGTCTATTCAGGATTGCGCAGCCCTGGGCAGTCTCACCAAAATTTTTTAATGTCTATATATTCTAGACATTAGTCCTCTAGCTGGAGTGAATACAGCAATTTTTTTCCCCATTCGGTAGGCTGTCTCTTTACTGTGTTGGTTGTTTCTTTAACATAGACATTTTACTAATTTAAAAAAAGTATTTATCATTTTTGGGAGACAGAGCCTTACTTAGTGCAGGCTGGCCGTAAACTTGCTTATGCAGCTCAGGCAGGCCTCAAACTCAGGATGATCCTCCCACCTCGACTTCATGCTTGGCTCCATGAACTTTTTAATTTGATTTAACATCATTTGTTAATTTTGATGTTATTTATTGTGCAATTAAGTTTCTTTCAGGAAGTCCTTGCTTAAACCTATGTCTTCAAGAATTTTACTTATTTTATCTTACAGCAGATTGTTTCTGTTATAATACTTAAATATTTGGTCCTTTTTGATTTTATTTTAGAGCATAGTGAGAGACTTGGGTGTAAATGCTGTCTTCTGCAGGTGGATAGCCAGTTTTCCTAGCACCATTTTTAAAAAGAGGTTATTTTTCCCTCCAGCGCATGTTGTTGGTCCCTTTGACAAAGATCAAATAGCTTAACGCACTTATTTTTTTTCTGCATTCTCTTTTCGGCTGCCTTGACCTAAATGTTTGTTGTTGTGGCATTACACTGGTTTTATTCACTGTTGAAATCAGGATGGTGATGCTTCCTGCTTTGCACTTGTTGCCGGGACTGCTTTTTGTATTCTGGGTCTCTTTCATTCTTTATTTCATAGTTTAGAATATGTATTTTGTACAATTCATAATTCTTATCATAGAAAACTAGCAATGCATACACCAAATCTATTCCAATTCAACTTGAATCTTCATAATAAAAAAGTTCAACAAAGCCCCTTGATGCAAATTCTTTTGGGTCTCTTTATTATGTTTTATGTCTTGTAAATTATATTGTCTTCCAATAAGCCTTTCATAAATCTCAAACATATTATTATGAAAGTAAATTGTTAGCAATGGGAAATTTTTGTTTCTTCATAGAGATAAAATGTAGCAATGGATATATGTTTAAACTCAAGGACTACATCCTTCTCATCAATGAGGTAAAGAGGAGTAGGTTTGTAGTGGTGAAGAGCAAATACTAAGGCCAGTGAACTAAGTGTTTTCTTTAATCTAAAAGATTGAAGAGGTGTGGAGTGCTTCCTGCTAACCTGCGCCGGCGGGACCAGTCCCAGCCCAGGCGCAGTGTGGGCCGGACCCTCTCCCACCACCCCCGGGCTGCCCCCCACCACTCCGCTGTACCTCCCCCAACCCTCCTGCCGAGTAGGAATTTCTGCCTAGTTCCAGGAACCCCCAGACGCAGTCCTATCCCAGGTCCGCAGCAGGAAGGAGTTGAGCACAGCAGCCAGACCTAAGCCAGACACAGCTGGATAACTCCAAACTCTGTAGAGCTCCACCTGAACTTCAGTACGTGTGAAGGTTATAACTACAGCAAAGATCTACAACAAAGGGCAGAAGACAG
>NW_004524608.1:8028718-8039085 GCF_000260255.1 Octodon degus
AAATCAAATCAGAAGTACAGTTTCAACAAATAATACACTGCATATATTCTTCTTAGTGGTTAATTGCTGTACAAGATGTGGACTTGTGATCTTATTGGTTTTGACTTTGAGTTAGTACCTTTGCCTTTATATTGGAATAAACTTGCTCATTGATCTTAGCTTACTATACTGTAATCCAGGATGTATTAAGATAACACACACCAAGAACTAAAAATGAAAATATTCATTATGGGAGACGCTTTTTAAAATTTGTATTGAGAGAATAAAAGCTAGAAGTTCAGAAGTTTAATGTGTTTTCCATTTCTCTCTCTCTCTCTCTCTCACACACACACACACACACACACACACACACACACACACACACAGAGGGCCTTGCTACTGTGCAGTTTAAGCAGGCCTTAAGGAGATAGCCTTGCCTAAGCCTCCCAAATGCTGGGATTACAGGCATGCACCACCACAGCCGGCTTCTATTTGTCCTTCTAACAGAGGCCAAATGACACAATAGAAAGATATTCAGCTAAGTGTCAAGTGAAAACCTCATGTGTTAGAGTCCTTTTTGACATTTAAATAGCATCATAACTGTAAATGTTTCATTTAGCATTCTGAGATGTTGAAGTGGAAGAGAAATACATTTTACAAGTGATGCAGTTTGATGGTTAAAAGATGTCTGAATGCAGTGATCCATGGCGTTCTGGCTTTGTTGCTTGTCCTTAGGTGACCTCTGAGCCATTTGTTTCCAATTTTTGTTTCACTCATGGAACATAGACTTACTGCTTAGCATAAACTGATATTGTGTTACGGAATTTAAAAATGAAATAACCGGCTCTCATCGAGAGGAACTTGTATAGTGAACCATACAAGACAGATATCCAAAGTTTGGATCAATGCCTACTGCGGTGCCTCTCAGCATTCCACGTACGTAGGAGGCGCCTGGGACTCCCCTTACATCACAGGTTATGGTGCAGCAAGTCTGAAGGAGGGCCTGAGATTCCCCGAGAGTTCTAAGGCTCTGAATACTGTTGATCAGTGTTTGAGAAGCAAGCACAAGGAGATATGAACAGGGCAAAGAATAAAAGCCAACAGTCAACCAGGAAGGCTCCAGAGAAAAAACTATGGGTTTGCAAGATGAGGTATGGAAGGTGGAAAGAAGATTCTGTGCACATTTAATTTTTTCTCTTCTTTAAAATTTTTATTAGCACATGTTTGCGATGCTTGATCACATTCATCTTGGGGAGTTGGTATGCACATGTAACAAAATGAATAAAAGCCATGCTTATGACATAGGATATAAAAATCAACATTTCATACTGAAGCAGTATATTAAACCTTTAACACCACGTTGCCACATTTTGCATTTACCCACATATAAACTTTTCAGCTGCAAAAGGACATTCGCATGTCAACTAGCCCCTAAGAGTGGCTAGAGAAACAGACTGTGGGGCCTACTAAATCTACTCAGCATCTGGGTTCATATGCCATCTAGCCATCAAGTCCTGGAGCCAGCTCAACCCTGCGACAACAGAGCATGTGTGTAACCCAGCACAATCACAACCGAGTATGTGCTTCAAGGAGTGTGCTTTAGGGAAAATGGAACCATGGGGGAGGGGACCTTAAAGGTGATAGTCAGCCTTGTGAAAATACACTGTTTAAAGATGGCAAGCCAGAAAACTAACCAATAATCAATTTTAAAACACAAATATTTGAAATAACTACTTCATCTGGGAAATATGAATATTGGTCAAAAATGCAAGACTGGACTCTCCACAGCTTCACACATATGGGGCCCCAACATGAAATGTTTTAAGCTTCTGTACAGTGTATAGGTCAGGAACAACAAGGCTGAGGCCCAGGCAGGCTGAGTGGCAGCTTCATCTTCTAAGCTGCACTTTGGGGCTATAAAACAATCCAGCCCAGTTCTAGTCCAGCCCAGCAATTGGTGAGCAGCCACCACTTGTCCTACCCATCAGGCCAAACCTGCAGTGGGCAGAAAACAGGGTTCCTGTGCAGCACAGTCCCCAGAGGCCAGAGGCAGGAACATGCCAACCGTGGCTCCCTTGTTTTTCCCCATCATTCTTTTAATATTGTCTTCCCAACAAATAGAAAAATAGGCTCTATTTAGCTATATTTAGCTGGCAATAAATATTCCTAAATCAGACACTAAAACTACATCTCTCAATAGTGCAAATCAACCTTCATATGCCGTTTAGAGATATTTTCCAGATGCCACTGTGAAAAGCAGGTACAGCACAAGCAGCGGTAGCTCTAGAATTCAGCAGGTTTTAGAAACATCATTTTACATGTAAAGGGTGGGAGTGTGGTGCCCTCCCCCTCGAAGTGCAGATGGAATACCGTTGCCTCAGAAGGCCACCACAGCGCCCCAGCCCACTGCTCTTGAGGTACCACACAGTCTATTCTGATCTAAGGTTTCAAAGTTTGAGGTTAAACCAAAAGAATCTGCAGTCTGTCTTACCACAGCCACTCACTCATTCATCACTATATTATTTGTGCAATAAATTACCCCTTAAACACTACACCTGAGAAGAAAATGTCTCTCCACAAAGTTTAGGAATTAGTTTGTGCCCCTTGAATCTGTGTTATAGGTGAGCTACACAGTTTAAGTACTCTGTGGTACTTACACAGATCAGTTACAATTATCAAGTCAATATTTCCAAAAGAACTATTAAAACTATTATCAAAAAACAGTTGTCACAAACAGAAATGCCCTGCAAGTCATATTATTGCACACAGAGTTATCAGAAGTTCTGCATATAGAAGATCCTAAAGACTCCAAAAGACCCAGGATGGAGACCCTTGGGCCATGCCTGTAGCTGCTACAGCCAGCATGGTCAGGGCCAGGTCACTGTTATTCTTTTTTTTTTTTTTTTTTTTGTACAGGGTCTACAGGGTCTCACTATGAGATTGTACTCATAGTGATCCTCTTGTGTTCAGCCTCCCAACAGCTGAGATTACAAAAGCGCTCCTCCATGCCCAGTCTCAATCGCCCTCTCAGTGAGCCCTGGGGGCGGAACAAGCATGGCTCGCAGGAGATCAAAACCCGGCCCTAAGCAGGCTCTTTAGTCCTCTGAGCTATCTGGCTGGCCCTTGTCAATGTCTTGATAGTGCTCACGAATGAGAACTTGATTGGCTTACTTCTGTCCACAGAGTCCTACATACAGGTACTAGTAAGGCACTGCATATGGCTGCCCATTCATAGTATAGACGATTCCTGCCAGGTGTGCACCACCGTCAGGACTGTAGCCATATGACTCAAAGGTAGGTGCAGCACAGAACATGTAAGGAGGGGGCAAAGAAGCCACAGCAGCCTCTTCTGACAGGACAGCAGAGCCCATACAAGCTGTAATTTTTCTAGAATCCTGAAGTGTGAATTTCCAAGCCAAACAATCACCTGTGCTTTCTGCACAATGACTGATTATGTTCCATCTCAGCAAACAAACTGAAGTAGAAAAATCTTTTGGCTTCCCATCTGGAGGCTGAACATCACTACACTTATGACCTGTGGGGATCTTGATGCAGTCCACTGGTATGAGGACCTTATCCTCAACTCCGTCATGTCTGATCATTGTAATAGGTCAAGTGCCCATCTGACTATAGGTCAAACCAATTCTTCTTCCAGCACTTCACAATAGCACTCTGTCACAGCAATCATCTACTCTTCACAAATGCCTTCTCTTTTCCTGTGAAGAAGGGGCCCCAAAAGAAGCAGGGCAAGGACCCCATGGAAAGCCTGGGGTACTCCACCCCTGAACACATTTAAGAAGAAAGAAAATATTATGAGGAAAGATCAGAAACTATAGTGAGTGTGAAATTTTCAAAATGTTATTACAGGGCCAATGAGATAGCTCAGAGGACTAAGTGTCTGCTTAGGCAAGCACAGGGACTGAGGTTGGATCCTCAGCACCACATGCTGCACTGGCTGTGCACCTGGGCATGCTGAGCTGTTCACTGAGAGCTTGTGATCCCAGTGCTAGGGAGGCTGAAGACAGGAGGATCCTACAAGTCCAAACTGTGTACCAAACACATAAAATCAAGAATAAAAAAAAAAGTTATTCCAGTAAAAGACACATTGCCATTAACCCCCATCAAAATGTTTCCTCTTGCTTGAACACATGGAGCCTGTCACTCTTGCCACGTTCTGAGTCTGTTCTGGAAGTCCTTCTTCTGAATGTCTTTATTTGTGTTGTCATGGTTGCCTTGATGCCATGTCCTCAGTTGATTCAAAAGGCTTGCTTTTCATTAGTGTTTAAGTTTGGGGAAGAGCCAGAAGTTTCAAGGCTGTGAGCTCTGGGGAAAAAGGTGGGTGTGAACCTGCCACCATGTTTTTAGGCTCCTGTCTTTCCATTGGCTGATACTTGGCAGCATCATTCCACATTTCACACGGCATCACAAAAGGCACAAAAGAGGACTTCTAGAATTGGTTCAGAAAGTGGCAAAAATGACATGATAAGCATGTGTGAAGAGGAAGTACTCAGGGAGATTTATGACACTGCTTCCTTTACTACAATAAAGTTGTCATTTAAACATATACCACATATTTGATCACCTAGGCAACAAGTGTGAATGGATATGATGAGGGTGAGAGGACATCACACACCCAGGTGTCACTTGGCAAGATGAACAATTTTTGGGAAAGCGATGTCCCTATGTTAGATAATGAAGGCCTATATCACTTTAATATGTTAATCAGGTTGTTCATAGCTGAGTTTTGCAAAAGGTATGTGGTAGACAGGGCCTCATAAAGGCAAGGGTAGGAAAAATAAAAAAGTATAGATTTCCCCAATATATTTATGTAATGAAAACAGAGCAATATCAGATCTCTGACAACTTGTGCTTGAGGATAAAAGAAGAGATATGCAGAGATAGTAAACCAGTTACTGTACAATAGCATTGATTTTACTCAAGTTGAAGGATGGAACAGGAGAAAAAGCTTTGGATGTTGTGGAAGAGGTGAAAGTGATGATGAAGGGATTGTGAACACGACATGACATGTGGAATCCAATAAGCAAGGGACAAATCTTCATGACCATTCTAAGTCCACAGTGCTGTGGGGCTGAGTGACCCCCAATAGCTATGCTTTAAAGGCTTTAAAGGCTCATCAGGGTAGTGTTGTTGGAGAATGGTAGACTCTTTAAGAGATGCAGTCTAAGCCTAGTGGAAGGTCTTCAGTGGTTGAGGAGAAGCCCTCAAGGGGAGCTCTGGGAATCCTGACACCTTGACTTTCTTTTGCTCCCTGGCCGAGAGGTGAGCAGTTTGTTCTGCTCTACACTTTTCCCATGATTTTCTGCCTTGTCATAGTTGCCAGGCACAGGGCCAACCAATCACAGACCTGAACTAAGAGTCCAAATAAACCCTTTCACCTTTATCCTTTACAAGTTAATCATCTCAGGTGCTGTTTTGGAATGAAATATCATTGGTGAGACAGGGTTCTAAAAGCTTTTGTTACTTTCCTCTTATTACATGCCTTATCCTTGACTGTTGCATAGAAATGCAACTTTTCTACTTAATCACAATAGTGAAAAAAGTTTCAGAAAGAATTAACCTTTTTATGCTTTCAAAAAGCCCTTTCAGAAATATTTTGATGAGTCCTTTCAGAGATTTTCTTTTTAAAACTTACACAGTTGTGTATGCTTTAAGGTTTGATAGTATTAGGAGTGAAGTTAGAAATTGGTAGAAGAGAAAGCCACAGATATTGCTCTCTCACAGAAAAATTGACTTACCGTATAATCCAGAAAGCTTGTGTGACAACGCTAGAAATTGATTAGGAGGCTGAACTACTCCGGGCAAGCACATCATGAAGAACATCTGCATGGAATGAGTAAGAAAGCCTTCTCATCTCACCTACGCCAGGCCCTCCTCCAAGCTGAAAGTCTGTGATTTGGGAGAAAGTCTGTATATAGCTTCTACTGAGAATGGACTATGTATCCAACTTCCAATTTCCTGAGGAGGTTGCCAGAGTAACTGGTTTCTGTCACTGCTAAGTTGGAGCAGTGACAAGGAGCTGGTACACTTTTAATGTTTAGGGAACTATGAGAACAAAGGAAAACTCAACTGAGTATGGCGGTGCTAGAGGACCTGTAATATCATAAATAAGCACTAGACACTAGAGAGTGAAAAATATTACAGATTTTTGCAAAAGAAACAACTTTGCTCACTGAAAAGTTATACACATAGATCTAGGAAAGATAGATACCTTTTTATAGAAATAAAAGGTATATGAGGTCACCAGAATATCAAGTTTGGTTGATTTGTACAGCTCTTTCCCTGATTGAATCTGTAATGATTGGGAAAAGTGATTGTGTTTTGAGTGAAGAAGTCAGTAAAAGACAAGGCACACAAATAGACAGGGAAACATGGCTAAAAATAAATAAATTTTCAAAAATTAACTGTAAAGAAAGAGAAATATGTGAAACAAAAAAAAAAGGATATAAATGAAGGACCATACTTTCTCTTAATTCAGTGAGAAGAAAGAGTTGTACTAATAGTGTTTGGGCAGGATATCATGTCTGCATCTTGCACTATGAATAACCACTATGAAGATAGCAATTTGCAATGTATTAATTATTGTAACTGTCCTACTACTCTATTTTTTTTGTTTTTTTTTTTTTTTTCCAGAACCAGGGATTGAACTCAGACCTTTGCACTTGCCAGGGAAGTGCTTATTCCACTGAACCATCTCCCTGGCCCCAACTAACCTGTTTTGAAACTGCCTCATTGCTATTTGTTTCTGAATAAAATTAATAAAAAATAAAATAAAAATTCACTTAAGACTTTCTCAAGTAGAAGAATCAGGAAATTCAAAAGCAAGTCATTTGAAATTGCTAAGAACAATAGTATCAAAAGAATAAAGTGGGAAAGACCCAACGAACCCATGGGACATCATCAAGCAAAACAATACAGGCAAAACAGAGGTCTCAGAAGAAGAGAGAGAAAAGAGGACAGAGAATTTATTTTATAAAAAGTTGCTGAAAAATTCTAAATTCTGAGGGAGTAAATTGTCCTCCAAATTCAATAATCTCAAAGGACCTATGGGGCTGGGGAGATACCTCAGTGGCATCAGTGCCTACCTGGCAAGCACAAGGTCCTGAGTTTGACCACGGGTATAGCCAAAAAAAAAAAAAAAAGAAAAAAAGAAAAAGAAAAATCTTGAAAACAACAAGAAAGAAGCAATTCATCAGAGGGTTTATGCAATTATAAATAAATTTATCAGTAAATATTACACACTAGTATGGAGTAGAATGATGTATTCCACGTACTAAGAAAAAACAGTTGTCAATCAAGAATACTATATCCATCAAAACTCTCCTTAAAATGCGTGAAAAGCTACAACCCTCTTAAACAGATGAAAGTTGATGAAGTTCAGCACTACTTGGCCTGCGAGACAAGAGTTGCTAGAAGAGTCCATTCAGTTAAAATGAAAGGATACTAGAAAGTAAAATGAAAGTATATGGAAGTTCAAATCCCTCCACTAAGGTAAGTATTATAGAGATAAATACAAAATTCTGTAGTGTTGTATTTATTTATTTAAAAATTATAAGATGTTTTATACAATTACAATGGCAATTTCAATGAAAAAAAATTTAGAAAATACACTGAGAAAACAAGGTACGTTGCTGTTAAATAGAAAGAAAGGCAGCAGGAGGGTAAATAAGAGACAAAATAAATACATGAGATACAGAAAACAATTAGCAAGTGTGATTGTGAGCTAATCTCCAACAATAGCGATTTAAATTAATTAACTAATTAAAATTACCAGAAATATTTATCATGTACATTATACAAGTGTGATCAGAAAATATAGTTTATAATTAAGCTAAAGTATTTATTATAATAAATATTTATTATATTAAAATTTGCCATTAATCTTCCTAAAATACACCCCTTTGCTTTGAATACAGTTGTTTCATTATTCTTGACTCTTTCTGAAGCAGTTCTGGGAATTCTTCTTTCATGATCACCTGGAGTTGTGCTATAATGGTTCCTTGCATGTTGTAAATTGATTGAAGCTCTTACTTTTCATGATTAATTTTGACTCACAGAACAAGCAAGAACTCACATGGCACCACATCTAGTGGGAAGATAGATGAGGACCCACTATCACACTTTTAGGAGCCTGCCTTTAGGTGGGATTGCACTCAGCAGCACTCACTGCACATTTTCTACCACTCCTCATGAGTACAGTAAGGAAGAATTCCAGAACTGCTTGTGGAAGGGGAAAGAATGAGTGTGTTAGAAGTGGGGGTGGAGGGTGGGCAGGGAGATGGCTTAGTAGAATAAGCACTTGCCTGGCAAGCACAAGGTCCTGGGTTCAATCCCTGGTTCTGGAAAAAAAAAAAAAAAAACCAAAAAACAACCATTTTGAAGGAAGGGGGAATATCTGTAGGGACATCAGTGATAATGTCTTTCACTATAATTAGTATTTTTACTTAGGAAGTCACTGTACATTTTGATTGCACTGTGTACATTGTGAATTTATTAAATTTAACTAAAAATGAATTATTTTATGCAGTTGCCATCTTTGCATTGCAAGCATATAAAACCCAGCATTTATACTTTGGAGAATACAGTATATTGTCAACTACAATCACCTCACATATAATGAGTCGCTTGAAATTTGTTCCTTTGATTTAACTACAGGAATTCCCTAACTCACAAAGACTTGAGTTGCACACTTTCACAGATACAAATAGACTTCACATTGCAACATTTGTAGACATGAACAAATCACAGAAGTAGCTCACATTTCTGCCAGATAGTGTCACTGTCGTGCTCTGGTGTTCTTATGCTACAGTATGATAGTGTGTAGTAATATATCACTCATCACAGCCCAGGATGTCTGGGAGCAAGTAGGAAAGCAGTAATGATGTGTCTAGAAGCAAAACAGTAACCATGGGAACAAAAGTGAAAATAATTGAGAGATTGGACCGAGGTGAAGATGGTAGATGGTGCTCGTTCTTATAACCTGAATCATTCAACCACTGGCACAATTTTAAAGAACAGGAAAAAGATTGTGGAATACATACAATAGTTTTTTTCAGATGGCGTCACAGCAGAGAAACAGGCAGAAGGAAAGAAGGAAAGGGGCTTTATTATCTTTGAGGACATAGAAAGAATCTGGGGAAGACAAGGGATTCTCTGAGCTGGAACAAAAAGAGGCTGAGGCTTTTATGGCCTTTTTGCCAGGGTGGAATTTAAGATGTTTAGAAATACCTGAGGAGCTGATTAGGTCCCTGAGGCAGTGGGAAAGGTGAAAGGAAATTGCACCCTGGGCTGGGTTGGATTAGATGTGGGGAGGTGTTTTCTGGGAAGATAAGCTGTTGTTTTAAGGGCTTCAGGCATATTAGATGACCACCATAACAATTCAGCAATTCATACTAGGGCCAGAACCTATCAACATGAATTTTTATGTGATTTACATTATATATTTGTGTCAAAGGTATATAAGATTGGGTCCAGGGAGATGGTTCAGTAGAATAAGTGCTTCCCTGGCAAGCGCAAGGGCCTGAGTTCAATCCCTGGTTCTGGAAAAAAAAAAAAGCATATAAGATTCACTTTTCACTTTGTTAGACTTAAGAATAAATCCAATTTGGAAGTGTTCTCCACTTGATAATAAATTGAGGACTTATGATATAATTATCTTTACTCTGAGCACAATCTCCTATCTCCCTAATGCCCCAATTCATTGGCTCTTTTCATGTTATTTTCTAAACCTTGTGGGTTTTCTCCTTTCTTCTTCATTTTCTTCTTCTAACTGTATTTTCACTCAATTTATCTATGTTGTTCCATTTTCATTTCTCCATTTAGATAATTAAGCTTTTAAGTCCCTTCATTAATTTTTATTTCATTCATTGCACTTTTCAGCTCTAGACATTTTTGTTTTCATTAGTACATGTTTATAGTTCATAATGATCATGTTCATCCCAGGGAGGGATGAACAAAACATGTACAAAACACACCTTAATTATTTATTCACACTTTTCCCCTGCCCTCCCACTTATTTCCCTCTGTCTTTTGGTCCTCTTCCTTCTCACAAAAGATTATCTCCCTACTTTTTATTATCTCTATGTATGCTCTTTAATTTTTGCTTTGAGATTCCTGTGTAAGACAAAGAATGTAATATTCAAGCTTGTATGTCAGATTTATTAACTTAATATTATGGTTTCAAGGTACATCCATTTTTCCTATAAATGACTCAAGTTTATAGTTCTTTATAACTGTTGCATACAAGTATTGGGGCTGGGGAGATAGCTCAGTACAATAAGTGCTTGTCTGGTAAGTGCAAGGGCCTGAGTTCAATTCCTGGTACCGCAAAAACAAACAAACAAACAAACAAACAAAATATATATATATAT
>NW_004524608.1:8047215-8080257 GCF_000260255.1 Octodon degus
GTGTATTCAAAGTGGTTGGGATAGGTATATAGTTGCATTCTCTTAATGAATAGAATGATTTGTTCTAATGGTGTTTGTAAGTAGGATCACAAGTCTGCATGTTGTACAGCAATTAACCACTAAGAAGAATATATGCAGTGTATTAGTTGTTGAAACTGTACTTTCGATTTGATTTGAAACTGTCTCATTGCTTTATGTTTATCAATAAAACTTTGAAAAGAAAAAAAAATAAAATGTTGAAGATCTCATCCCACTTTTCTTAGGTGATTGAACACTGACCATGATTCCTTTGGAAAAATGATCCAAAGTGTCTACAAAATTCATTTCAGCATCCCTTTCCAAAATAAGGACTTGGTAATTTTCCTTTAATTTGCTTGTTATTATATAAAAACCTGCTATGAATTCATTAAGCCTTTGTGAAGACCTTCATCTGCCTGCCTGAAATTATCTCTTTGAGCAGTAATTTTACCCAATTCTTCAACCCACTGCAAATATAATTCTTTCTAAGTCTCTTTTGATGCAACATGAAGATTGTAACTTAAGATTGTTTTCAATAGTTCTATGAAAAATGGTGGTGTCATTTGCACTGCAGTTGCATTAAGTATAGACTATCAGACTATGAGCTGTAAAAGTATTTCCATTTTGGCAACATTGGTTCTGGCTCTCCAGGAACAGGAGATCTCTTTCCACTTTCTGATGTCCTATTTGATCTTCTTTTCTTTATAGAGATTTTTGGCTTCTTTACTTACATTAATTTTTTCTTTTTTCTTTCTTTTTTTAGTGTAGTTGGTACAGGGTCTCACTACGCAGCTCAGACTCTCAGTGATCCTCTTCTTTTCAGCCTCTACACCACTGGCATTACAGGTGTGCACCAACACACCCAGTCTCTGTGGCCGGCTCAGAGTGCTCAGGGGTGGGATCAGTGCAGCATGTGGTGCCAGGCTTTAAAACCTGGTGCCTATGCTTGCCTAAGCAGGAGCTTAGTCCATTGAGCTATCTTGCCAGCCCAGTTGCTTAGGTCAATTTCTAAGTATTTGATATTTTTGATGCTATTGTGAATAGTATTATTTTCCTAATTCCATTTTCAGTGAATTTATTATGGGTATTAAAGGAATGCTGTTGACTTTTGCATGTTGATTTAGTATCCTGCTAAATTTCTAAATTTGATTATTAATTTTTTTTAAGGGAAGAGTCTACAGGGTGTTCACGGTCTCACTAGTAGATCCTACTCACAGTGATCTGCCTGTTGACAGCTTGGCAAGAGCTGGGCTTACAGGCGCACACCACCACTCTCAGTCTCAATTGCTGTCTCAGTGTGCCCTGGGGGCGGGGCTGGCATGGCAGACCTGGGGATGGAACCCCCAGCCCCTGTACCTGCTTGCAGGCATTTTAATCCACTGAATTATTTGGCCCGCCCCTTATTAATATTTTATGTCAAATATGTTGTATTTTTAAGAGAATTTGACAATTTTGATTTTCATGTAAAATCTTCTGAATTTGAAATATACTAAAATGTCAATTTTTAAAACAAAACACTCCAGGCGTCAAGCAAAATAGGACTTCAAGAGCAATCCTTTATATAGGCTGCTGCCTGGTAATATCTAACTTAGCCACATACTGAGTGATTAGTACAGGTCTGCCAAAAGTGCACCTCCTGTGCCTGTACCTGGTCATCTGAGCTGAAGCTCAGGAGGCCCAGTTCCAACCCATGATGTGCACACATACAGTGTAATGGAGGAACCAAACCAAAACATCCTGAGAGATTGATTATTAATTATAAGAGTCTCTGTGTGGGATTTTCAGGGGTCTTCAATGTAGAAAATCATGTCACCTGCTAATAAAGATAATTTGCCTTCTTCCTGACAATATGTTTCCCTTTCATATTTCTTCTCTTGCCTGATTGTTGTGGCTTAAATTTTCACACTATATTTAACAAGAGTGGTGGTAGTGGAGACCTTTGACTTGTTCCTGATTGTAGAGCTTTCAACTTTTCCCTATTTAATATGATGTTAGCAGTGGATTTGTTAAAAAAATGGTTTTTATCATATTGAAATAATGTCTATCTACATCTACTTCTTTGGAGATTTTTATCATGAATGGATGATAGCTTTTTTTCAAACACTTTTTCTGTGACTACTGAGAGGATTACATTATTTCTGTACTTGCTTCTGTTTATGTGGTGTATTATATTTATTGGTTCAGAACCTTCTTGATCATGATGTATAATCTTTTTTTTAAACTTTTATTTTTAATGTGTTTGGTTGTTGCAGGTTTTCATTACACAGCTTGGACTTGTGGTGATCCTCCTGCTTTCAGCCTCCACAGCAGTGGGATTACAGGTGTGCACCAGTACACCCAGATTCTGGCCTACTCATCCTACCTGGTGAGCAGGGCTGGTGCAGCATGTGGTGCTGGGGATTGGACTGTGATCCCTGAGCTTGCCTAAGCTTGCTTAAGCAGGAGCTTTGGTCTGGTGAGCTATCTCACTAGCCCATATACAATCTTGATGATTTGCAACATTCTGTTTGCCAATATGTTTTTGAAAATTTCATATCTAAATTCATTAGGGAGATTGACCTTTTTTGTTGGATTCTTCTCTGGCTTTGGTTTCAGAGCCATGTATGCTTCCAGGAATGAGTCTGGAGTATTGCTTCCCTTTTAATTTCATTAAAATATTTGAGGAGTAGTATCAGTAGGTCTTCTATAAATTTCTTGTAGAATTCAGCAGTGAATCCATCAGGACCTGTGCTTTCCTTTGTTGGTAGATTTCGAATTACACCTTCAACTTCTTTGACTGATGTTGGTACATGTACAATAGGTTTTACCCCTGCCAAGATCCACACTATACTTTTGGATCTAGTCTAACATTGAGCTGTTCCATTTGGTTTCAAGGCCAGTTTGCACCATTTCACCTAGTCAAATGTGTACTCACATTGCTGTTTTCATTTTTCTCTAAATAAAGGTTTGCATTTGCTATGTCTGTTTTTGTCAATTTTTGTTCCATTTCACTGTCTTAGGAACTTTGCCTCATGTGGCCAATATTAAAGTTATCATCTTCATCTTACATGTATGAGTGATCTCATGATTCACTTCTGACCTCCTCCAAAACTTGGAAATCTGGGTTTTCATATGCCATTGTGCTGAATTAGATTACTTCTGCCAGGAAATATCAAGTGAAATCCACTTTCTACTATGGAAAAGTACATGTCCATACAGCAGAAAAATGGTGAAGGTGTATTTTACCACCTATGATACTAAGGTAAACATACATAAAACCTGTTTAGACAAAGTAACAATGTGGGTAAAAATTCCAGTGTGAGACTTTCGCACATATGTAAACACCTTGCTGTTCATCATACCAAGTGATTGAATTAAAATATTACTTTCTGTATCCACTAAACACAGCTAGTGCAATGCACACCTGGCTACTTTATGCTAAAGTATAAATTCAGAGTAGAAAATTATAGGAGGGGCTTTATTAATCCAATGCTATGTTCCATGGGTAATGAAATTTGTAAGGATCTGTTGGTCTCTCAGTGTGATCTGTTGTACCCAGGAAGAAACAGGGGCAGGAATGAGGAAAAGATAGACAAAAAGACAAGAGCTGGGTTAGGTAGTAGCCTGTTTGGCTGGCAAGATGACCACCCCCTGTCCCCAGCAGTAATATGGGCATTTATTTATACCTTTGCAAAGTTAGTGACGTGTAACACAATAGTCAATATTAGTGAGGAATAGCCAATATTAACCAGTCAGGATGCTTATCTCAGGACTGAGATAGCTTGAGTGCTTTAAGCACTGAGGCCTAGTGCTTTTACAAATTTGACCAATTTTCCAGCTTCCATGGCTCCTGATATATTGCCTTTTTTTTTTGTTTTGTTCTGTGAGTGATGGGAGTTCTGTTGCTGTTGGAGAAGCTGTGTTTGGAGAACTCTTTAGAAGACCTCTTCATACTTGAGGCCAGTCCAAAGATTTTTGGTATTTGAATTCAGCAATGTAACCCTATATAGACTGATAGTTCATAATGGCAGTGAGTTATCAATACAGCTGATAATTGTCAGAAGTTGCTAGTGGCTTGTGTCTTTTACAGCTTAGCATATTAAT
Organism: Octodon degus; assembly: GCF_000260255.1. Classification (NCBI taxonomy): domain Eukaryota; kingdom Metazoa; phylum Chordata; class Mammalia; order Rodentia; family Octodontidae; genus Octodon; species Octodon degus. The sequence goes on from NW_004524608.1 coordinate 8,051,317, forward strand.
ATGGCATTACTTTTCACATTTGTGGTTGCAATTTTCTGTATGATTGTTAACACCAAGTTCAAGTCAAACCTGTATAAATACAAATTTAACCTTTTCTGTCTGATAAGGTCAGTTAATCTCCTCAGGATTTACTTTGCAATCATGTACAACACCTCTTAGATCTTCTGTCAGTGACAGCCATCTGGATGAGTCATGGTCTTTACTTGACCAGTGTGTTTTCTGTGAAAACCTCAGAGATTTTTTTTCTCTCTAGGTGACTCTCTGTAGTCACACTATACTTCACCAATCACTTTCCTCTGTGGCCCCATAATCTCTTTGATGAGAAACTTAGGGACTCAACTGAGTTAGAGGATGTCACAGCAGGGGTTCGGTTATGACCTGAGTCCTCATTGATCTTGAAGGGCTAGGATCAAAATACTGGTTATCCTTTTAGCCCATCTATCTCTCTGATATTTGGTCTCCAAAATTCAGTTATTAAACATCAGGAAGAGATGCTTAATGATGTTACTCTGTAATAGAGGCAGTAAGCTTAATATTTCTATCTATCTGAATATCAAACACATTAGACATAAAATGGAACTGTTATTTTCTTACAATCATGGATATTCTAATATTTGAATCCCTATAGAATGTTAAGAGACAACAATTAAATATCTTTACATAGAAAGTTAAAAATCAAAACTATATGCAAGACTGGGCATAGTGGCATGCACCTGTAATCTCAGTATTTGGGAGGCTGAAAAACAGGAAAGATCACTATAAGTCTGATCTGTGTAGTGACACCCTGTAGACCCTGTACTAGACACATAAAAAATATAGGCAACATTGTAGTAAGACAATCCTTTTTAAATTAATTTTATTGGAAAGAAATACAATGAGACAGTTTCAAAACCAATTAGTAGGACAATTTCAATAATTAATACATTGCATATTGTTATCTCCTACAGGGGCCTGGCCCTAGCTCAGTCCTTTAAGTGGCTGCTTCCACAAAGCTGTCAGCCTCAGGTTGCTGGAGTTCGGACCTCACAACTCTCCCGCTGGCCAAAAGTGCCCTGAAGGCATTTGAGGAACAAAAAAAAAAAAAACCCTTATTGTTATCTCCTTCATGGTTATTCATAGTACAAGATGTAAACATGATATCCTGTCCAAACACTATTAGAACAAATCTTTCTTCTCACTGAACTAAGAGAAAGTAGTTGTAGATCTATCCTAACTATTTTGTATATACAGATACAAAATGGTCCTTCATTTATGTCCCCCTTTTTGTTTAGTTTTGTCAACGATGGATATTCCATTGCCATTTAAATATTGTAGGTGTGTGAATTCAGCAAAATAATCCAATGTTGTCCAGTAGTCCATAATAGTAGTGGGTTATCTGTAGGACTGGCAATGTCAAAAGTTGTTGACTTGAGCCTTTTACAGCTCAGCATATTAATATGGCTTTACTTTTTATACTTTTCTGCTGGATGGTTAAGACCGAGATAAAGCAAGACCTATATAACAAGAAATGTAACTTTTGCATGTGACAAGATCAGTCAAATTCCCTCAGGATTTATCCTGAAACTCTGTACCGCAATTTGTAGGTCCTTTGTCAGTGTCAGCCATGTGGATGAGTCATGGCCATTGCTTAGCAAGACAATCCTGATGACATTTTTTTTTGACATAGTTAAATTTTCAGGGTTTTTTTGGTGGAACCGGGGATTGAACTTAAGCTCTTGCATTTGCCAGGGAAGTGCTTATTTCACTGAGCCATCTCCCTGGCCCCTTAAATTTTCATTTTGATATAACACCTAAACAATCATCTCTATCTATTAAATACATAAGAAAATTTCACCTAATTAGTTGTCTTTAAATAGGATATACATCACAAGATTTTTGTTAAAGGCAGAGGTTTGAATCTGAAAGTTATCACAATATGCAATCTGTTTTACATTTTGAAAGACATGTATACCTGAAATCAGAATACACTTAACACAGTCAGATTAACAGTAATGAATTACCATACACATGTGAAAATTTTTGTTTCTTAATTTGGTTTCACCAGAAGCATCTTTTAAGAGAAAATCTTATTGTAATTTTTACTGAAAAACTTTATGCTTTAACCAATGACCAAATTATTGAGGGTGTTCTCCTAAGAAACTATTGAGATTACTGGGAGCTCTTTAACAATGAATAAAAAGTTTGCCACCCCTCTATTCATCAACTGGCATACTTTCTAGTAATTTCCCCTCACTGTAAGGAATTTTTTGGGTAATTAGCTTAAGATTTGTGATGATCTGTGTAAAACCAATTTTGATACCACTTAGACTAGCTGGTAACCAAGAGAAAACACGCTTTTAAATCTTTATCCCAAATTGGATTATAAACAAATAATCAGAAATGGAAAAATGGGAATAGCTGTTCACAGAATGACATACACATAAACAAATACAGAGAACATACAAGCAAACATCTTTTCAAGATCAAAAGAGATAAATTCCTGGATAAATTACATTATAGTAACTCTATTACAATTTTTAGAAATTTAATTATAGACTAGTTATATTTTATTATTTGTCAATTAGCAAATATCTCTTCTTGGAAAAATTTGGAAGGAATAAAATCTTTATAATTAATGTGCATAGTTTGTATTTTTGTCTTCAGACTAGTAAAATTTAACTCAGTTATTTTTATATATTTTATCACCTATTTAGACCTTAAATTTCCATTACTTCAATAAGCCCCAGGTTGGATCTAGCCTCATCTCTGTTAACTTCTCCAGATCTGGCTTCACCATATAGCCTGACAGCATGTTCTGATAACCAAATAGGTTGTTTAGCATTCTCTGGAAAAAAAAAAAAAAAGAAGCCTACCTTCTACTCCAGGTAGTAGTAGACTGTGTCCCTTCCATTGTCTATTATGGAGATTTCTACAAAGGACCCTTCCTAGCCTTTTTTTTCTTACCTCATATAATTGTCTTTCTGTTGCTGTAGAATTTAAAGTTATTAGTGAATATTGATAAGTGAAGTTGGAGGGATTGATTTTCCCTTTTGTTTTTGTAATTAAATTTTGACTGTATGGTAAGAAACCTGTAACCTATATTTTGGAAAAAGAAGCCATAAATAATCTCATTTAACCTAATATGGCACATCCATGAAAAAAAGTGAATTAACTTAACTGAAGGATACTGACAGATATGACAGAGAAATTAGCTCAAAATCTAGATGGAGTCAATTAATATACCAAATAAAGACTGTCAGGAATGGTTGATCTGAACAGTTTGGGGAACAATATATTTTCGTTGAGTAAATTGACCCAAATATGAAGAAGTTATTATAGTTTGTACCCCTTTGGAGGTTACCACTAGGCCTTTCATTATTTAAATGGGATGTCAAAATCAAGCAGCTGCTTAAATGTCATGGCTTTTATTTATTTATTTATTTATTTTATTTTTTAATTTTTTTGAGGAACTGGGGATTGAACTCAGGCCCTTGCACTTGCCAAGGAAGTGCTTATTCCACTGAGCCATCTCCCCAGCCCTGCCATGGCTTTTAGATTATACTCCATATGTTTGTAAAATATCAAAACTTTTTATATAAATTTTAATTTAGTGCTATAAAACAAGCAATCAAAGTTATTAGAAATTAAAAGAATTTTAAGTAACTTTCTAATATATCTCCATTACTGTAAATCTTAGGAACTATGATTTATTATTATTATTATTATTATTATTATTATTATTATGACATGTGTTTTGTTGTTATAGGGTCTCACTATGCAGCTCGGACTCATAGTGATCCTCCTGTTTTCAGCCTCCCCAGCACAGGGATTACAGGCATATGACAATACGCCTGCACTCTGGTTAGCTCAGTCTTCCCTGGGGATAGGGCTGGCATGGCATGTGGTGCCTGGGATCAAACCACGGTCTCTGAGCTTGCCCAAGTAGGTGCTTTAGTCTTCTGAGCTATCTACCAACCTATAATTTTTTAAAACCTTTTTATCTTTATGATGGAAACCACATTTTAATTTAATCACTTTAAGGGGAAATTGTAAAAACTTTTTTGGTTTTTTTTTTCTTCGTTTCTTTCTTTCTCTCTCTTTTTTTTTTTTTTGCGTTTTAGGGAAAGGTCTACAGAGTGTTCAGGGTCTCACTACTACATTGGACTCAGAGTGATCTGCCTGTTTACAGCCTCCCAAGAGCTGGGATTACAGGCTTGTGTCACCACACCTAGTGCCAATTGCTGTCTCAATGTGCCTTGGGGATTGAAACCCTGGACCCTGCTTCTGCTTGCAGGCACTTTTTTTTTTTTAAGTTTCAATTGTAATGGAGAGAAAGAACCGCTCTTTTATTTATTTATTTATTTATTTTGCTTTTTTATTAAATTATATTACTCACATGGAGAGTAAACATTCTCTCAGGCTTTCACAGAAAGCAAATTGGTCAAGCAATGGCCGTGACTCACCCACATGGCTGACACTGACAAAGGATCTACAAACTGCGGTACAGGGTAACAGGATAAATCCTGAGAGAACTTGACTGACCTTACCAGATACAAAAGATACATTTTTTGTTATATAGGTCTTGCTTTATCTTGATCTTAACAATCCAGCAGAAAAGTGTAAAAACAAGGTATAAAAAGTAAAGCCATATTAATATGCTGAGCTACAAAAGACTCAAGTCAACAACATCTGACATTGCCAATCCTATGGATAACCCACTACTATTATGGACTACTGGACTATATTGGATTATTTTGCGAATTCACGCACCTACAATATTTAAATGGCAACGAAATACCCATCTCTAACAAAACTAAACAAAAAAAGGGGATACAAAGGAAGGACCATTTTATATCTGTATATACAAAATAGGATAGATATACAGTTATTTTCTCTTAATTCAATGAGAAGAATGATTTGTACTAATAGTATTTGGACAGGACATCATGTAAGAAGGTAACAATAGGGCCAGGGAGATTGCTCAGTGGAATAAGCGCTTTCCTGGGAAGCGCAAGGGCCTGAGTTCAATCCCCGGCTCCAGCAAAAAAAAATTCAAAAAATTTTAAAAAAGAAGATAACAATATGCAACATATTAATTATTGACACTGTCCTATTAATTGGTTTTGAAACTGTCTCATTGCTATCTATTTCTCAATAAAATTAATTAAAAATTATAAATAAAGTTAACTAAATTGTGTTACTGGGGGAATAGCTCTTTATATCTCTCTAAATGGGCAACCCAGCTGCCTTACCTGGAGGCCATCCACATTTGCATTTGAAAAGTGCATTAAAATGTTTTTCCTTTAATTAATTAATGTTCCTTTTTAAGCCCAATATTTCTTTTTAATAACTTAAATTTTTTTTTACCAAAAAATAGAGTGACCAATTGAGCAATATAAAGTCTGGTGTGGTTTAAACAATGGTTTGGGTGGATTGAATGATAATCTTGGTTTCTCTTGTATACTCAGCATTGATGACACCTGGCAAAACCTAGAGACCTTTTAAAATGAGCCTTCTGTGGTCCAGCAAGATTCCCACTGTACCCTGAGGCATAGGTCCACAGACTCCAATAGGAATAATTTAGGGCTCTGCTTCAGGAGTTAATCAGAATCTGGAGGAGGAACTGAGGTTCAAGTCTCCACTGTCAGTCACCTGTCACCAGAGATCAGAGATACTTGTGGCAGGGGAGGGGCAAGTGTCTCCATTATTTGATGGGACTGAAGCAGACCCCAGTGTAAGATTCCCTGAATGGGTCAGCCTTCCACATCAGCTTTAGATCTACATTCACTTTTCCAATGGTACCCATCTACATCTTATACATAGACAGCAAAGTTTCATTAAAGAGACAGATAATTGCTGTGCTGCCAAATTAAGGGAGGCCTCACTCTTTGAAGGAAGTTCCCTACGGGCCCCAGTGGCACCTACCTTAGTTTGCTCATGTATTTGCAATGCAAAGGTCAGTTGCTTGTTTGCGCTCCTAAAAGCACTCTCCCCAGTTAGTATATCTTTTATAATGGCTATGTTGTGTACTGCATCTTGAGCTGCCTGGTCCGTGCAATATTCAAAGAAATTTCCTTTCAATGATAAATAATAACCTGGATTCAAGCATACATTAGTTGTTCCTTTCCAATGATTAGGGGTCATAATCTGTTGTCCTAAGGTTTCTACTAAACTCACAGTAAAGGGAGCAGTAGCAACAGCTTGTTTTAATTCTTTTAAGGTTTTGAAAGGAACAGCCTCATGAAGACATGTAACTTGGCATGGATTATTACGAACTTGAGTTTCAGAAAGGATAGATATGTTGAAAACCCTCCGTGGATTCACCTTGCTCATCAGGGTTTTTTTTTAGTGCCAGTTGCAAGGGAGATGTAGAAAATAGCTCTACTTCCCTAGGGTGGAAGTTCTGATCTGTGACTCAGCAAAATTTCTATGAGTTGACATGGCTGGGATTGTGGCCTGTGGCTCCATAAAAACCACTGAGAGTTAAGAAATGAACTTCTGGGAGAAAGCCTTTCCTGGTGGGGAAGGATCCCTTTTGTCCCCCATCACTCCTTATTTGATAGAGCAAGGATAGAAGGTTCAAGCTGTGTCTTTTTGGGCACCATTGCTTTCTCCTCCTTTTCCTGCTTGGGCTTGGGACTTGATTTTAAAGCAGAGGTGAGAGCTACATCCATTTGTTTGAAAAACCCCTTCTAACTACAATCCAGAAAACAAAAGTACATACAGAGATCAAGCATGCCACAAGCACTTCAACATACATATGGCTCTGTAGTTCTTGATACTCTTATTTCTCCCATTTTTAACTCAATATAATTCTTTCCTTTTTGGCTTCTCTCAAACCTGTTTCTCCCTTTAAGATTGTTTTTCCCTCTGGCCTAAAGAGCCTGTTTCCCCAAGTTTTACACCTAAGGTGCTAGGACCAATTCATGCCTGTGCTGAACACTGATCAATTCACTTCCCTCCCTTATGTGTGCTCTTTGGAAGTGTTCCTGCTGCCCACATGTTGCACACTGGGTATCCTGCTCAGGAACAAAACGTAAGTATCTGTTGGTCTCTCAGTGTAATCCATTTTACCTGGGGAGAAACAGCAGCAGGAATAAGGAAAAGATAGAGAAGAAGACAAGAGCTGAGTTAGGTGGTAGCTCATCTGCCTGGTTGGTGGGATGACCACCATCCCCAGCAACAATATGGACACTTATTTATACCTTTGCAAAGTTAGTAACATGTGATACAAGGTTGCCTAGTGACTAATAGCTGTCAAAACTAGGCAGGCTGCTTATCTCAGGAATGAGGTAGCTTGGCTGCTTTAGGCACTAGGGCCTGGTCCCACTTTTACACATTTGACCAATATTCCAACTTCTGTGGCTCCCAACAGAAATCACTCTCAGACCCAGCTCCCGCTGAAAGCCACAAAAGGTCTCCTTTGCTTCTCACCACAAGGAAGAGGTCCCATGTCTTTTCTGTCCTTCTCCTGGCCATCTACAACCCACTCATCCTAATAGGGTGATGGCAGAAACTCTGAGGTATACTTGTTCTGCAGTTCTATAGTTCAGTCTTGAATAATTGAGCTCTTGCTGAAATGGCTCCTGATTAAACTCTTTCAGATATGAATGCCCTTTTTCATTTTCCAACTATATCCTGGTCATATTCAGAGAAAAACCCCACAGTTTCTACAGTTTATAATAGCTAAAGACTTTTGGGGTCCTAGTTCTGCCTAACTATGTTCTGGCCCATAGTTTCTCCTTCAGTTTATGACCCTTTGCAGGCTTACCTTGTGTCAGCTGGGGGATCCAGGGTCAGCTTTCCAGGCTGCTTCGTTCTTTTCTCTGCTTTATGCCCCATTTCTCCAGCTTTTGCATAGTTCCTGGATTTCCTGTCAGCTCTCTTCTGATTCCTAGACAGCTACTTTTTCATTTCCAAATTGTTGTTTTCTAAGTGTTTTGATTCAAAGCACCAGAAAAGCTCCATTTTGCTGCTTGTCTCTATTCTTCCATTTTTAATAATTGGATTTTTGTTGTTGTTGTTGTTCTTGTTGGTACAGGGTCTCGCTATGCCGTTCAGACTCGTAGTGATACTCCAGTCTCAGCCTCCCCAGTGCTGGGATTACAGGAGTGCATCGCCATGCCCGGTTTCAGGGCCAGCATGGCATGTGGTACTGGGGATCAAGCTCAGGACCTTGTTCTTGCTAGGCAGGTGCTTAGACTTCTGAGCTATCTCTCTATCCCCTGGATTTCTATTTTTTATTATTACAATTTTTTTGTTAAAATGTTCTGATCAATTTCTGAATTATTTTTCTGTGTTTTCTTGAATGAAACTGACCTTCTTTCATATAAGTACATTGAATGGTTTGCCTGGCAGTACCGTCTCTATCTCTTTTGAGTTATTCACTATCATATTTTGTCAATTTGGTGATCTTTTCTCTTGATTGATCTTCATCTTCATAGCTGTAAACTGATGTTAGAAAACTGATACCTAATCCAGTCTTCACAGTCAGGCTTTGTTTAAGAGTTTCCTCTAGCAGTATTTTAATTATATAGAAGGTCTTTAAGTCTGTGACCACTTTAGCTGTTTGAATACAAGGGAGCACCTTAACCCAGGGCTGCCATTGTTAAAATCCTTGGTCATTGCTACACAGAACCCCACGGCCACTGATACCAGTACTGGCATGTTCCTAAGGCCTGTGGCTGATATGGCTGGGCTGATGCTGAGGTTTTTTTCAAGATCCAAGGCTGCCATGGTCAGCTGATGGTGAGATAGGCAAAATGCAAGTCAACCTCATCGGGGCCATGGATTCCTGCTCAAACCATGGGCACTTTTGGAGACACTGTAGTAAGTTCTGGACTGGTGTCAGGCTCTAAGGGGTTTTGCCTGGTACTGGGTTTTCCTGTAGCAGGTTTGGTACTAGTTTTCCTGCATAGTTCTTTATTTATTTCCCTTTCATTCCCTGAAGCAGACAATCTTTCTCACAGTGCTGCCTAAGTGAGTACTAATGTTGGTAATATAAAACTGTTCTTTCTCTCCTTGAGCATTTCATTTTATCACTATGCTAAAACTAAGTACTTTAATTACTCACCTTATTCTTTCAGCTCTTGTGAAGTTTTTGTTCATATGTTGATAGTTATTGAAATTGATGTCTCTGTAGGAATTATCATTATAGATTTACCCAGCCATGTTACTATACCTCTCTCTTAGTAATTGCTTTAACTGTAAGTGAAAGAAACTCTAAAATCAAAAGATACAGCATGGTTCAATGGATTTTTAAAAGAACCCAATTATATGCTGCCTATAATAATTTGACTTTGCATATAATGACATACACAGGATAAAAGAAAATGAATGGGAAAAATAGCTGCATGCAAACTGTAACCAAATGAAAGAAAGCTGATCATTCTTTTATCATATAAAATAAAATATAGTTTAAGTCAAAGACCGTCATAAGAGACAGAGAAGGACATTACATAATGGCTCAATTTACCAGGAAAATATAATAATTATAAATATACATGTACCTAATAGAAGAGTATTGAATATATAAATTTAATATTAAAAATTTAAGGGGAGAAATAGCAACACAATAATAGAGACATCAATACACCACTTTCAATAAGGGTTAGAAGAAGCAGTTGAAAGATCAACAATGGGTCAGAGGATTTCAACAACACATAGGCCAGTTGAACCAGACACATAAGAGCACCCCACACAACAGTAAAACAAACATCATTTTCTCTTTTCTTTTTCATGGTTTTAATGATCATTTCTCTGATTTTTAATGACACATCATTTTCAAATGTCCCTGTACTGTTTATCAGGATAGATTATTGGTTAGAGCATATTAGTTTTAAAAGGTTAAGCAGATAAAAATCAAAGTACTTTTCTGACCACAGTAAAATGAAGTTAAAAATCAATAGAAAAAAGGAGAACTGAAAAATTTATAAATATGTAAAAATTAAACAGATCTGAGAAGTCACAAGGTAAATACAAAATATTTTCAAAATCCCAAGAATAGATGGCTTCACTGGAGAATTCTACCAAATGGTCAAGTTATTCTAACCTTTAACAAACTCTTTAAAAATCTGATGTGTATATGGAATCTCAAAGGATAGTGACTGAATGATCGTCTACAAAGGTACCAATGCTATAGAAGAGGGGACATACAGGCTTTCCAACAAAATATTTTGGAAGAAACTAAATGGCCCCATGCAAAACAGTGCAGCTGGACTTTTATATTATATTACAGCACATTAAAAAATGAACTCCACATACAGTAATAATGTAAGACCTAAAACTATATAACTCAGAAATTTGTTCATAGAAATATTCATGACATTGGATTTGGCAGCAATTTTTTTGTATATGATATCAAAGCACTAACTTTTCAGTACACTGACTTTACAGAGCTGGTTGGATGTAGGGTGTGTAATACTGGAATTAAGGGTGTGGTACGAAATTAGTCCACCCATTGGTTTGGCATAATTCTGGGTGTAGATGATGGGCAGCGTGGATGGCACCACCCAAAAGGCTTGTAGCCTAGGTAGGATAAAAGGGAAAGAGAGGCTTATGTTGCTGCTCACTGCTACTGACTCCTTCCTGCTCTACCATGGGCTGTTTCTGCTCCACTTCCATGTCACTGTACCTTGGAGTCAGATGACTATGGACTAAAACCTCTACAAACTGTGAGCTGGAGTAAACTTCCTTTAACTGTGGGTGTTGAGTATTTTGTCTCAGCAATGAGAAACATTACCAAGCCAACTATTTGTCTCACAACTAGTGGATGCTAAAAAGGAAATCCAAACCCAGGACCTCTGACTTGCTGTGTTACCACACTGCTTGGTTTCTTTACCTGCAAAATGAGTATGCTAATACTTCCTAAAGCTTCCATGAAACTAAAATACCACAAGAAACACAATGTCTCAGTGTCAGATCAGTGAAGACTAGTAGTGTACACTAAAATCTTATTCTGTGCATATTAAATCCTAATTCCAAATTCTAAAACAAACCACAAGCTGCTTATGCCACTTGAGAAAGTCACTGTGTTCTACAGTGAGCTGACATGAAATATCCATTCATTGTCAGAAAAACTCACCTCTCATTAAAGATCATTTCTTTCATTCCTCCAATCCAAATTATTTAAGTTTCAAAATAGCATAGGAATGTTATATTAAAAAAACATATAAATGCTAAAAATCTTAGTGTGAGTTCTCAGCCACTATTCTTAACATACTGTGAGAGGGCTTTTGCCTGTCATTACTACAAATAGAAGACTTTCAGGAAGGAATTATTCAAGATGTGTTTTATTTTCTGTACAAATTGGGACAGAGGGGAAAAGATGGGAGCAATAGAACCCAAAGTTTCCTGCTCACATGCTCTGCCTCACATTCAGTGTCTTGATGGCGTGTTCACATCTGCTGACCAACCGCACTTTTTTCCCCAACAGACTTCTTTTTAGTCAAGTCTCCTCCAACTCCACAAACAAGCAATATTTTTTTCCTATTCCATTATTCATTTGGCAGAAATATTCTTCTCCTGCTTGGAGAATCAGCTTTATTTATATTTGCTTTCTATACTTACATTTTGTCCTTTAAGTTTCAAATTATTTTATCATATGTTTTAGTTTAATTTAATTTTACTATTGTAGTTCTGGTGACTGAACCTAGAGCCTTCCCACTGAGCTACATCCCTGCCCCTCTTTTCAATTTTTTTATTTTAATTACTGAGTTTCCCAGGCTAGGCCTGAATGTGTGATCTTCCTGCCTCAGATTCCTGACTAAGATTACAGGTGTATGCCACTACATCCAGTTCAACATGTTTTAAGGCCTAGTGATTCTGTCTCTCATCCAGACTACATGCTTTTCAAGAATAGAAATGATTTCTGACATTCACTGTCATATCTCTAAGGCTTAATATTATAGTTTAAATCTAGAATATCTTACAAAGGTCCATGTGTTAAAGTTTATCTTCCAGAAACAGCCTCCCCCCTTCTTCTCCAACTCATCCCAGGGTGCAGTTTCTATTCACCTTTCCCAAAGCCTCAGAATCTGATCCAGTCAGCGCCTCAGGTATTGCTAAGCGTCTTGCTTAAACTCCACCCCTGGCAACAGGCCATAAAAGCCCCACCTCCCTTTGTTCCAGTTCAGAGAATCTCTTATCTTCCCCAGATTCTCTGTGTCCTCAAAGATAATAAAGACCCTTTTTCTTTTCCCTTCTGCCTCTGTCTCTCTGCTGTATGGTCACCTGATAAACCTATCAATAAGGACTTTCTAGACTTAGCAAACCCAGCTTTAAGATAAGAAAAAAGAAAAAAAGAAAGAAAGAAAAATAAACCAGATTTTATGTAACATTTTAAAATGGGAGTTTTAAAAGTCAGGCATCACAAAAAAAAAAAAAAAAAAAAAAAAAAAATTGCCCAGTTCATCAAATTACCTTGGCCTAATCCATATTTACAAACTTACTTCCTTCTAGCTGTTTTCATCATCTTCTATCATTAAACTAAGACAGTACTTCTCAGTCTTGAAACTACCAGAAATAACCCCTTGAGGGAAGTAATAACTGCCTACCTCTCTGGCCACACCTTCTCTGTCTACTTTGAGGCTTCCTTCTGCCCCCTAAATGTTCCTTCCTGAGGTTTACTCATGTCTTTACTTTTGGTACGTTTGCCTCTGATAATCTCACTTACTCCATGATTTGCCCCTCTGCAGAAGGATCCCAAAGAGATGATGGTAGCTGAGATTTTCCCAGCTAATGCTTCATATGTCAACTGTGTGCTACATCTGGCTATTCTATAAGCACTGCAGACTAAATCTTTACCAAACTAAAAGCCTGAATTTCGTCTATTGTCAGTTTAACTCCTGCAGTTGTGTTAATACTTCATTCCCCTTCCTCATTTTTTTTTTTTAGGTAAGGTTAACTCAAGTTTATTGAAATCAACTCCCCTTTTTAAAAGTAGTTCCATTTGAAGCCTGATACTTACATTCCCTGAAACATTTTGAACAATATATGTGCATTTAATGGGTTTGACTTTTTTCCAGTTCTTCAGGTACTGACAAGGCCAGCTTACAACCCTAACAAGTGCAATACTTCTAAACATTTAACCAATGTGGAGAAGATTAACAATTTTCTTTCTTTCTTTTTTAAAAATGTATTTAGGACAGAGTCTACAGGGTCTCACTACCTAGATCAGATTCATAGTAATTCTCCCAAGCACTGGGATCACAGGCACGAGTCTCAGTTGTCCTCTCAGGGTGCGCCAGGGGTGGGGCTGTCATGGCGGGTCAGGGATCCAACCCTGGCTGCTGTGTTCTGCCTAAGCAGGCACTTTAGTCCACTGAGCTATCTGGCCAGCCCTAATAATTTCAATTTAGAGATGTCCTGAATATAGTTTTCTTAAAATACTCCAAGAAGACCAAGTCCATATTTTAAATTGAATTCACATGTTAGATTGCTTAATGTACCAAATTCCCTGTTCATACAACGAACACACTCACCTTATGTGATCATTGCAAAACTTTTCATAAATTTCACACAACTCGATTTGACTTATTTCATTCTCTCCATGCATGTATCTTAACTTTCCAGGCTTTCTTCAGAAAGGCTCAGAGCTTTTCTGAATCCTCTCTTTCCTTCTCTGCTGCAGCCCCTCTGTTCTATTGTCACATGTATACTTTCAGTAGTTTAATTAGTCTCCTTACTTCCAATTGGAGGAATGTATCAACATTAATCACCATTCTAAAGAATGGCACCATGGTCCAAATGCTCCTTAAATGCCTGTTTTTCTGATCATACATAGAAGAATGTTCAAATTTTGTGGGGAGATTTTCAAGAGTTTAAACTTTCCTAGGGTCATTTCTCATTATTCTAAGAGTTATAACTTATATAGTAATGATGACCTTTATCACCGTACTTAACATTCTCCTCACATATCATGCAATATCTTGTTCCTTCAAATTTTCTGTTATAATATATTCTATCTGTACACTGAAGTTCTGTACAACCTTCAAAACCTAGCTCAAATTATGCCTTTTTCAAGAAGGTTCACTAGGAAGGTTCCCCTTTCTATGATCTCCATTCTGATGGGAACAGAGATGTTATGGAAAGTGTGTGGACTTCAGAATTTTATAAAGTTGGATTCCAGTCTCTACTAACTTTGGGATAAGAAGAAAGCTGGCCTGAGAGAGATCTGGGCTGCCCACTACAAACAATAGATTCCACACTACTGACTATTGCTTGCCCTGTGCAAACAAGAAGGGCAATACAGACATTAAGGAGTGGATTTGAAGCCTTCCTGGCACCAGTTCTATCTACTGCTGTACTGATTGTCTGTGTGGCTTTGACTTCAAACACTTCATACAGACTCTTTGAGATTCTGACCCCAACTCCCCGAAAATTCCATATATACTCAGATTCTCCTCCAGATAGTTGCTGATATCTCTCTGCTGTCAGTCTGTCTGTACGCAGGTGAACAGAACCCTATTTTTCCCATAGCCTCAGTCTCTGAGTGTTGCTGCCTGCCGCCACTACCTAACAGCTATTTTATTTTATTTTTTATATTTTTGTATTTTAGGGAAGGGTCTACAGGGTGTTCAGGGTCTCACTACTAGATCAGACTCATAGTGATCTGCCTGTTTGCAGCCTCCCAAAAGTTGGGATCACAGGTGGGCGTGCCACTACGCCCAGTCTCAATTGTCATCTCAGTGTGCCCCGGGGGTGGGGCCAGCATGGCAGGCCCAGGGATCAAACCCCTGGTCCCTGTGCCTGCTTTCAGGCGCTTTAATCCACTGAGCTATTTGGCCGACCCATACTTTTTAAAAAAAATTTAAAATATTATTTCTTTATTTATGTATTTATTTATTTGGTACAGGGTCTCACTATACAGCTTGAACTCATAGTGATCCACCTGTCTCAGCTTCCCCAGTCCTGGGATTACAGGTGTGTGCCACTAAGCCCTATTTCAATGGCCCACTCAGTGTGCCGAGGGTGGGGCTGACACAGCTACTTTATTTATTTATTTATTTATTTATTTATTTATTTATTTTTTGTGGAACTAGGGATTGAACTCAGGCCCTTGAGCTTGCCAGGGAATCGCTTATTCCACTGAGTCATCTCCCCGGCCGACACAGCTAGTTTAGATCTTGGCTTTCTACCTATAAAATAGGAATATTGCAGCTTACCAAGAAGCTGAAGAGGAGCTCTGTGTGGTGAGATTGACATCACTAGGAGACAGCCAATAGAATATGAAGAAGCCTGAGAAAGTACATCAAAGACTATCATTCAGTGATATCAAATATTAGCTGTGGCTCAGATACTTTGAAATGAAGGTCAATGACCAAGACAGACACAAGTCTGTGGATTCCTGGAGCTCACAATCCAGGACCTAATACCTTGGCCCAGTCAAGTCCTCCACCTTGCAGAGTTAAAAACTTAGAATTGCTTAGATTAATTAACCTTGGCCCAGTCAAGTCCTCCACCTTGCAGAGTTAAAAACTTAGAATTGCTTAGATTAATTAACATTACTCATGACTGACACCTTCGCAGCCAAGAAATGAAGCCCAGATCAGGTTTTTGGTATACTGTCAAACTAATTGAAACCTCTACCTGGTCCAGCCAGTAGCAATACAGAATCAGAATGAGAAGATTCTAATGTTTGAGGAACTCAGACCTTACAGCCAGATGGATCAAACTCTAAAAGAGGATGTCAGATTTTCTTCAAATGAGGAAAGACAGCATATGGGATAGTGAGCCCAGGGGACATAAAATGATCTTCTGCTATTTTGTTTGACTTCCTGAGGAATTTGTGGAAGAAGATGTTACTAAACATTCCTGTCTGTCTTCCAGGGAGGGATGGCCATGCTTAGCACAGATCTCTGCAGAAGGTGAGGTCTCACGATGAAGCCGACAATATTGTGAGAGGTACATTTTGAGCAAGAATGAAGTGGACTGGGGATCTGCTTTTAGACAAAGTAGCAGCTCGGAATCAAAGACCAGATTTTGGTGTCAAGACAAAAGAAACGTCATTATTTCCACGTGTATTTTAAAATTGTGTATTGTAGTTCTATAAAATTCTATGCTTGTTAGTGTATAATTAAATTGCTTGTAGGCTGAGACAAGGTTGTTAGAACATCATATTCTATAGACTGCATATTCTATAGACTGCATATTCTGTGATGTATGACTTAAGAATGGAATGAACTACCTCCTTTATTCCTAAACAAAAAGCACATGTAATATTTAGGCATCATTTTCACCCTGAATAAGCTCCTTTATTATATAATTGCTTAGGGTTGAAAAATGTGAAATGCAGACTTTATGAGACATGTGACTTAAAAGAGTACTAGTTTGGAACAAGAGGGAAGGCTGAAATTTTATGTCTACTTTGCTGCTATCCATCTGATATGCAGATGTCAAATAAAAGAGATATACGTGACACATAGGCTAGGTATGAGTAGAAGAAAAAAATACAAAAGTAAGATAACCTTAACCAAACACTATTTTCTCACTCTACAGCTCATGCAGCTCCTACCTGAAGAGTACAAGGTAATCGTCATATATTCCTCATGGCTCTCGTTTATGGCCAGCTGCCCATCACTGTGCTCATTCTAAACAGGATTTGAGGTGGCTTGCGACAAACACAGCAAGGCAACAATAAAAATAACAGAACAGTGAAAATGTACAGGGGGAAGCTGAGGTCAATGTAGAGGACAAGGAAAAATGAACTGAAGTCAACGGTATTATTCAACCACAGAATGCAGGATTTAGGGATCTGTGTGCCTGCTCTAAGTGGGGTAAAATAACAACGCTGAGTTTTCTTACATAAGTGTTGGAATTTTGCAGGTATATTCTATTTCCTCGGAAAATTCAGCTTCCTTAGAACGTGAAGCCAAAAGAGAATCTGGAGAGAAGGAGGAATATATTAGCATTTCTTTAGGTACACTGTCCTATTTCCTTAGGTCTAACACAGCGGCACATTGCTGATTTAAAATGGTAGCTTGAGGCGATTGATTCCTATGGAATATTCCTCAAGGGGATTTTTAATTTTATTTTATCTTGCGACTATCACAATATTTTTGTTTTTGCTTCTTTTTATCTGTTTAGAATCTAATTCTGGTTCTTCTTTGGATATTCATCAAAGGCTAGTTATTTCTTAGATTTACTGGCATCACTCATTAAAAGATGAGATACTGAACTTGTTCACACCCTCAAAAAAAATCATTGAGAAAAGAACTGTATCCAGCCACTGAAAGTAATAAAGGTTGAGCTGTCAAATAGCTCCACTACACTTTCATATTAAAATTCTGTGGAAGAAACATGAAGAGCCTGCTGGAGCTCAGAGGCCTAAGAATGTGTAGTTTAAATCTAATAAAGGCAGGCACACACAGCTATGTTGAGAAGCAGCCAGTGAAAGTGGAGCTTCCTGGATTCAACAATAAAGCTCACTCCCTGGGGAACTGTGCTCTTCTTTTCAATTTAAAAAATGATTTTCTACTGCTTGTAGCTCATAAAAGTGTCAGACCGACAATTTTGGAGCCTCAAATTTCTTCATGCAATACAAGAATGGCCCAGGAGGAAGGAAATTTACAACTCACTAACATAACAAATATTCCCAAGACTCAAGGGGCTTAATGAGGGCATTATAGCTAATGTATACAAATACAAAGGCTAAAATGTTTGCATGACTCTGACTAAGTATTTGAAGTTTGTATCAGGAGAGGAATGAGTAAATTCCTAAGAGATACAGGTAGCTTTTTCCAGTCAACGCAATTATTGCTTCTAGAAGTTATTAGGTTCAAAGAGTATTTAAAATGGCTGTGTGTGAGGTAGTACTTTTAACAGAAGACAATTAATATGATCTCTTAGAGATTGTGCTCCATTAAAATAAGGTCTCACCAGTTGACTACAGCAAGTAGATGAAGTCTTTGGAAGACCTAGAGTTTGGCTTTGAGGTGATTCCACATATCGGGCAGAAACATCTTTCTAAAGGAAACTAGTATCATCCAAGGTTTCTCATTATTTCTAACAATTATTTTGAAAGTCAGTGTCATGGAAACAATAAAAATAAACAACAAAATGCTTAAAAGATAACATGACATAAATAAAATCCATCAGAAAAAAGTAGACTATGGGAAAAAAACAGCAGAGCAATTAGACATATATTCTAATTAAAACCTTATTTTTTCAAGAAGATAAGGCAAAGCTAAGAATTTAATCAGCTCTTTAAAATCTAAAAATAGGATAACTAAAATTATGTACCAGTGAATAAGTTTGTTAACCTTTCAGACTGAGCTGAAGCAAGGTCTGCAAAACCAAACAACAACAGCAAGAACAACAACACCTAAAATTAAGCATAGGAAATAAAAAAGCTGGTAATTGTTGAGAACAGATCAAGGGGCCGGGGAGATGGCTCAGTAGAATAAGTGCTTGTCTGGCAAGTGCAAGGGCCTGAGATCAATTCCCAGTTCTGCCAAAAAAAAAAAAAAAAAAAAAAAAAGAAAGAAAAAAATCAAAATACAAGGAAGGCACAGTAGAAATGCATACTAATGCATGCTAAATAATCTCATTAGAAAAGGAAGGAAAATTTGGGGGAGAAAAGGAAGAGACAATTCATATTCAAAGAGATAATGGCTAAAAACATTTGGAAATTGATGAAAATATTAGGTCAAAGACTCAATCTTTATAAACTGCAAGAATATTAAAAAGAATTCGGCACGAATTGCAAAGTAGTTAAGCGGCTTTTTAAAGAAACAAAGAAAAAGGATGCCATAAGATTGACCTGGTGGGGGGGCAACGTCCTTTCACAACAAATCACAGACTGGTATTTGATTTCTTAATATGAGCAATTCCAGAGCAATAGTTTCAAAGTGTACGAGAAAGCACTGTAATAAAGTAGCTAATAATTCTATAGCCAACAAAAAGATTTTTAAATATGAAGGTGAGAAATAAAAACATTAGATGAGGGGCAGAACATTTTCATAATAAAAAACACTCAGTGATCTGGATTAGAAGGGACCTTTTTCAGCTTTATAGAGTATTCATGAGGTTTCAGCAGTGGGCAACATACTTAGCGCTGAAAGAGTGAACGTTGTCCTCCTCAGGTCAGCAACAAGACAATATTTATTTTGACCACATCCATTCTACACTGTACTGGAGGTCATAACCCAGGCAATTATGAAATAACTAACTAGCTAGCTAGCTAGCTTCTTCAGTGGCCATGAAGAACTAAAACTGTTCTGCCTGGAGTTGACATAGTCTTATATTTAGAGAGCTATGAGAAATCACTAAAGAGTAACAGAAAAAAATATTATTAGAAATACTAAATAGGATCAGCACAGTGCAGGATACAAAATAAGTATATAAAAAAATCAGTTTTAGTTTTGTGACTTGATGAAAAATCTGAAAACTAAATTTAAGGGAATAACTACTTTTACCATGATATAAAAAAGAACAAAATAATATAATATACCTATAAATAAATTTAAGGAACACAGTGTAACATTTCAAACTTGAAAATTATGAAACAAGGTTTAAAGAAACTAAAAAGAGGCCCAAGTGAGTAGAAAGATACCCCATGGCCAAGGATTGGAAAACTTAATGTTGTTTTTAAAGATAAATGCCCTGCAGCCCAAACCAAAGGTTCAGTGCAATCTCTCCCCAAATCTCATCTAGCTCCTTTGCATCAATTAATTAGTCGATCCTAAAATTTACGGGAAAATTCAAAGGTCCTAAAATAAAGAACCCTTTTTTGGAAAAACTATTTTTATTAGTACATGTTTGTAGCACACAATGATGATATTCATTGTAGGAGCTGGTACATATATGTGACTTGTCTTAATTACATTTACATACCTTTTCGCTCCCCTCCCCATCCACCATCCCATTTAGAAAAGTTTTAAATAATCTTGAGAAGGAAAACCAAGGTAGAAAAGAAAAATCTCAAAATTATTGATTTCTAAAACTTACTACAAAATTACAAAAACCAACATAGCAAGAAATGGCATAAGAATAAACAGACTGACAGACTAGAGTTGAGAATATGCAAATACAACCCTATATTTATGGTAAATTAATGTCTGGTAAAAGTACAAGATTAAAAGGGAAACATAGTGTCTTTAATAATGTTGTGGAACTTTGTGTTGACATGGAAGATAATGAAGTTAGGCCCTTTCTTCCTAATCACAATATACAAATATTAACTAAAATGTGTCAGAATTAAAAATAAGACCCAAACTATAAAATTCCTTGAGAGAGATGGAGGAGTAAATCTTTATGACTTTGGCTTAAGACAAAGATTTGTTAGATATGATAACAAAAGCACAAGCATCAAAACAGAAAAGCAAATTGTACTTCATTAAAAATAATTTTTTTGTGATTCAAAGATTTCATGCAGACAGTGAAAAGGTACGTCTCTGAAGTGAAGAAAAATATTTGCAAGTCATAAATCTGATAGGAGACCTATAATTATAATGTATAGTGGATAAAGTTAATAATAAAAATATAAGGGGGCCAGGGAGATGGCTCAGTAGAATAAGCGCTTCCCTGGCAAGTGCAAGGGCCTGAATTCAATCCCTGGTTCCGCCAAAAAAAAAAAAAAAAATAATAATAATAAAAATATAAATGAGTTGACTAAAAATGCCAAAGATCTCAATAGATATTTTTCTGAAGAAATATGCATGTGGTAAAAGACACATGAAAAGATGCTGAACAGCATCAGCCACCTGGGAAATGCAGACAGAAATGATAATGAGGAATCTGGGCATTGTGGCACATACCTGTGATCCCAGCCACTCTGGAGGCTGAGGCAGGAAGATGGCAAATTCAAAGCCAGCCTAGGCAATTTGATGATCTCTGTTTCATTATAAAATAGATGACTAAATGACTAATGAATAGAAATATGCACATAGAGATACATGCATCCATCCATCCATCCATCCATCCATCCATCCATCCATCCATCCACAGGGCTGCTATGCAGCTCCATGGTAAAGCACTGACTAGCATGTCTGAAGCCCTAGGTTCAATCCCCAGGACTGCAAACAAAACAAAACAGAATTGCTGTAACCAAAACCAGAACATCAGCGCTGGGATATGGAGAAAGTGGAACTCTTCCAGTGCTCGTGGGCAACTGAAATGGCGCAGACACGCTGGCAAGCAATGCAGCAGTACTTCAAGTGATGAAGCCCTGTCACCGCACACCCTGGCAATTCCATGTGAACACACATGTCTGCAGAAAAAGTGGCATGCAAATGTTCAATGGGGCACTGTTTGCAAGGGTCAAAAAGTGGAAACAATCCAAATGCCTGTCAACTGATGAAGGGAAGAAGAAATGTATGTACATATAAAAATCTTTGTGTGGTCACGCCACAATTAACAGCATGCAGAGCATTAGTGCTGTAGAGTTCTGAGCCTCCCTGTCCATAGGGTTGCATGCTGAGGGTCTGGCAGCATCGCACATGCAGTGGATTGCTCTGAAGGAGAAAAACTGTGCGACCCGGAAGAGAGGAGGAGAAGAGAATAAATTTTCCCAACTTCATCGTCTTCCCACTGTTCACTCTCCTGCTGGCACCTTTCATTGAACAGACCAACCAACAACTGAGACAGCAAGGGAGCATTTTGGTGACTCTTCCTGACTGGAGCCTCTTGGGGCCTCGGCCAAGAGGGGGAGGGATGGAAAGGAGAACTGCTGGAGCCAGTGGATCACCAGGGTGGGTGGGGGAACAAGTAACAAAATAATCCAAAACAAGGACAGTAACTAAGAATTAGAACAGAGAACTGGACAAGGAGATAGCATTCAATGGGATAGTATTTTTAAACCAAAATGTTTAAGAGCTTTCATTAAAAGCAATGACTATTTAACTGGATACTAAAGTGCCCCAAGCATATTTCATTACGAAAGATACTGCCAAAACACAAAGATACAAACCTATTGCCAGGAAAAAGTATTAATGAAGGTATACAACAAAACACACAGCCAAACAATACTCATATCAGCCGAAGACTCAAAGGCAAAATTTAGGAGAGATGAAAGGCACCTGAAAGGGTTAAAAGATTCAATTTGTCAAAGAAATCAAATAATTCTAAATTTATAAAATAGTACACTAAAATTTAGTCCCAGAATATAGCCTTAAAATCTGTAAAGAATAACAGACTACATGAAGCAAAAATTAATAAATATATCCACAGTCCTAGTGTGGGATTTTAATATAACATCTCTTAGGAAAGGATGGAACAAGCAAATAAAAACTTAGTAGGAATTTAGATTATTTATTTATTTAGTGATATTGGCGATTGAACTCAGAGCCTTGCACTTGCCAGGAAAGTGTTTATGTTGCTAATCTATCCCCCCTGGCCAGAATTAGATAATTTAAACAATATGGTTATCATATTTTACCTAATTATACACACAATAAAACAATATATACAATAAATCAAACAACTGCAGAAAACATCTGTTCAAGCACACTCAAAGTATATAAATTAATCATGGCTGGGCCATAAAACAACTTTCATCAAATTTCAAATGACTGAACTAATTTAGAATGTATTCTGTGATAACAAGATAGTTTTATATGAAAAAGAACAAAACAAAGTGTTCCAACCTGAATAATAATGGAAATGTGACATTAAAACTTGAAGGAAAGCAGTCATAGTCGGAGGTAAATATATGCATTCAAATATAAATATTAGAACATAAGGACTGTACACACCAATGAGCGATGAACATCCATGTAAAAGTTCAGGGAAAAAGAAAAGAAATAGCAAATAAACTAAAAAGAATAGAAGAAGATGGGGCTGGGGAGATGGCTCAGTAGAATAAGCACTTACCTGGCAAGTGCCAGGGCCTGAGTTCAATCCCCGGCTCCGAAAAAAAAAAATAAATAAAAATAGAAGAAGAGAAATAGGAGACAAGAATATGATAAGAAATTAACAAAATAGAATACAACAGGAAAACAAAAATCATTCTTCAAGAAGCTTAAAAAATTCATAAACTCTGCCCAGTATTACCAAGAAAGAAAAGAAAGTATAAATATTTTCAGTGTCAGAAATAAGGAACGGAACATAGCAATGAATCCCTCATATATTAAAAAGTGATGAGGGAGGAAAAAATGAATAATTTTCTGCCAAAAACACTTAAAATTTTAGACGGAGACAAATTTCTCCCTAAAACACTACCTGTTAAAACTGCTAGTAGTAAAGCCAAGAATTCTGAACAATTCTATAGCTCTTAAACATATTGAGTCTTTTATTAAAAACTTTCCCACAATGAAAATTACAAAGCCAAGTGTCTTTGTAAGTACACTTCATCAACTATTAAGTAAAAAACAATACCATTTTTACATAAAAATTACAAGGAAAATAAAGAGGAAACGCTCCCCATGTCTTAAGAGACTACTATAGTCCTACACTGACATCTCATAATACTATGAGAAGGGAAGAACACGGGGCTATCACATTGATGAACATTGGTGCAAAAACTTGTGAACAAAATATCAGCCAATTTATAAAAACACATCAAAATAATATTTATAAATGTAAACTAAATTTAATTTTAAAGGATGAAGAAAAATATAATCAGCTTGGCAGAGGCACAAAATTAGTATAACAATATTTAATATTCAGATTCTTAGCAAATAAGAAAAATAAGGGAGCTTCCTTCTTTATCTGATGAAGGACATCTATGATAACTGTATGATAATATTATATGCAGCATCTACCTTTAGAAATCAGGAATAAAACTAGGATCTGTGCTGTTGACACATGTAAGATTTTTCTCAAATTTCTGGGCAGTGTAGTAAAAACAGGAAAATATATAATAAGTGTGTGTAAGAAGAAGACAGACAAGTAAAACTGCTATTATTCAGATAATATGATTGCATATATTGAAAACTTTAAAGTGTTTACAGGTAAATTTTTAGAGTTGATAGGTAAAAGTAACTATGTGAATAAAGGTATACAGAAATAAGCTGGTTTCCTCAGTACAATGAACGATAGAAAATAAAATAGAAAAATTATCCAAAATAGTGTACACATATCTGGTACCTAAGAACATACCCAACAATAAATATGCAAGATATTTATGTTGGGAAGCACAAGGCATCATTGCCACAAATTAAATACTTAAGCAAATACAAAGAAATGATAATTACTTGCATTGAGACCTTAACTAAAATATATTATTTTTTCTATAATCGGATTTATAATAAGCTCAATTAGAATCACAGTAAGACTCTGTAAAAGTACTGAAGTTAATTTTAAAAATAAGACAATTTAGAAGAACAAGATGAAAAGTTATCCTCTACTAAATATTAAGGCTTGCTATAAATCATGGCAATTAAGGCAAAGCGATATTGGCATACAGATTGATAAACAAATCAATATAATAAAACAGAGAGCTGAGAACAGACCCAGGTATAGATAGATAATGGAATTTGACAAAGGAGGCACTTGCAGAATTGTAAGGAAAGGATGGCATTTTTAGTGGATGAGACATTACATGTTTATATTGAAAAATAAACCAAGCTCTACACTTTTGCAGCTTTATATCATAAAAAAATCAGTCTCAGGTGGATCACATTTAAATGTTAAAGGCAAATTTCTAACTAGGATATTTAAAATATAATCACGATTAAAAAAAACCAAAATTGGCTATATTTTATCTAAAAATATTATCAGAAGATAGCATTTATAGTAAGGTCCAGGATAGGAGAAAATATTTAGAAGACATAATCAAACAGAGCTAGTAACTAAAATATAAAAAGGGCTATAAATGATTTTGAAAAGGATAAATAATTATAAAAGTGGACAAAAGACTTGCAATGTTATTTCTAAAAAGAGGATATCCAAATGATTTAATAAACCCAAGAAAAAGTACATGATTTTATGTATTTTATTTATTTATTTTTTAATGTTCACACACCTTGGAGCTTGACTCATTTTTCTCTTTTTCTTTTTGTGGCTGGCTCAGCCCACTCTAGGGGCAGGGCTGATGCAGCATATGGTGCTGGGGATTGATCCACGGTCCCTGTGCTTGCCTAAGCTTGCCTACGCAGACACTTTACGCTTCTGAGCTATCTCACCAGCCCAGTACAGGATTTTAGTTATAAAACATATCAAATTCCACTGTGAGCTTCTGTTATGCAGTCATCACAATGTCTGCTCTGAAAATTTTAATGATGAGCTAAGTGTAAAGGATGGAAAGATCTGGGAAGCTCATGAATTACTGGTGGTGCCGGAAATAGGAAAATCAACTTGGGAAATGTGCAGTATGAATGACACATCTTTTTTATCCATTCTTCAGTTGATGGGTATCAGGGTTGTTTCCAGATGACAAATTGCATAGCTGCAAACATAGGTGCACATATATCGCTGTGGTATGAGGTTTTCAGTTCTTCTGGAAAAATACTCAGAAGGGGAATAGCTGGCTTGAGTGGGACCTCCAATCCTAGCTTTTTAAGGAATCTCCACACTGACTTCCATAGTGGTTGTACCAGTCTGCACTCCTACCAACAATGAAGAAGAGTTCCTTTTTCTCCACGGCCCTTCCAGCATTTGTTATTGGCTGAATGTTAGCCATGCTTTCTGGGGTGAGATGGAATCTCAGTGATTGTTTTAATTTGCATTTCTCAAACGATCAATAATATTGAACATTTTTTCATATATATACTTTTTTTTTTGCTTTTTTCTTCAAAATTTTATTGATAAACAGATAGCAATGAGACAGTTTCAAATCAAATCGGAAGTACAGTTTCAACAAATAATACACTGCATCATATATATATATACTTGTCATTTGTATTTCTTCCTCTGAAAAATGTATATTCATCTCCAATGCCCATTTTTGGATTGGGTTTTAAGAAGAGAAAAAGCACAAACAATTTTTAAAAAGGAGGCAAAACAAATGAAGTATTATCTGCTCCTTTCTATAGACCAGCAGAAATGCACGGTACCGTTGTCCAAACCATCCTGCTCATATACATAAATTTTTAAAAATTCTTTATATGTTATTCAGCTATAAAACAGGAAAAATTTGAGTCTTTTGTTGGTATATGGATGCAACTAGGGAGAGCATAGTCTTAAGTGAAATAAATCAGACCTGCACATGCAAACATCGTATTGTCTCCTTAGTGTGAGAACCTGAAAGAGAAAATGAAATCTGAAGGGTGCAGTGGGTACTGGGAAAAGGGAATGAATTTACTCAAAAGGAAAGAGTTACTGAATTGAGGAGAAAGACAGGAGAGGGAGTGGTGGAAAGAGATATATCTATGTATATAAGCAGGATGGTTTGGACAACTGTATTGTGTATTTCTGCTGGTCTATGGAAAGGAACAGATAATAATTTGTTTTGCCTCCCTTTTAAAAATCATTCGTGCTTTTTCTCATCTTAATTTCTTATATACTTCTTTCTCTTTCTTCTTCTGATTTTCCATGCATTTATCTGGTAATATGAATAACTAGTTGGAAGACAACACTATGTATTACAACAAATACTGTGAAGTTCATATTACTTTGTTAAGTGAAATTGCACATAAATTGTATTTTTTTCTGTTTGAACACTATTTTGTACTCTCCTTAAAAAATAAAAAAAGACTTTAAATATGAAAAAAAAAAAAAAAAAGCAACACGCAGTTTGTACTAAAGCAGAGCATACACACGCCATGACCCCATTTTCTACTCCTACTGGGTACCTTCCAGAAATGTACAAGCTAAGTGTACAAATGTGTTGTGTTCAGGGATAGATACTTAGATTATGAAACTAGAGAAGGATTTAATTACTATAGAAATCTGAACTGGAGGAGCACCTGGGGAGCTGACCACAATCCATTTCATGACCTGACCTGAGTGTTTTCCTTTTTGTCTGTAAACTTTCTTATGTGGGTGCTGCCTTTTTCTACATAGAGGGTTAAGAAATATGATTTGGTGAGGAGAGGAGGAGGGAGGGAGAGAGAGAGAGAGAGAGAGAGAGAGAGAGAGAGAGAGAGAAAGATTGATTTCTGGGAAAAGGCAGAAGACAGAGAGGTGCAAAGGGGTAGAAAAGACTCAGCGTAGGGGAAGGGCCAGGAGACTGTTTCCTTTGCAGTTTTACAGGCTCACATCAGAAGGGAAAACAGCACCCAGGGAGTGAGTGGTCCCGCTCTTTGGTGCAATGTATCTACTTCATGTTCCAGACATCTTGGTCGGTCATGCTGAAAGAAATCTGTAACTGCCTGTGTAGGTCTGACAGAGTCCCACACCTTTTATATTGCATTGTGTTTTATTTAGAATGATTTATTAGCCTCTTGGACATGAAAATGTGTTTGTTGATTTGCTTCAAAAAATGTGAATGACCTAATTCTAATAATTCTTGATAGAATTTCTCAAAGTATTTGTGGTAGCAAATTGAATGTTTAATGCCAATCTATAAGACTAGAACTAGACTATCAGTCTCAGAGACCAGATCTTTTGGTTTATTTGTCTCTTGTCAAAGCAGGCATTATAACTTCTACCCATGGGATTAGAGGAGAGGTTTAGCGTCTGTAAACGGACTCTCCCTGGATTTTCAGTAAAAAACGAGAATATCCAGAAAGGGAAAATACAATGAAGATCTCTTTTCAATCTGCGTATTCTTCCTGAAGTTTAAGAAATTATGCTGCGAAGTGTAGCAGAATCCACAATTGGGACATTGTATTTTCTGTGATTCCAAAGATTATCCTCTTTAACAAGAAAATGAGAACCTACTTGTGTGTGTGTGTGTGTGATTTAGGAAAGAAAGCCTTATTGGTCAAGGGAGGGGTCCTACTTCAGCCATTAGCTCTGCTGTTAGGATGCTCAAACCCTGTCATTCTGATGGGAAATGCCTGCAATAGAATTTTGGATAAATCATTTAAAGATAATGACTAAAGTTTTTCTTTCGTTTCTTCATTAGGTATTTTGGTACCAGGAATCAACTGCTAGCCTCGGGCTTGCCAGGCCCTCTTGCTGTGTTTCTTTACTTCAACTTATCTGCACACACATTCATTTTAACTTTGCTGGAATGACCTCACAGTGTACCTGATTGGTTTTATAGTAAACTCATTTCAAACCCACATAGAATTCAGATCATAATGTTCCTAGTGCGCATCCTCAATACACGTTAGCTAGCACCGCTGTAAGCAATATTCATTTTATCTCTCAAGAGTCCGACCCATTCGTCCTGGCGTGGCCACTGGATTGCAAGAAGCACTTTGGAGACTGTAACTTCCATGGTGGAGAATCTGGTAACTCCCACCCTTTCCTGGGCCTTCATTTTACTATGAGGAAAAGGAAGGTTGGATGCACTGAGTTGACTCCCCGGCTTGATCCCTCGGAGAGGTACCCCAAGTTTCCTTCCCGTACTTAGCGCCCCCTGAGGGTCGGTGGTGTCGGTGTGGTGCCAGGCGGGGAGGACGCGCGCGCCGGGGAGCGGATAGAAGGCTCCTCCAGGAGTCATTGTTTACCTTGCCGGGCAGAGGTTGTGGAGTTCACAAAACCTAATGAAACAAACGCCTGGGACAGATGTTACCTAATTTGGTCAAAGAACAAAGCGCGTGTGAAACGTGAGGAAATCCTGGGCGGTGTCGGGGGCAGGAACACTCTGCGAGGGGCAGACACCGGCGTCCCTGCAGCGGCGCCGCGCCGCGGGGTCTCGGGCGGGCGGGCGCTAGCTCGGCAGGGCCCTCCAGGCCCGGGACCGCGCCGCCCGGGGACCCGCGGCACCCCGCCACGGCCCCCGGCTCCGGGCGGCAGTTCCACAGCGAGGTAGCCTCTCGCTCGCGGCGCTGTCGGCGGGGTGCACGGCCGGCGGGCCCCTAGCCGCAAGCAGCCCCCGCCGCCAGGAAGCCGCATCTCTAATTCCACGCACTTCCAGGTCTGCTCGGGCTTTCTCCTGGCAAGTCTCGAATCCTGGGAGTCGGCTCCGGAGTCCGCACCCGCTCCCGCCTCCCCCGCCCGACTCCGGCTCCGGAGAGCGGGCAGCCGCGCCCC
>NW_004524608.1:8080972-8121059 GCF_000260255.1 Octodon degus
TAGGCACCGCGCGGCGGGAGCGTCCCGCCGGGTCCGCGGCCGGCCGGGGTGCGGGGCGGTCCTGGGGGTGAGCCGGCGCCCAGCCGGGCCAAGTTTGTGAAAGTCTCGGAAGACCCTTTGAGCTGGCTCCTGCCGGAGCAGCAGGACATTGCGATCTCGCAACGCCTCATTATAAATAGCATCACCGTTTCATTGAGCGCTCTGCCTCGGTCGCGTCTGCCCATCGGCGTGAGCCCGGAGGCCAAACTCCAGACTGACCACTCTCTGCTACTGCTAACTGGCCCTGCCTTGTTGGAAAAATAAACAGTCGTTTCTGTTTGATATATTTAACAAATCGAAGCGTGGACGAGTTCACCTCCCACATAGTCTCAGCGACTCTGGAGAAGCAGAGCTTGGATTTGAGCAGTCTTTAGTGTTCAGCAGGAAAGAATGGAGGCTTTAAAAGCTTCCCAGTCTCCATAGCATTCAGCACTCAGCACCAAGAGCCTTTACAGTTGCACATACTTTAGGAGAGAAAAAAAAGACTGCACGGGTACAAAAATCTGTGGTCCTTTACATTCATACATTTAAATAGTACTTTTTTTTTTTTTCCTTTTCAAGATTTTCAGAATGCTCTGACTTGAGTGAAGTTGAAAGTACTCTCCAGTGGACTAGAGTGCATTTATACTAGCACGTTCTATTAACTTACCTCCTTAAAAATACTGCCTTGCTGCTTAGTTTCTGTAAGCACTTGAAAGGCTAGCAGACTGTGTGTGGGCCACATTGTGAATGAAATTTGAAGCGAGATGAACCACAGCTGTAATTAATAAACAGTAACTTCCAAAAGTGATTAGAAAAATATCAGAGGGATGACTTTACCAAAATGTAATTCTAAGACTTTGTCAGTTTAGTGGATGCATAGCACTATCTAAATCCTCAGGATAATTTTTACACGACTAATTATAATAGTTCAAATTACTACTTCAGAAAGTTATCAAAAGTTCAGGAGATGTGTTCTCCACACCTGCTGATTTTTTCAAAGGTCGAAGAAAGTAAAGACAGGAGCGCTATAGATTTATTTGTGTCAGTTAAGGTATTTAATTTTGATCCACTGAAAGTACACCGCAGGGCTTTCCCCTAACACTTTTTATGTTAGCATCGTTGCTGAGTAGTGTGTTGGCCTTAACAGAGCTTCTTAATCCTGACAGCAATTATATTTTACATGCTGTTTTATGTAAATTACATCCTATGTTCCCTTGGTGTAGGAGAAAAAAGAAAGATCTTGATGTTCTGGAAATGCCATCTATTCCAAATCCCTTTCCTGAGCTATGCTGTTCTCCATTTACATCTGTGCTATCAGCTGGACTGTTTCCCAAAGCAAATTCAAGGAAAAAACAGGTAATGCATTCTAAATTTTTTAACTTAAATGTCTTAGGAGATCTAAAATCAGGATAGTCTATGATTTTCAGGAACTTTGAATTAGTATGGTCTATGTAAATTAACTCTTGAGTGACACAGACCTTTGGGATTGCTTTCTTTTTAGGACCTTAGTTTTCTCAGTTGTGTAATGGGAACGTTAAAGGTTACTTCTTAGGGTCTTGTGATAGGATAAAAGAGAACAGATTTGAACTGCATTGCTTGGGAGCTATTACCACTTGCTGGATAGGGAGGAGAGTTGTATGTGACCTTAGAGTCTCACTTCTAAGTCAAGAATTGGAAGTGGGTGGGGCAATGGGAATGGGGTCGCAAGGGAGTTGTCTGGTTTCTTCAATACTTCTCTCCTTTGACTCATGTTTCCCCCCAGTCAGCTTCATTTGCAGAAGGAAAGTGATGCTGTAAATGTGGTAAAAAATTAACTGGAGTTTAGGGTTCAACATACTTTCTTAATCTGGGTAAATTTTGTAGTTTGGGTGCTTTGGCTATACAAGGCATGACTTGTAAGTGGTGATTGGAAGACAGAATTTCTTTTTCTCTCTTTTCAGAATTCTAGCTGGAGACTGATTTATGGAAATTAGATTATAATGCCCAAGTAATGAAGAGGGGATTCATCTTGATCTTTTTTTTTTTTTTTTAAATTTTTATTTAGTACAGGGTCTACAGGGCCTCACTACACAGATCAGACTCATAGTGATCCTCCTGCTTTCAGCCTCCCAAGCTTTGGGATTATAGGTGTGTGCCACCACACCCAGTCTCAGTTGCTGTCCCAGTGCACCCCGGAAGCGGAGCCGGCATGGTAGGCCAGGGATCAAACCCCAGGCTCTGCACCTGCCTAAGGAAATGCTGTAGTCTGCTGAGCTATCTGGCCAGCCTGTCATTGTTCATTTTGAGAAAAAAACAAAAACAAAAACAAAAACAAAAAACAAAAAAAACAAAACAAAACAAAACTCAGTGTATCTTAGAATAATCACTCTCTTGTTATAGAATTCCTTCCAGTCTTGAACATACAAAACAAACAATACTCATTTGACAAAATATACCTGTTCTTACAAGGGCAGAAGCAAAATTAAGCAGCAAGACACTTGTAGTGTGGAGAAGATTAATCATCAGGGAGAGAGGAGAAGACAGTTGGTTATTTTTTCCATCTGTTGCGCTCTTTCCTTCTTCTGTACCTTTATTATCCCTGATGGGTATGTTTAGACCTTTCTATGGAAAAATACCCTAGGAAGTAGATGAATTTTTGGCAATATGTAGCAACAATAGGAACAGCAGAAAATGTGTTTTGATGGAGCCTAACATATACTTTAGGGGGTATAGGAGCTTGAAGTCTAATTGGACAATAATTTCCACTGGGAGGGCAGACAAAAAGGGAATTCTTGAATGCTTTACTATCAGAATGAGATCTGCAGTCAGATCCTAAGTGATAAGCAACTGTACCGAAACATGCAAGCCCCTTTATGTTTTAGGGGAGCATGTAAGATGGAATTAGGGATAGATGTAACTGTGTGCCATGAGGATGGGAAAATTGATTCTGGATTGTTCCTGTCACTGAGTGGAAAAAAGGAAGTGGCTAATGATGGCAGAATAGATATCTGCAGGAATTGAATAGGTAATTCTAACTATGCAGGGCCTGCTATGTTGCTCATACCGTCATAGACCAACTAAGCCCTCTAAACAAAATGGACACCTGAAAGATATTTTCCAACCAGGGGTTTGACTTGGGGTAGGACAGGGGTATGGTTGAAGAGGAGGAGAGGAGAAAGAAGTCTATACTGACTGTTATTTTAATTTTGTGGATGAAAACAAAATGCTAAGCCTAAGAAGAGATGTGTTGATTGGCAAGGTTTGTTTTGAATAGAAAACTAGACTAGGTATTGTACATTAATACAGTGGACACAGACCGAGAAGTTGGGAAGGAGAAAGGGTAAGCCTCAGGGTCAAGATAGTGTGTGCTCCAAGAAGCTCATTGCGCAGAGGCCTCAGATGAGAGGTGGATGTTTTAGGATATACCAGCTTCCTTTTGGGGGGTTTAGGTTTAACTAAATGGAAAATAGGAAAAGAATGATGCGTTGTTATTGACTCCGGTAGGTCCCTGCTCTGGCCTCGTGTGCTGTGTCCGCCCGGGTAGTCCTGGCCTGATTTCTAGGGGATCCCGGCTCAAAAAACCAGAATCCCCTGTGCTGATTTCTTCCTAGGCCCAAGGGTTAGGGTGGCTGTGATGTGCTGTGAAGGAGCGAGGTCCATTTTGCTTCCTTTTTTATTCCTTTTCCCCCTATGTAGACTTTGTATTTAAAACCGATCCTTATGTTTTTTTATTCCTTTCTGCATGCTCAGTCCTTGGGAATAAGTAAGGGTTGGAGAACAAATGACACTGCCAGTAATTTCCCTGAGCTCCATATCTTTGTGACACACATATCCATTTTACAGCGTAGTATTTCTGACCTAATTATCTCTTCCTTTCAGTTGAGATGTTGTAAATGATTGTGTGTGATTACACTATATGTTATTATAATGAATATTATGGTTGAACTATTGTAGGAGATGTCTTTTTTTGTTTTCCTTCATTTGATTTATTTAGCCATTCGAGTCATTTTAGAATTTTTTTCTTCCCATAAGAAAAGTGAAGGATTATTACTTATTATTTACAAATAAATGGCCATTTGAGAGAATCTAAACTAGAAATAATAAATTTCATTTGCCTTTCAAAATCATAGTCTAAAATCATTTTATAGACCTTTTTATAAAACAGTTTAGATCCCTGTCCTCTCTTTTAATTCTAATTTGTACTCTTTTTTTAAAAAAATCCCTACATGATGCCTGAGTGGCAAGGGACGTTGACATCACAAATGGGCTATGCTTTATCTGTTTTGCAAATGGAATGTCCCAAAGTATATAATGCTGTTGGCTTTTGGTATTATTTTAATTAGACAGCTAGAATGAGATGCTATATTCTCTTGTTATAATACTGACTACATATAATTCTATACCTGTGTTTTGTGCTTACTAGTAAAATACAGATTTAATATGCATCTCTTTGTCAGAGAAGTAACATAAATACATATATACATATATACATATATACATACACACTCACATATGTGTGTGTGTGTGTGTGTGTGTGTGTGTGTTAAAATGTCTTATGTTAGGGGTTTAATCTCTTTTATTTTCTAATTTCTGATTGAGAAGTGCTGGAAAAGCATCCTTTAGTCATGATCTCTAATGGTTTAGGTCTAAAATATCTCATAGGAGCCTCGCTTCAGAGGAGGGGCCTAATCAGAGGGAGTGGGTCCCTGGGTCCTGGAGCTAGAAGGGAGGGTATAATCTTGTCCCTGTCTTGTCCCTCTTCCTCTTGTTTCCTGGCTACTAGGGGAAGTGGCTTTCTTCTGCTGTGCCTTTCCACTGTACTTTGGAGTCATCAGCCTATGAACTGAATTGCCCAAAGCCCTGAGCTTAAATAAATCTCTCTTCCTTTAAGTTGCAAGTATTTTGTCCCAGCAATGAGAAAACAACTAATACAAATTCAACTATTTGTTACTTGAAGAAAATAAAAGAATAAGAGATCCTCATGACCACTGCTGAGACAGTTCTTGTCTCAGGTTTGTCAACTCCTAGCTAAATTTTATGGTTGGACACAGCCTATGTAGGAATTCTGATTAATTGCTATTCAGGACTGTATAGTATAGCCAATTGAAAGTGGAGTCTTGGAGCATCTTTGAGTAACACATCATGATGTGGCCATGATTGATGTCTTTGGGTTGGGCTGCTCTGAACTACTAGTGGTTCAAGCTGCGGGAACATGTTGCACCCTAGTAAAAGGTGTGTCATGGAATGTTTAAGTTGAGAGTGATTTTTAAATCTTCTGGTCTAATTCCTTTTATTTCCCACTGTGTACAGTGAGTCTTAGAAGTGCTAGCTGGCTAAAGTGGCATAGCAAGAAATCTGAATTTCTTTAAGAGGCAAGGGCCAGAAAAGTGGCGTGTGTATCAGTGTTGTTAGTCACAACTCTACCTGTTATACACAGAAAGCAGGAGTAACAAAGGCTATTTGTAAATATTCCTGTAAGGATCTGGAATGTCTCTCATTTCTCCCCCCTGAATATAGTTAGCTCCATGGATTTTCTTCCTCTAATGTAAATCTCTGTAAAATTGACATGAAAAAGTCTTAACAAATGATTGGTTTTGTGAAGTAATATTTATTAGTGTCATTCATAACCAGCTTTTATACATGGTCCACAGTGCATTGGTTATTATTTCACAAGAACAAAAGAATAGCAGGTATGTCTGTCATCCACACTCCAAGGTTTAAAAAAATGATTGTACAGAAAGTATAAATGATCTGTCCATGTTCCCAAAATCCAAATGAAGGGAAAGCAAAGGAATACTATGTCTGTCCATGCTTTGCTTCATCCCAGTATGTCTTCACTACTCTGTAGTGATGTTGTCTTCCTTGTAGCTCCCAGAAGCATAAAGAATCTCAGATAATTAAGGCCTTAGTTTTCCATATACTCTCTCTTTGGTTTCGGTTTCCTCTAGTGTGCCAGGCTTTTCCAAAGGATAAATATATCTCTGTCCCAAAGGCCTCTTCTGTCATTCCTTTGTGAAATCAGTAATTAACCCAGTTTGTGTGTATAGAACCTGTATGCGTGGTCCTAAAGGGATCTTGTGTGTCTGCCACGTTAACTGGACTCTTAACATATTCACATGCATTAAAGTTGAAAGAAGAAAGTTTATTTCTGTACTCTCAATTTTCTGGACTCGGCAGTTCTTAAGATTTTTACCTCATTTATTTCATTTATTTCTATTTCAAATGCATATTTGTATTATTTAAATATTTTAAGTCAATCATGGACACCTCATCGGAAGCCTATCTAGTTTTATATGCATCTCTGAAAACTGCATTTAAAAGACAGAACCGAAATACCGTTATTCCGTAACAAGAATAGCAATAATTCCTTAGTGTCATCTAAAACCATCTATAATCAAATTTTCTCAGTTGGAATGACACATGAAATCCTCAGATTACAAGCTGGTTATGTTTCAAAGTCTGCAGATTTAGCTATTTGGAACTTTGCATTCATTTTCAGATGGAAAGGACATCATAAATTGTATTTAAGCCCTCCAAGCTATCTTACAAAATCCTATTTAATGTGAAATGAATTGCAAATATATACACAGAAAGAGCAGTAGAAACAATACTTGTTCCTATTAGAATTCCAAACAAATTCATCTTCCTAACAACAGTTTTCTACTTTTGAATGCTGGCATTTAATGAGTATCTTTTTTTGAGAAGAATTTCAAAATATTCAGATCTTTGTAGCAGTATTAAAGTAGGCTTTAGAGCAGTGCTTTTCAAAGTGTGGACGCTAAACCACTTTCCTCAGAATACTTGGCTGTCTTATAAAACTCACCGAATGATAGTGTCCTGGGGAAGGACAGAGGAATTTGACTTCTTGTACATTTTTCTCTTTCTCATGTGTACCAATTCAGCCCTCCCCTTGTTCTCTCCCACTGTGAGGCTCTGTCAGTGTAACCTTTTGAAACTGTGGACAGATTCACTTCCTGTAGTTGAGTATAGCTGCAAATGGACGTTAGCTGATATTTAAGTGATCTATTGATTATTTGGAGGAAACAGAATCTTGAATGAACTAGCCTGAAAGGTTGTATTTTAGTACCTCAAGGCCAGACGTTCATTGTCTCGTGTGAGACTGGAATTGAGAACTAGAAGTCAGCAGAAATCCAGGCAACTGCTTTCTCTCTTTTGTTCTCCCACATGCATACCATGTAGTCTCTGATTCTCCTTGCAAACTGCTTGTCTTTCTGACATTTGTCTGCAATCTTACTTGTCACTTGCCACCCTTGAATTTTTCTTCTATTATGATTTAGTACTTGGTCACTGACTGGAGTCTATATCTGGAGAGGGATATTAGCCTGGTATATTCAGCTATTACCAATCTGCTGTGACCAAGAGGACAGAGGAACTAGACCTCTGTCTAGGCTTGGGGGGTTCTGTGAGGAGGTGCAGGTGTAGTAGGCATGGCATGTAGAGGGAAGGAGGAAATTGTGGACAACTAGTGCCTTGGGATTAAAATACTTTGAACAAAACAAAAAAAGTGCTCAAAAATTTAATTCTTTTTTTTTTCTTGTATTTTAGGGAAGGGTCTACATGGTGTTCAGGGTCTCACTACTAGATCAGTAGGACTCATAGCGATCCACCTGTTTACAGCCTTCAAAGAACTGGGATTACAGGCGTGCGCTACCATGCCCAGTCTCAGTTGCCCTCTCAGTGCGCCCTGGGGGTGGGGCTAGTATGGCCGGCCCGGGGATTGAACCCCCGTCCCTCTGTCTGCTTGCAGGCACTTTAATCTGCTGAGCTATTTGGTTGGCCCTAAAAACTTAATTCTTGGGGCCGGGGAGATGGCTCAGTGGAATAAGTACTTGCCTGGCAAACACAAGGACCTGAGTTCTATCCCCGGTTCTGCAAAACAAAACAAAACAAACAAAAAAACTCCTTAATTCTTGTCAATATGTTTGGGTATGATGATCCACTGATGGGTTTGTCTGATAGCTTGTCTACTTCTTAGTGTCCAATTCCTGTACTTTCATTCATTTAGTTTACAGTAGACAGTAAGTGCCACCCTCAGCAATGGCCAGCTGCCCTGATCATTGTCCTCAGGGTGTGTCTTAGTGAGACCCCTGGTCTCAGATGATCAGGGCTACCAACTCAGGATCCTTTCCATTTTATGCTGATTACCTTCATTTGTAGGAGAAGATGGCTGTCTCGTATTTTAAAACTTAAATCGTAGAATATCTATTTCATGGGTCAGGTTTTTATTTTCAGTCTGAAGGTTGCCTACAAGTTTTGGTTAATTCTCAGGGTACACTTGCAGTTGAATCTTTATGTTTGTTGTGTTCTTTCCACTTTTTGGAAGCCCAGCTTCTGCTTTGGTTTTCCCTATGGGCCTATATTTTGTTCTATTATGAGAGGGAAAATTGTAGTCATCCATGGCTCAATATAAATGTGAATCTTAACGCAGGAAAAGAGTTGAGCAGCTTTGTGGACAGCGCTTTGGGAAATGTCATCTCAGGGAACAGTAATAAACTGTATTGTAGAAGTATATAGTTATGTGTCTCTGTGGAGGTAAGCAGACTTGGGTATTGTGTCTTCTGCCTTTTAGGGACTAGATAGTTCAAGGGAGATGCCTAAAGCCTTTTGCCACAGTCAAGGAGTAGAGGGAGGGGTTCAGAGTTAATGTAGAGGAAAAGTGGGAGAACTGACATGAGAAGCCTTTTGCTATTTGTCCTTTCTTTTGTTTTGTGCATGTAATAGTTTTCAAAGCTACAGAGAAAATAATCTCATACGGAAGGTTTAATATTCTTGTGGTTACTTTCTTTTCTCTCGCTGCTGAGACAAAATAACTGACATTCAACTTTTAGGAAGGAAAGATTTATGTAGCACGCAGTTTGTAGAAGTTTCAGTCCATCCTCAGCTGGCTCCAAAGCAGAACGGCACATGGCAGAGGGCAGAAGTTCATCTCAGCAAAAGACGACAAAAAACAAGAACAAAAAGAAGTGGGAGCAAGCCTCTTTTCCTCCCTTATATCAATACAGGCTTCCTGCCCTAGGGCAGGCTTAAAACTCACACCATCTCCATGCCCTTCTCTTGCAAAGTCTGAAGATGTTTACAAAGTAAGTGACCCCCAGCAGAGTCACTTAGTTATGCTTCTAAACATCTCAAGAAGACACAGTGTATCAGCCATTACAGTTCTTAATCAGTTTACATATGTTTGTATTGCAAAGTAATAAATCATCATTAATAAATTAAGTGCTTATTACCATACATTTTTGCATAGATGTAATGCTATATGTGGTAGTTAGGTTGGCAGGCCAGTTTTTTAATTCACAAAATCTCCGAAGAATAGTACGCTTGTAACTTCCTTTGCAGCCCTTGTAATGCTGTATCTATGAAAGACTGACTCAGTGTGATAAGACTGAAAGACACTGGACTGGGAATCAGCAAACCTGGTTTTTAATACTGCCTCACTGCAGCTAATAAGATAACGGACTAATGCCTACATGTTCTGGGCACTTCTTAGGGCTCTGTTACATTCCTCTCCAAGAACAGTTGATGTCAATAGCTCTCAGAGCACAAAAGACTCACATTAGTAGCCGCAAGTGTGTCAGAAGATGGCTTAAGAAGTTTCCTCTCAACTTCCATTCTGATGTTCACATATTGAGAGCACACTGCTTTTGCTAAGAACATGTTTGGGGTTCCATAGGGCAAGGAACACCAGAGATGCCTTCTTGTAGATAATGGGGAGAGGAGGGTCTGGTTAAGCTAAAATAGTGATAGGGAGCCCTTTCTGATTCTTGTCTAGGTCTGGGAAGTTTATATTTGTGATCCTATGGATAAATTGTTAGAATCCCTTGAAGTTAATTCCAGTCTACCACTTCTAGTACGACCCACAGTGAGAATAAAGACACTAAAGCATATTTATAGTTATGGGGAGCCAAGGGGTTTTAGTCCAGCCATGGTGATGACTACCTGGAACAAAGGCCTCCACCCAGGGCTGAACCAAGGTTTTATTTAGTCATGAAGGAGGAGTTGCTTGAGGATGAATGACTGAGAATTGTAGGAAGTAGGTGAGTACTGTGAGCTGGGCAAGGGAAGAGGCCTGCGTTTACCTCTGTCCTATGAAGAGAAGGGTACCAAGAAAAGGTATTTGCATTATACAATTGAGATATTATCTAATGTTTTGGAGTCTGGTGCTTCAGCTCTGATGTGTAATCTTTCAAGCCCCAGGAAGTCATAGACTCTATCTTCAGGCTCAATCCCAGCCAACAGTGTGGAACATTGGCTCTTCATCCTGTCTTGATCAGGCTCATATTAAAGAGCAGCAGGTGGGGGTTGTCAGGGAAACACATGCGCTGTTTTCAAAGACCACTTGCAGCACCTCCGCTAGACCAGTGTGCATTGTTTAAAGCCCATTGAAGGGATAAGGAAAAGTCCTAGGTAGCTCTGTACATATGCATACATGGAAATAGGGTGAAGCTCAGCCAAAACGGAGGCAATTGCTCTTCTTTCAGGAAGAGTTGCTCTGGTGGTCCTCCACAACTGTACATCAAGGTCAGTGTTCAAATATCAGTGAATCACCTGGTTAAATCTGGAAGGGACCAGGCTGATCTATGAAAGTAAGGAATAGAACCAAGCATTTAAATTTAGAAATAAGGATATGAGATTAGATATGCAAATTTGAAGCCGACATAGGTCCAAACTGCATTTGGCTCTGCTTGACTTAAAGGATGTGGAACTGTCAGAGCCTCGGAGTCCTCCAGACTCCTTTTGTTCTGCCCTCAAACCATTCACTTGGTTCAAGTTAAACACCAACAAGGCCGTATTCTGTCTTAAGTATTGCTACATCCTTCAGTCAAACAGACTTGAATCTGTGTGGCTCTCTCGATCTCTGCTGCTACAATCCTCATTTAAGCCACTGTCTTTCCACCTTCAGGAACCACCTTAAATGGTGTTGCTTCTGTATTACGCATCTTTTTTAAAAAGTATATTTGGTACAGGGTCTCACTATGCAGCTCGGACTCTTAGTGATCTTCCTGTTTTCAGCCTCCCCAGTGCTGGGAGTACAGGTGTGCGCCACTGTGCCGGGTCCCAGTGACCGGCTCAACGTGCCTGGGGGCGGGGCTGGCACAGCATGTGGTGCTGGGGATCGAACCCTGATCCCTGTGCTTGCCTAAGCAGGTGCTTAGTCTGCTGAGCAATCTCGCTGGCCCTATGTTAGCCATCTTGATCAGTTTTCCATACAGTTGTTCCAGGGAACCTTTAGAAGTGTAAATTGCATCATGTCACTCCTTGATTAAAAAAGTTTTGATAGCTTAAATAAAATTTATAATTCTTACTTTGCAGCATAGGATTCTATATGAGTTAGCCCTGTTTTTAGTTTTCCTCCGTATCGTGTTGTACCCTGTGTTCATTATCCTCCAGCTGGCCATGGTCCTGTCTATTGTGAACTTGGCAAGCTTTATTCCTGCTACACAGCCTCTAACTCTAATTTTTCTGGGCCTAGACACCCTTTCTTGATTCTTTAGATGGCTCACTTCTCTGTATTCTTTAGGTCTCACTCCATCAAGCTGGCCTTTTTTTTGAGTAGTGTGTCTAAAGTAGTCTTTTTTTTTTCTTTTTGTCATTTTCCAGTTTATTTCCTTCGCTATTTAGGCTAATTATTTATTATTCATACATCTCAGTGGACTAGCTTAGATTCATTATTCTGAGGGTCTTTTGTTAGGCTACAGTAAATGGGCTACTAAGAGAAATATATAAATAAAGCCAATTTTATAAAATTTCATTTTAACGTAATTTTCCTATTCACTGTTAATCACACTAATTTCTTAAAAATGTTACTAGTTCTATAAAAATTTTTATTTATAAAAATAAAAATTCTTTGTTAAGATGCTAGCCTAATTGATTATCGCAGTGACTTAACACATAGTAAATTTTGATTATATGCAATGAAATTAGTGACCATTTTTGACTTTATAAATTATTATTTAGTGTAATTAGAAGTGGAAAATACTTGATGAACTGCTGTACTTTCTTACAGTTTATTTCACACAATCCACACATTCATGGAAGTGCCAGTTTTCCTTTGCCTACCAAGGGGCAGATGCCACCAGATGTTTTAATTACTAAGTATTAATGTTACTGGTGAATTATTTGGGCTAGTGTTCATCTGATGGAAGTGGGAAGACCTGTACCTTTTAAGTGTACATGATGATATTTTTATATGGAATCTTTCTAATAGGTCTACAGATATAGATTTAAGAGAATCGTTTTCCAGATCTTCGTCTTGTACGCATACTATTCCCTAAGACTTACCTTCCTGAGAACCTGCCTGGTGTGTTACCCTGAGGCATGTAACTCTCTGATGGTTGACACAGAGAAAGCTTCCTTTAATGATTAATCAAAGCTCCGCAATTCAGATGGAGTTCTTTGTCTTTTCATGCCTTAAATCAGATTCTGATAAGAGTAAATCATGGTCAGAAGTGAGGATTCTAGCTACTTTGGCTTGCTTTTTATCAGGATTTATGAAGTTTCCTGGGGAGAGCTCTGGACACATGACCCACTGGGGTGGACATGGGGTGGAGAAGGGCTGCAGGGGCAGCAGCATGTGGTGCTCACACATCCCGTAGGAATGCGGAGGCTGGGTGGCACTGCAGAATTGTTCAGAATGGGGCCGCAGGTGCTGGGCTGCCTAGGTAGTGCCTGACAAGGGCATGGCACCACTCTTTAGCAGAGTGAAATGGCAGGCAGCGAGTCCTTAGCCACAGGACTTCCTGGCTGGTATTCCAAGAGCTGGAGAGACTGAGTGCTTCAGTCCTGAAGGGTGGGTTTGGGTGGTTGCCAGCATCTACTGCAGTTAGTGACTGATTCTTTTTGTTGTTGTTGTTTTTTATTTTTTGATGGAACCTGGGATTGAACTCAGGCCCTTGCACTTGCCAGGCAAGCACTTATTCTACTGAGCCATCTCCCTGGCCCCTCATTCTTTTAAACATAACAGAAATACACTCTGGGACTACCAAAGTTTTTAGGATAAATTGGATAAAACTTGCATGTAATTTCTTTCCAATTTTGTATGTTATTCAATATTGTGGTTAAATCTATTTTAGAAAATCATATTAGGAATTATTTATTCCACTTCCAGTCAGTTCCAATCCTGTTTCATCATAAAATACTTTATTATTTTCCACTTTCTAAAAAAATTACATACTGGCTGCTGGACTGATTTTACAACTTACATTAAAAACATAAACACTTTTGAAAAAATTATGATTAGTACAGTGTTTGCCTTAAAATAAAATATACACAGAAAACAAGGTTAGAGGAGATATCCTCTGAAAATGAGTCTTATATTCATGGAAGCACACTACTACATTTTTGGGAGGCATTTTTAATTTTATACTTGGTTTTATTTAATTACATCAAAAACTGAAAGCCAGAGGTGGAAATGTAGACCCACACAATGACCAGAGGAATTAATTCAGTGCCCTTCGTAGCACCTCATCATATTCCTTAGAAGTGTTAGTCCTATAGTATTTTATTTTGTATTTATTTATTTATTTATTTATTTAAATTTTTTGATGGAACCAGGGATTGAACTCAGGCCCTTGCGCTTGCCAAGCAAGCTCTTATTCTACTGAGCCGTTTCCCCGGCCCCTCTAGTATTTTCTTTTCTTTCTTTCTTTTTTTTTTAATGAAGACAGATGTTTTATTTATTTATTTATTTATTTTATTTATGTGTGTGTGTGTGTGTGTGTGTGTGTGGCCAGCTCAGCCCACCAGGGGGCGGGGCTGGCTGGCATGTGGTGCTGGGGGATTGAACCGCAGTCCCTGTGCTTTGCTAAGCTTGTTCTAAGTAGGTGCTTTAGACCACTGAGCCATCTCACCAGCCCCTATAGTATTTTCAATGTTGATTGCTTTCATCTACTGCTCTTATGAAAGATAATCCAAAATTTAGTTGTTTGGTGTTTTTAGTACTTTTTCTCAGAATGATTTTAGCATTTGTATTTAATTAAGAAATAAAGTTAAATTTTGTCTAGTATGTGGCATTTGCCCACATTGATTTTCCTCTGTAACCCTTCCTATCATTTGCCATTTACAGTTTACATACATATGTGATCACTCATTTATTCTCCTTATTTTTCCGCTAGAGTATAAGTTCTTTGAAGCCACGAATTTGAATTTCTTACATTTTATTTAAGGTGGAATTGTTTAATTGTGTATTGGCGAGACTCTGGCCAGTATCTGGTTTCTCTTTAGAGCCATTTTGCATTATATTACAGTACTCAGTCTCCAGCAAGCAAGCATTGTCTGATACTTAACAGACTCTTAGTAAATTTTTCTGAATGAATTACTAAATGAATGGGGAAGGGGCAGAGAAGTAGTCATTACAATGAATGAGAATGGTTGGTGATGTATGATAGTTTAATATAAATCATAGAAAATTTGTGAAGAAACTTAGGAAAATGAAATGTAGGTTGCTTTTGGGAGAGATCTCATACTGTTAGATGTTAAAGAAATCCTGGTCAGGATAAACAATGAAAACAAACAAGGATAAACAGTGAATATTGTTTTGCCACTATAAGCACATTTTAAATTTGGATTGCTCTTGTTCAGAATAAGTTCTGTTCTTTGTCTCTTTGGTCTGCTTGTAAGCGTTTTCAGTCTTGCCAGTGCAGGTATGCTAGTTCACAAAACCCATACGCTTCATAGGACTGGGTCCAGTGAAAGTGTTTCAGTCAGCCCACATTCACAGTGGAAGATTACTCTCCTCCTGGGGAGGGTGACGTGTGTGTGAAGCACACTATTCAGATGAAAGGGCTACTTTGGTATTATTTAACTGTGTATTGGCAAGACTCTGGCCAGTATCTGGTTTCTCTTTAGAGCCATTTTGCATTATATTACAGTACTCTGACTGTGCCATGCCAAAGAAATTAAGATCAGCTGGAACACTCTGTAGGTCACTGGCTTGGAATCTTATGGCACTGGGAACTTGATGTTTTGTTTTAATGACCTCATTTAGGCTGAACCTGCCTTTGTCCTGAAAGCATAAGGGCCCCTTTACAAAACCATGTTTGCAGCTTGGGAAGGATATGGGAGAGGTTCAGGCAAAAATGACTCAAGATATTTAGGTCAATCCCCAAGTAGGGAGTACTTAATAAATTAGGATTCTTCCATTGAGAAAGACAAAAAAAAAAAAAAAAAAAAAAAATGGCATAAGTTCTTTTTAACACAGATTTAGCCACCAAGTTCTAGGGTATCAGGAACATATTTTGAAGGTACGGTTTTAAGGAAAGTGTTTACTATTCATTTAGAAGTTCATGGATCTTGTGCTTTGTTCCTTGCTTTCTGAAGGGATTTCCTGGGGAGGTCATGAAGAACCTCCTCCATATTCCTCCAAGTAGGAGATAGGATATGTACGTGCATGTGTGTGAGGGCTGTAGGAGGGCCGTAGGGAAAATTGTGTGGTAGACATGGGACCCTTTTTGGACCATTAGTTTTAGTTCAGAAAAATGAGAAAAAATGTTTGTATTTGAGTTGAATCAGGATTTACATGAATGTTTACAAACAAAGTATTTTGATATTATTGGCTACCTTCAGATGGCTAGGGTTGTCCAGTCACTTTTCCCTATTTTAGGTGGTTTTGGTAGACACATCTGTGTAGCTTCCACTGCCATGAGAAGTGACTCTCTATAACCCTCCAGAGGGCTGCTTATCAGCTTTGTCTTCTCACTTGGCTGGTCAGAGTGCTTTCTTCCTAGTGTGTCTCGGCTTCACTGGTAAAGTATGTTAGTAAAATTGAGGCTATTAGGT
Organism: Octodon degus; assembly: GCF_000260255.1. Taxonomy (NCBI): domain Eukaryota; kingdom Metazoa; phylum Chordata; class Mammalia; order Rodentia; family Octodontidae; genus Octodon; species Octodon degus. The sequence continues at coordinate 8,096,768 of NW_004524608.1, forward strand.
ATTTGAGCATGTGAAGAGTGTTTCCTGCTCTACTTTCCTGCAGAGTGGAGGGGATTTCTTGTCCCCAAAGTCTTTGAGGACAACTGTATTCCTGAAGACCCACTTCTCAGTCTTGATTTTGATGTCTTAGCCGGTTTTTTCACATTTGGCTACACTTTGCTTCTTGACACACCTTCTTGGCTTCTGCCTCTTCATGTCTCTGTTGTACAATTTTAGTATTAGTGTTCTTTAGGATATTGTCTTAGAACTTTTTGTTTTCATGTTACTGCAAGAGTGATCTCACCTACTGCCGTGGCCTCAGGTTAGTACTGTAAGGCTAAGCTAGATCTTTATCCCAAGCTGTCAGTTATTTTCACCTACACAACTCATAGGCATCTTGAATTCAGAATATACCAAAATGAATTAATACTTTTCCTCTTTCATTCTCTCCTTCTCCTCTGCTTCTTTCCATTCACTGGCAATGGAATGCTGTCTGTTGTATTAGAAAATCAAGTATCTTATCTTTGGCTTCTCTTTCTCTCTCTCCTAATTCAATTGATTATTGAGTTACCAAGTCTTTTTGAAAAGAATTCTCAGATTTATTTGGTTTTTATAAGTTCCATGCCATTGTAGCAGTTCAGGCCAGATCATCTCTTTCATAACTTTGAGGCTCCGCTTAGCAGTGGTTGCCTTTATTCTTTTAGGTCTACAAGAGTAATATGTTTTAGACATTCATTATTGAAGACAAAGTTCATAAAACACAAAGTGAGCCATTGAAAAATACATACTTCTCTGGCATTAATTACATCACAGTGTGGTGTCACCATCACATTTGTCTTATTTCAGAACATTTTCATCACCTACAAAGAAACCTTTTATCCATGAAACAGACCCCCTGAGACCTTCCGTTTTCCTCTTTCTCTTAACACCTGACGACCACTAGGTGCACTTTGTCTCTATGGATTTACTTATTTAGGATATTTCATAAAAATGGATTCATAAAACGTGTGACCTTTTGTGTCTGATGTTTTTTACTTTGCTTATTTTCTTTTCATTAGTACCTATTTGCAGTACATGAAATTTGCATTCACGTTAGGAAGTAGATATAGGTACATAATACATCTTGATCCTTTCTACTTCCCTTCTCCTCCTCACCTGCCTCCCTCTAAATTCCTTTTTCCTACTTTCATTATTGTTATTTTTTTTTTTTTTTTAAGTTTCGTGTTTGTGACATATTCTGGTTACACTCTGGGTACTGGGTACATGAACAGGACACATTTTACATCTTTTAAATCCCCTTCTGCTCAGCCCCCTCTTCACTCACCTTCTCTGGATCCCTCCACATACACAAAAGATCTATCTCATTGTTTCCTATCATTGGTCTTTTATTTTGCTCTTTATTTATCTTTTGCGTTACTCAAATGAGAGAAACAGTATTTGTCTGTGTGTCTGATTTATTGCCCTTAAACTTGTGTTTTCAGTCTTTATCCATTTGCATGCTTTTAAAGTTGACCAGTGTTGCAGTGTGTGATAAGGTGCCTCTTTGTCATGAAATAATTTCAGACCTTTAGTGATACAGCTGTATTTTCAGTAGTAAGCTGGTCATACAGTGCATGGCATCACCTTCTTAGTGCTGTTATTCTCACTGCTATTGTTTCTCCTTTTTGCTATGAGAGAATTACAGCTTTGAGGTTGGCAAGTACCTTTTCCTTCTTTGCACGCTGTAACACATATGGCAGAATACTGTGTTTCAGTGATCACGTAAAACACAACTCTAGCTTATTTTCATTGCGAATTATTGTCTAATTTATTAATTCCCTCCCCGTGAAAGAAAGTTCTCATCATAACAGCCCTTGTTGTTTGTTCATCCCAGTGTACATTGTAGGAGCATTTCTCTTCTATGTGGATTTAGGAATGGAACTGCTTGGCTGCTCAGTTTCACTACATATTGCTGAATTTCTCTCCAGAGTAGCTGTACCCACCAGCACTGTATGTGTTTTTCATTTCCACACTTTCCGATCAACAGTTGGTATTTTCAGAATTCAGTGTTTTTGCCAGTGTGGCGGATATAGTGAGATTTAATTGCTGTGCTAATATGCATTACCTTGACTACTGGTAAGGTTGAGCATCTTTTCACTTGCTTCTGGCCATTTGTTTCTTTTCTTTTTAAATTATCTATAGTTTTCCATTATGTACTTGTATTTTTGAAGTGATTTTTAAGAGTCCCCTATGTGTTATGTAGTCTTCTGGCATCTCTAACAGTGCAATTATATTTTCTCAGTAATTTTGACTTGGCTTTGTTTATAGTGTTTCTTATGAAACATTATAATTATTCTAATTTAGTTCAATCCACATCTTAAAAGAATTTTCCCCTCCATAGGAGGAGAATATTTTCATTTAGTCATTTTAACATTTTTCTTCTCAAACTTGGGTATTTAAAAACATGATCCAGGGGCTGGGAAGGTGAATCAGTAGAATAAGAACTTGCCTGGCAAGCGCAAGGACCTGAGTTCAATCCCCAGTTCCACCAAAAAAAAAATAAAATAAAATAAAAAAAAAATATATATATATATAAACATGATCCATTTTATATAGGATAGCACTCTAATTTTTTAAAATGAACATTCACCCACACTAGCACCTTTTATTAAAGTAACACCTATTTGTTTCCCAAAGGTTTTAGAAATTTCTTTTAACCAGATGTGGAAGTTTGTACCTTCAATCCCAGCTACTGAGGAGGATGAGGTTGGAGGATCCCTGGAATTCACAAGTTCATGACCAATTTCGTCTTCTTACAGAAAACTAAAAACTAAAAACATCTTACAGAAAACTAAGGACAACAATAAACAAAAACAACCCCTATTCCAAATAATCACAATAAGTGCTTTGATCATTTTTTTTTTTTAAGATGGAAGTGATAATTTTGGAGGGCAAATCTGACTATCCCTTTTTTTTTTTAAACTGTACCATAGAATAACTCAAACATAATACTAATTTTGAGAGGATATTTGATCATCTTTCAATCCTCTTTCTGTCCATTTCCTCCTATACTTATCCACTGGCCAAACAGAACTTTTAGTTCTCTACTATTTTATTGCCTTACCAGACAGTGACACTCAAGGCTTTGTATGAGATAGATGATCAGTCTTCCTGCATCTTTCTTTTTTATCTTGAAAAGCTAGTTTCAAATATGTCTCTCTTGAGCAGTCAGCAGAGTCTTCTCTTCCCTTACTAGCTCCACATCAGGCTCCCTGCTTAGGTAGTCTTCCAGGTCTTTACAGTGGGTTTTCAGTCTATTTACTTGTTAGTGTTAGAGGATCCAGGAAACTTTGTGGCTGTAGCAGGAATCATCTGTACCTTGAGCATCAGTGTGTTTTTGAACTCTAACATTGTGCCTGGCATAGAGTAGTTCTTAAAATACCTGATGAATGAACACAAGCTTCAAATAACACTCTTACCCAGCCAGAGTAAGACTTGTTTCTAAAATATCTGATTGATGATCATCTGTTTATAGTCCCCTCTTGAGTGTTTTCAGTGGTAATGAACTCATTTTGCTGTGATCAATGAAATCCTAGTGTAAATGCTTCTTTAAAGAAAGCACATGCAAACTAAGTTTGCATAGCTGTCAGGAAAAAGATTTAATTGGAAATTTCTATTCCATCTCTGTTTAAATCTCTGTTTGACCCTCATCCCACCATTTCAAGGTACTATTGAATTTCATTATTTCATTATAGTAATGGTCCCCTTCTGCTTTCTTTCATCTGCTTTTGCATGGCATTATTGTCTTTATTCAAGAGGGGAAAGAAAGATTATATTATTTAATTAGAATTGCAAAGATAGGAAGTGGCAGAGGCAGGATCTGAACATAGACTACTTTGTATTAATGATATTCGCAGGAGAATTGTTGTAAATTTGTGGCCAACCTGGGCTACAAAGTGAGTTCAAGGCCAACCTGAACTGCACTGTGAGATCTTGTCTCAAAAAAAAAAAAAAAAAAAAAACAAAAAAAAACCAAACTGAAATTGAAGTATATTTGTTGTTTAATACCTAACTTCTGTGGCAAGAAGAATTGTCATTACACCATGATTGCTAAAGGGGGTGCTGTTTGAACATGACTTACATCTGAATAATTCCAAGTATATATAGCAGAGTGGGCATGCTTTGAGTGACGCCATGAACCTGCGACCTGATTGCTGTAGCATGAGTTATTCTAGATGGTGATGTTAATGCATTTCATTTCAGATTATTAGGGAAATACCCTTTGTTGAAACAAAGGATATATTAGAAAAGGGACTGTGAAATCTTTATAAGTTAATTATCTGTAGAAACATTTTAAACATGTATTTAAATAATTCTCACTTCTTTTCTTATCACATTATTTAATGTACAGCAGCTCTAGCTAACATCTCTTATAGGTTAGGATTTCCTAGTTGCAAGAATGATGATTCTGATATGCTAAAGGGCAAATTGATTATGATGTTAGACTTGACAGATATTGCCCAAACAATATTTGTTGTATAAAATTTTATAGTGTTTTGCCTAAAAGAGAAGATATATATTTTTCAGAATATGTAATGTCATTTTTCCTCTTTAATTCTGGAGTTAATACATATATATTTTATTCACAATTTAGTGTTAATTTATGTGACATTTTCATACATGCTTTTATCAATTCTTTATTAGTTACAATGGAGTAAATCAACTAGAGCTAACTTAAAGAAAAATGCTTCCCTTGTCATTCTTGTAAGACTGTATACTGTTTTATTAAAGTTAGTGACTGTTCCTTATGTTGTAATCTCTTTAATTGCTACTCTGAAACATTGGGCAGAGTGATGTGTGTCAGTCTTGGTATTAGTTCCTAGATATAAGGCTTTTATAGACTAAAGCCGGCCATGAAATATTTGGTGCACCTTCTATGGGGAAGTGGAACTTCTGTGTTCTCTGGATTCGTGGAGGGCTCTGATTATTTCATTTTTATAATCTACTGGACGTGGATATTCGCACGGACAATGTGAAAGTTTCTAATCCAAGGCTTTGAGAGACAGACAGCTTTCTTTTTAAAAAAAATTTTAATGAATATTATCTTTGGGAGACCTGAACTAGTTTGTCTGAAATCCATGTGGTTATATTGAGACTGTTCCTACTGGAGAAGCCATGTATAGGTTTCCTAATTGATAGCATCAGCTAAGTCTAGTTTTCAGCCAGAGACTCGTATAGTGTAAGGTGTAGACGTGTGTGAAGATTGAGGTTTCCTGGAGCCTCCCATCACCAGCTGCATGTCTTATGTCCCTTCATAGGCCCCATGCAGAACAGAAGAATGCTCCAGTGAGCCCTACCCTCATGTTGCACACTCAAGAGCTGTAACCAGAGGATGATTGTTTTAAGTCACTGTATTTTGGGACAGTTTATTATTAGCAATAGAAGAATCACAATGCAGTCTGAGTTCTTGAACATAAAATAGATGGCAGCAACTGTAAGTAATCTCAGGAAACACGTCCTCTTTTTTGTAGGGGAAAACTATATTCCAGGGAAATGAAATGACATGTTGAGGTCATTTAAACAGTTATGGTCACAGTTAGGACTGTAGTCCGACTCTGCTTTGTTTGCCTCTGGAACACATAGATAGTAATGTCTATATAAGCATGAATTTTGTATTTTGAAGTGGTGAGTGAAGACAGAGGTATATAGCCTGGAGACACCTGAAGATCTGCTACCATGTCTGAAGGAACTTTTACAGTCACCAGAAGCCCCCCAAATTCAATTTGTTTCAGGAATATGCACCCTAACCATTTGTATTATTCAACTACTGTTACAAAAAGTTATATTTTCATGTAACTGAAGGTTTTCTTAATATTAAATATAGTAAATACTTCTGAAATGGTATTTGCAAATAATGTACACATATTGTCTATAGACAATCTCAACATATTTGTAATTTATATTTTTAAATCTGGAAACTTGGAGACATTTCCCATATAAGCAATAATTTTCAAAATTCAGTATAATACATAACACATGTGAAATATAATTTTAGAAATAATCACCATATTTATCAGTTTCTTTGGGGAAATGCTTCCTGAATTCCAGCTTGGTATTTGGGCTGCCACCAGTCTAATACCTCTGGTTGTTTGCCTTTGGCAGTGGAAAATCTGTGTTCCTCAAGCACAAAGAAAGAAGGTTGTGAGGGGTCTCAGTACAGCGGCCGAGTGTGTTTAGCGTGGTGATGAAGGAAAGATAGAGAGCAGCAGCATGGTTTAGGAATTCGTGTTGGTTGAGTTTGCTAAGTCATGCACGTCCTTCCTGGTGCATCTCCTCCATTGCGTCTCTAAGTATCCTAGGGATGGGATACCCTGTGTGCCTCTCTTGCCACCCTTCCCTGTAGTTTCCTCTGTCCATTCGTTCTTAAACTAGAGAACAGGTTGAAGTCTGTTCATTTTTCTGTCTGTTCCTGTCTTCTCTCTTTTACCTCCTCCAGTCTCCTCCTTCCTCTTCCTCTCACTCCCTCTTCCTTACCCCCATCCTCCCCCACCCCAGCTGCTTTCTTCTCTCCCTGTTTTCTTTCCTGCTTTTATGTCTACCTATTGTCCTATTTCTCTTAGAATGCACTCAGCTTATCTATGCTTTGGAAGTTAATTACAAAAATTAATTAAATTTCTTAGTTTATATTTTGATTTAGGGAAGATAAGTGGCATTGCTCTATATACAATTGCTTATATAACTAAGATAATCCTAAGTATTTCTAATAGATTGTGTACCTTGGAAGGGTGGAACTGCATTTTATTTTTCTTTATGAACCCTAATAGCTAGCAATATTGATCATAAAAATGAGAAATAGTTAAAGGCTTTCATTATGACTCCTCACATTATATGTATGTGTGTGTGCATGTATCTGCTGTGGAAAAAGGCTCAAATTCGGTGGACATAATACTGCACGTGTCTCGAGCCTACGTGTTGTGTATAGCAAGAATCGGTGAGATTCCAAAGTAAAACCTTGCCTTTGACTTTCCATTTTTCCTTTTGTTCTCTGATGTCCTAGTGATGCTGCTTGGCTCTCCTCTTGGCTAGGATCCAACCAAGCAGGGGGCTTTGCGGTGCCAGGGTTGGTATGGGCAGTTTAATGACAAGGGCCATGGCTGCCATTAAATACTTCCATTACTTGGCAAGGTGAAATAAATGAAGGTTTTAAAGATTAATTCAGTGATTAAAGACTAGGTTTAGGCTAGGTTTCTTGTTATTTTGATGACAGATGAACCATGGTTCTTTATTCAAACAGAATCATTTACACCGTGTCAGTTCCAGTTTTCAGAAAAGATAAAACAAAAATTGTGAAGAAGTTCAAGGTAATGTTTGAGTTCTGTGTTTCCTTGAGCCTGATTTGGAATGTAAAAATAAGAATGTCAACAAGTTCAAGTTGAAGAACAAATTATTCCACTGAATGTTATCTATGTGTGTTTACCAGTTGTTTTTCTTTTGCCATCCTAAACTATTAGCTATTTTTATCTTCTTAGACCAAACGTGCCTTAAATAATTCCTCAAGTCATCAAGAAGGAAAACAGCTATGAAAATCATGGAGAGTAATTTAAAGAGAAACCTAGGCTAATATGTAAGAAAACTTTCTGTTAGGGATTTTTGTGCCTAATGCCTTTTTAAGAAAGAAAACTGGCATTTTAATAAGTTAGCAAGTATTAATTGGTTTCTTTTTATATTAGGATTTAGGATTGCTCAGATTTCATTGGCATATAAATTCTTTGTACAAACTTAGTACTACATTTAAAAAGATGAAATGACTCCTTATTGAAGTTTGACGTATTTAGTTAAAAGTAACTGGTATTATGTACTTTAGCACTGTTGTTCACTTGTATTTGAGAAAAACTAATGAGTATCTGTATATACATTCGAATATACCTACATTATATGTAAAGCTGGCGGATTGTGTAGGGACAAATACAGAATGCAGCCTTCGTGTCATTTTTCCAGTGAGCATATCCAAATATGATCTGAGTTCTCACGAGCTGACTTGTACACTATCACAGTGGTCTCTAGGCCCCATCAGGTGGTCTCACAGATATCTACTTCTTGTTTTCTGAATTACTGCTGGAGTATTCATTCTCCATACCTAAATCTTTTATTTATGTGTTCGTTTGTTTATTATACTACTGGGGATTGAACCTAGGAGGACTCTATTGCTTAGCTATATCCTTAGTTCTTGTTTGTTTAGGTTTATACACCATCTCAATGAGTTGCCCAGACTGGCCTTGAATTTATGATCTTTCTGCCTCAGCCTCCCAAGTAGCTAGGATTAATTTTAGCATAACATTTATTTATAGTAGTGTGTGTGTGTGTGTGTGTGTGTGTGTGTGTGTCTGTGCATTCATGCTACTAGGATTGAACCCAAGGCCTTTAACTGAGGTGTGTTCTGCAGTGCTTTAAATTTTAGTTTGAGACAAGGTCTTGCTAAGTCACTAAATTACCTATGCTGGACTAGAATTTGCAGCCCTGTGTCAGTTTTGCAGTGTGCTGGGATGATAGGCCTGCAGCACCACAGCTGCCTCTGTGTTCACTCTGAGTGGCTCCCTACTGCTGCAGAGTGGAACCCAAGCTCTTCATGGCATGTAAGAGTCTCTGGGGTCTGACTCCTGACACTTCCCCTGGCTTGTTTTCTTACATCAGTCTGCATTTTATTTTCCTCTTTAGGCAGAGTTTGCCATTCCAGATAATTATCTCCTTTCCTAAAGAAAAATGCATCACATATTCCTTGGATTCTACTGTATCAATTGCATTTGTTTTCACTGTGTTCCTAACATCTATGTCTTTAAGGTTTTTATCTGTTCCTTTGAATCATTGGACCATCAGACTACTAAGAATAAGAACTCTATCTCATGGAGCCTCAGAACTAAGCCCTTGCTGTGATAACCATAAGGTTTAAAAAATGTATTGAAAAAAAGGAATGAATAGACTTGCCCAATTGAAAATTGTTAATATCCATTTCACTGTATAAACACTGCTGTAGTATAAAATCATTGGCATATTATCAAGTTATTTTACTGCCTAGGTTTGTTCCACTGTTTCATTGATTTATTTAATATTTGCTTTGCTACCTTTATTGACATGCTGAGGTAGGCTCTGATAAATGAAACAGGCAAGGACCTATTAGTAGGCATATTTTAATCTGGCATTTGAAGGGTAAAGGTCTTTTTATGAAGAACCTTTAGCTGAGACCTGGTAGAAAATAATTTTGATGTTTAGTGTTAAGTCTGACCTTGAGGAATAGTAGGGGTACCCTTCTCTTCATTTTTGTTTTATAAAGTTTCCTCTTTTTTAGCTTTTTTTTTTTTTTTTTTTTTGGTGCCAGGGATGGAACTCAGGACCCTGTACTTGCCAGGCAAGCACTCATTCTACTAAGCTATCTCCCCAGCCCCAAGTTTCATCTTTTTAAAAATTTAAAGAAAAATATTCACTGGGTAACTTAAAATGTGGATAAAACATTCGTGGAAAAAACAAATTGTAGAATCACAAAGACCTTTTAGAAGAAATCGATTGCTTATCAATTAGTTAGTTAATTATGGCTACTTTAACCTCCTAGAGATACTTAAGTCATGCTTGAGTCCAAAGTACTTTGTATACCTGTGGTAGAAAATGAGAATTATTCAAAAATACTTCAGTAAATAATTTTGTATGACCCTTCAGCTTTATAAGAGGGAATACAGGGCTGGGCAGATAGCTTAGTGGTCCAAGTGTCTGCCTGGCAAGTACAAAGACCCAAGTTTGATCCCTGGTATGTATATCTTGCAGGCCCTGCACTAAGCCAGCTACCAAAATCTGGTGTGGTGTCACATGCCTGTAATCCCAGCACTGGGGAGGCTGAGACAGGAGGATCACTATGAGTCCAAGCTGCATAGTGAGACCCTGTACCAAATCAAAAAAAGATTAAAAAAATTAAAAAGAAAGAAGGACTACATTGGAAAATATGCATTCTGGAGTAACCTGAGGCAAGAAGGTTAACTGTAGCCATGGCTTGATGCTGATGTACTAGACAGTTTTGGAGAAAGTCAGAAGACAATACATATTTCTTCATCAGTAGTATACAGATGATCCTCGGTCCATTTAGCTTGCATGATACTATGAAGATTAAATGTGAAAGTAGTTGCGTGGCCAAGCAAAATTATTTTGTATTAAGACAGTCTATACTAAGAAGTCCAAAATTAAGTCTTTTTATTTTATTTTATTTATTTATGTGTGTGTGTGTGTGTGTGTGTGTGTGTGGCCAGCTCAGCCCACCAGGGGGCGGGGGATTGAACCGCGGCCCTGTGCTTTGCTAAGCTTGTTCTAAGTAGGTGCTTTAGACCACTGAGCCATCTCACCAGCCCCCAAAATTAAGTCTTGATGAAATGAAAGTAAACTTCTTGTACCTTCTTACTCATAGGAAGTATGACTGTCAGGGCAAAGACTGCCGTGTGGTTTATCTCCTTTTTCATTTTATTGAAGAGTATTTCAATCAGTATACATCTATTGCTGTGTTGTGTGTCAGCATAGGACACATTCTTCTTTATTAGACTGCCGACACAATGTACTTCAGAAATTCTGTGTCAGCTCCCCATTATGATAACTAGAGACAGCTCTCTTTTGCTCATCTTCTGACAGCGTGATCGTATCTGAGCTCGCAATTCCATTAATGCGATTATGCAGAGTCACTCCCTGGTACATAATGCATTTCTTTTATTGTGAACATTTTCTCTTTTTCCTGGGGCTCACGCTTGCCTTGCTGCGTTAGTCGCTTGGTTTCCTGTGACCTGGTGATCGCATCTCTTCACCCCTTCCAGAAGCTGGCCAGTCGGCCGCCATTCAGCAGTGTGGGGGCTGCGCGCCCCTTCTGCCCCTCAGGCGTCCCTCTTGGCGCTGCCACCCCTGACGCCCCTTCTGCCTGCCTGGCGGGCTTGCCCCTCAGGACGCCACAGCTCTGGTCCTGCGCTGGGATTTTGGTTTGCCTCATGCTGGAAACATTTTTGTCTCTCCTGTCCTGGATCCCCTGTTTCTTGCCTCTCATGACTTCTGCCTTTAACTCTTTTTTTGTGTAGTATGTGGATTATGGGGGAATGAGGATTTTTTAAAGTTTAATTTATTTTAGTTTTTACCAGACTGAAAATGCCTTTATATTAAAGAAATGAGTCAGCAATAGTTTTCCTGACTGTAGAAATCTAATAATTTTTATTCTTTGTTTTTGGTACTAGGGATTGAACTCAGGACCTTGAGCTTGCCAGGTAGGCATTTAGGCCTCTGAGATATATCCCTGGCCCCATGTTTATTCTTTTGAAAGCACTTTTTTTTTTTTTTTTTCCCAGTACCAGGGATTGAACTCAGGATCTTGCACTTGCCAGACAAACACTTATTCTACTGAGCTGTCTCCCCAGCCCTTTGAAAGCATTTTAAATTTGTTTTTTATTTGCATATTGTTTATTCCCCTCAATGACCTGTTTCCCTCTCTGGAAGCTTTCCGGGTCATCTTTTCAACCTGGATGTTGTGGAGTTTCATGATAGAGTGCCTTGGGTTGGGTCCTGAAAAAATGTCACGGTTCAGGACCTCGTAACTCTCTTACTATGAAGAGTGTGTCTGTTTGCCTGCCTGCTTTTCTTCCTTTCTTTACCCTTGTTTCTTTCCCTCCCTCCCTCCTGTCCCTTCCTTCCTTCCTTTTTTTTTTTTTTGTTTCTTCTTCTCTCTTGTATTATTTTTGTGGTATATTTTTCTGTATTTTGCTGTTGTAGAAATCTAATATTGAACACCACTGCCTCAGACCAGCCAGCAATCTAATATTGTTTCCTAATTGATCTAATTTTGTTACTGTTTCTCCTGTTCCACTTTTTTTTTTCTTTCAACTTATGTTTTCAACATATACTTTTACTTTGAACTAATGTTTTTGTTTCATTAATTGTACTTTTAGTACCCAATGGTGAAAATGCTTTCTTATTTCTATATATTCCTTTTTATTTCTATAGTAACTTCATGGCATTTCTGCTAGTTCTCTCAGGAGGTTATGAAATAAATCTCCTGTTCCATTTATTGTGTCTGGCTTTTCTCTATTTATCTGCATAGTACTTGTTTCTCTGATGAAGATACTCACTGTCAGATGAGTTAGCTTTTGGCTACTCATTAGAATTTTTTAAAAAGCCTGGAGATGGTAACTGAAAGCTTTGTTTATTTGTAAGTGGTTTTTGTTATAGGGCAGCATCCTTCAAGCTTATTGGAAAATTCATATGACTATACTGACAGTTTTTGTATCTGAGCCATTTAGTTCTTTGAGCCATAAATCACCTGACATTTTGCCTGGGAATGTTAGTCAGAGCTGCTATGTGGAGCTGGGTGAGGACAGAATATGTGCAGAGTGGTTATCTCATTTTTTGGGATACCTCCTTCCATCTCTAATTTCTACAAGGATTCACTTCTGTTGCTTGCCTTCTGTATATTCCCATGTATCAAATAAATATAATCTAGGTATTTATTATAGGAACACTCAGTTCATTCTACCTTTTGATCTAATTTAAGCTTTTTTTTCATTAAATAAATTAACCCATTTATTATAGACTAGGGATGCCTCAAATAGTAAGAGCTTCTACTGGTCTTTCAGTTCCTTCCGTCTTCGGATGGCTGACTTGACTGTGACTGCAGAAGTGGTATTGTAGGTATGGGTACCACCAGCCACGGTTTTCATGCAGGAACCACAGTGCCAGATCCCCACAGCCTGCCCCTTCATCTTGGTCTTGCTTCAGAAGGGGCAGGCGTTGATTTCAATCTTCACCATTTTCTGGAGTGAGTCACCATAGCGAGTCCCGTCTTTGCTGACAATGCAGACCTTCTTGGTGGGCTTAGCCATGTCGATGCAAGGAGGCCCAAACCCAGAGATAACAGCTTTTTAATATCCTTGTAGTGGTACAGTACAGCCCACTGTATAGTGATACACCCTTATTCAATGTTTTCCTTTTTTTGGCTGTAGATACTCACAATCAACTTTTGTGTAGAAACAGTAAATGTAAAATTGGACAACTTGATAGCTATCGTTTTTATTTTTTTCACCATAATTTTATTGAGAAACAAATAGCAATGTTTCAAACTAAGTTGGTAGGATAGTTTCAATAATTAACACATTGCATACATTCTTCCCAGTGGTTATTTATTGTACAAGATGCGGACATGATATCCTATTTACAAACACTATTAGAACAAATCCCTCTGTCCATTAAGAGAATGTAACTATATATCTATCCTAACCATTTTGAATACACAGATACAAAATGGACATTCATTTGTATCCCCTTTTTTGTTTAGTTCTGTTATTTGAATATTATAGGTGTGTTAACTCAGCAAAATATTCTAAGAGTCCAGTAGTCCATAATAGTATTGGGTCTTCCGCTTCACTAGAAATGTCAGAAATTGTTGACCTGAACCCCCTACATCTCAACATAACAGCATGGCTTTACTTCTTATACTTCGTTTTTATACTTTTCTGCTGGATGGTTAAGACCAAGATAAAGCAAGATCTATGCAACAAGAGTTGTAGCTTTTGGGTCTGATAATGTCAGTGAAATCCCCTCAGGATTTATCCTGAGATCCTGTCCTTAGATTGTAGATCCTTTGTCAGTGTCAGCCATGTGGATGAGTCACGACCATTGCTTGGCCAATGTGCTCTCTGTGAAAGCCTGAAAGAATGTTTTCTCTCCATGTGACTCTCCTTAGGCACACTCTACATCATCGATCATGTTCCTCTTTGGCCCCATAATCTCCTTGATCAGAAAATTTGGGTCATTACTGAGTTACATGACATTACAGTACAAATTCTCATATGTCCTGAGTCTTAATTGACCTTGGAAGGCTAGGGCCAAAATGTTGGCTTTCCTTGAGGCCCTCTTTTGTCTCTAATTTTGGTCTGCAAACTTAGGTTGTTAACCCTCCAGAAGACAAGCTTATTGTTATTACCATACAACCTAGGTTGTCAAGCTTAACCTCACTGTCTGAATATCAAACGTCTTAAGCATAACATGGAACAGGTATTTTTCATCAAGTATTGATATGTTGAACTTTAAGTCCCTACAGAATATTATGAAAAAACATTTAAAAATTAGAATATATTTTAAAAATAGGCATAAAGAATTATATAATTCTTATGTTTACACATAAGTCCAGAAATCTAACCATATACAACCTTGAAGCAGGACAGTCCCATAACATTCCTTTTCCTGTCTCCTGTCTTCATTCACCACCCCCTTCTTTTTGAACAATCATCTACCCGAGAGCAGCACAACAGACAGCTGTTGTTTTTAAATTGCATGCTGTTCTAAGCAGTGTGATGTGATCTCGTACCATCCAAATCCGTCCAGACACTGTCTGTTAGTCCTATGTATCCATACTGTACAGGATACACTGTTAGTCACTTAGCCATCTTGGTTACCAGGTTGGCTCTTGAGGAAACAGTTCTAGTGGTTCTTACTGACTACTCTTACCATGCTACAATACTGGGCTTGTCCTTTATCTACCTTAACTTTATCACATAAGCACTGTATTATTTTATATCCTCACCAAAAATACAGTATAATAAGACCTTTTGAGAGGGCTGTCACACTTATATTATTCAGTTACTGGTACTGCAACAACAACAAAAACCCAGCAGCCACAATTAGCAGAAAGCCTTATCATGGAAAAATTTAAAATATTGGGGCATGTGTTCGTTAGCTTTCTTAACTCAGAATACAATATGTAGCATCCATAACTTAAAGAAAGAGAAATTTATTTGGTTCATGATTTCAGGGGATTCAGTCCCTGGTCAGATGGGTCTGAGGTAGAAACATCATGACCAGAGGGTTTTGCAGAGCAAAGATGATTATTTCCTATCAGCTGGGAAGCAGATAAGGAAACAGTGGCAGAGGGGTGAGGGATCAGATATAGACCTCAATATCAGAAGTATGTTTTACTGATTTCCTAGGAATTGACAGTCCATGTTATGGTTTGTGTCTAGATGTCCTCCCAAAGCCTCATGCACTGAGGTTTTTTGTCTCAGCAACAACAGAAAAGTAACCAGAACAGTCTGCTTTGACTATTATGAAGAATAACAGATCAAAGAAGTAGCACATACAGAGTAAGCAAAGAAGAGAGGAGTAGGTTTTGCTACAATGTTAAGTGATAGTCCAATTCTTCTAGTCTTTTATATTGTGAGTATGATTCCATGCACATGAGTATGGATTGTACAGACAGAGACTGGAAGAACACACTAGTGACTGATACATTTCATGGGCTTGGATCTCAGCCTGTGACAGCCAAAGGCAAGGACCTGTAAGTCAGAGTTGGCTTCTTTGGAGTTGGATCTCCAAGGACTGTGAGAATAGTAGCCCCGTAGCATGGGTCTGGGTCAAGTTTGCGCAGTCTGTCTGATCTGACTCCCAGAACAATAAATGATGTGTTGGAGAAGGCAGTGGGCTCAGGAAAAACTTCCAGGGTATTAATAAGAATGATAATGAATAAAATGGCCCCAAACTTTGGAAAACTCTGCCTCAAATGCCAATGGCCTATGCATGGGAGGAGGCAGTCTCACAAGGTTTTCTTAAAACCACAGAATCATAGGATGGTGTTGCTGGAATCAGATGGACCTAAGCAGAAGAGCCTTTTTCCTTTTCCTCATTTACTTATTTACTGTTTGGTCATGTTCTTCAGGCTGGGCTCTATGTTGGAATGCTTCATGCTCAGTCTCTTGAGTAGCTAGGACTACAGGTTTCACCCACCACACCCCAGTTGTCATGTGTTGAAGATTGTGAGGACTTGGGCAGAGGCTCTGAATGAGGTGTTACCTTTGCAGAGCTGTGAGGGTATTAGGAGGTTTTCTTTTTGGCCAGAAAGCTTTTCAAGACTTTGGCCCCTGAATGGATAACTTTAATACAAGGTTTTGATAAAAATCTCTAACTTAATGGACTGAGATAGAAAGCACCCTTTTGCTATGATGACCGTGGAAAGAAATAGTAATATAATCCTCCTGGGTATATTTTCTCCATCCCTTATCTTAGAAAGTTTTTACTTTCTACACAGATTGATGTGGATGAAAATTTTTAACTTCCAATTTATCTATGTAATTGTTGCTTTGGGGAGGAACTCTCAGTTAAATGCACAGAAGTTTCTGTGCATTATTGTCTCTAAGGAGCTTAATAGAATGGAATACCATTTTCTTTAGGTTGGTAGAAATTCACAAGTCCAAGTGATGTTACTGTGTTAACAACTACACAGTTGATACAGGAGTACTGTACAGCCAAGTATTTGCATGTCATTTCATATGCTTTAGCTCTTTTTAAATAAATCGAGTGGAGACTTTGGAAATAATGTATGAATTTGAATAGTTGGGCCAGTATAGCTGTATATTTAGAGCATTTTAAATCAAAATAATAGTTATGATTGTACCTTTATTTAACAGAAAATATGTTTTACTCTGAAATTTTAAACAGATGAAACTGCTTCTCCAAAGAGCTGGCAAAGGAGTTTCAGCCATAGGTTCAAAGAGATAGTCCTGCAGAGAAGACATGTTTCTTTTGTAGCGTGCAGGATCGCAGTGCTTGTGCTTTGCTGAACCATACTTGATAGCAAGTTTTTGCTAGTTTGTCACATACATGTTTTTAATGCTTTTTCCTTCTTTAAGCAGTTGGAATTGCTTTGAGTGGTTTAAGGTCATGTGATTTATTGGTTTTATGTCAGGATTGATGCATCCAAACAAATGTAATTTCACTCAAAGGGGACACCATGTACTGACTGATTCTAGGGATATTGTTACTGCCCTGTAATTTTGAAATAACTAATTTGTTGTTTAGAGATTATGGTCTTTAACTGTTTACACTGTGACCTTAATTCCTTGAGAGTTTAGAGTGAAAAGTTGTTTAGAACCCATTCTGGGCAAAGTAATGGGCACTCAACGAGGGAATTTAAGAAGAAGTTAATTAGGTTCTTAGTTTTTTGCATGACTTTATATTTTGCTGCTCCCAAAGAGGATTATAAAAATTGTCTGTGGAAGCAAATGGAATTGGCTGAATGTTTGGTATCTTCTAAATTCATGTGTTGAAATTCTAATTATCAATGTGAGGATGTTAGGAAGTGAGGCCTTTGGGATTAGGTCATAAGGGTGGGACCCTCATGAATGAATTAGTGCACTTAGAAGAAGGACCCTAGAGAGAGTGTGTGCTGTCTTTTGCCCTAAGAAGATACCATGAGAAGCCAACTCTGTGCAAACTGGATTAGAGTTCTTGGTGCAAATTGACCGTGCTAAAATTTTGATTTGAATTTTCAGCCTCCAGAATTGTGAGAAATAAATTTTGTCAGAAATAATAAGCCATACAGTTCCTGGTTCGTGGTTATGGCAGTGCAAACTGATTAAGAAAGAAACGCTGCTAGAATAAGTATATGTAGGGCATTTAGAAACTTTCTCTGTGATATTTTCTGTAGAACTGCAAAATATAGCATTATAATTAGGTTAGTATTGTTTTCAAAGCATAAAGTATTATTATAGTTGTAAGTTGAACTAAATACATCCTAATAGGATGGTTTCTTGAAAGCAAATGTAAAACTCCAAGCCTCTATAAATAGCATTTGAATGCTAATATTATGTAACTCCCCAAAATTCTGTAAATGTATGCACTAACTACGGGAAGACATCTATGTACTATGATGTGTGTATTCAGCATATAAACAGTGTAATTCTACCTGATCAGTTTTGATTTGCAGCTAACATGCTGGATATACAGTGATAATTACCACTGAATGAATATTATCAGAAGAAATTTCTGGAATATTTTTTCTGAATTAGGAATTTTAATAAAGGTGTCTTGGAGGTTTAAATAGAAGCTATCTTTTTCTTAAAATAACCTGCCCTTCAGCAAGCTGAGCATTCAGACTTACTGCATTGATTTTAGAAGTGTTTAAAAATAGCTTGAAACTCTTTCCAGTTTAACCCAAAAAATAATGGTCTCCCCCTTATTTTAAATCAGCTGTCAGGTGGATAAAAGTGGCTTAATATTTTAAAGATACATTTGTTTTAAATAATTTTTAATGAAACTCCACATGATGAAATCTACCTGGATTACTTCTCAGAAAATCACTTTGAAGGATTTCACTCATTTTCTGGATCTCTGTGTTCTGGTGTATTTGTTAAATCAACATCATTATCACACAGTCACATCTCATCAGTATTTGATCTTGAGGTCAAAACTGCATAATCTCCCATAACTACAGTTAAGAATACTTTTTTCTTCCCACCTACAGGCAACTCTATTATGACCTCTACATTTGCTTTTTCAAAATTTCTGCTGTGACCACTGGCAGAAGCAGCCTGCAGGCCAGATGGTTTGTTGATTTGAGTAGAGATATTCTTTGGCCCTTGTTTAATTCAGTAGTTCTACTCAGTCTGCTTAAGAGAGTAATGAGAGAACAGAAGGATGCTGCTGTTAAGAAGAGGCACACTGGCAACTTTTCTGTGTTTTTTGTTCACTCTTGGCTGGGTATTATTGTTAGTCTCTTATCTTTTATGAAGTCCATTAAATGAATCACTTACATAATAAAATCATTTTCCACGTGACAAAATATTTTGAAGACATGGCTGTAAGTTCAAACCCTATTACTTGTAGAGAGTTTAAAAGGCTGGAAACACAGGTTTATCTGTTAGCAGTTAACAAGAAGTTGACTAATTTGGCTTGAGTATATTGAGGACCACTGTGGCTGTAATGTAGAAGGATAGAAAGGGGTGGGTAGGAAGTCCTACATGAATACAGGAATTCTCTTAGAAATTGGATGCTTATTTTAGAAGCCTCATCACAGACACTATCTTTGGAAAGATATATTCAACACCTTCTGGTGTTTACTGTAGTCGTTCCACTGCCCTCCCACCAAGTGGTGCTTCCACTTCTATGAGAAAAGTTGTACCTTTCATGCAGTCTTTTTTTCAATTGGTCATGATACCTAGATTGAAAGTTTGCTTTCAAAGATGTGGTGGTTCGTCTAGATTGTTAACGTGTTTGAATTAAGAAACTCTTCCATAGATGATTGGGTTGTGAAGTGGTGAACTTCATGGATGGATTAAACTGTTGATGAGTTCATGGCAGAATGGGCTGTTAGGAGTTTGGGAGTATTTGGAGTCACAGGTTCCTGGGAGCATGCCTTTGGAGGGTGTAACCTTCCTGGGGCTCCTTCCCTCTGTTCCACAGCCACCAGGAGAGGAGCAGTATTTCTCCTTGCCCTTTGGCCTTGATGTTTTGGCTCTTGATGCAGCTAATCGTGGACTAAAGCTTCTGAAAAGGATGAGTCAAAATAATCCTTTAAGTTGTGTACCACAGAAAATACTCTTAAATGTTCATTTTTGATCAATAAAGTTAGACACAGAATTGAGGAAAATAAAAATAGGTGAAAATCTTTGCTTGATTATTGGAGCTTAAACTAGTGACTACTTTCCTGACTCCTTCTTTCCTTTCTTTATGGCTCATATTATTGTTTATTAGCCTATGAGATTTGACAGATATAAGCACTACAACACTGTCAATATCTATATTAGAGACTATTCCTGTATTATTGATTACTATAGAGACATTGAAATGGTACATATTTTAGGGGCAAAGCATTCCAATAAGTGGATTTTAAGAAGTTACTAGTTATAAGACATTTTCTTTTGTGTGATTGAATCTAATGTCTCATGTATACTACAAAAGTGCGCTACCAATGGGCCACATCTCCCGGCTTCAAAAGACACCTTCTTTCTTACTTATGCAGAGAAATGTTTGTGGACAGAGTAATGTAGGTGAGATAGTAACTACCCACCTAATGCCTGAAGAAATAGGGTATTCACCAGTGACAGACACTTTTTTAAGGAATGATTTTACTTGGCCCTCGCTTTGGTTTAATAATTTGACAAGTTCTAGAACTCTAGATTCGAAATATTTCTATTCCCAAACTATGATAGAATCCATTGTCATGAAGCATAGAGTTTTGTAGCTATAAAGCTTCTATGATTTGTGTTTATTTGTATATGAGACTCGTTGTAATTTATTTATTGGGTTTGCATCTTTGGAAGCTTTGCAGTATTTCTTTTGTTGTTGAGATTATAGTATTCACTGCAGTATGTTAAAATTTGTGTTTAAAGAAAAAAACTATTTCTGCTTTGTACTTGGTAGGCTCATTTAATCTCAAGCCTACAGTCTTTTATTCAGCTAAGAGAACATTATGTGTTTCATTATTTTTTCTCTTCTGTTTTCCCCTTCTGGATCGAAACGTTGCCAAGCATTATGTCAGCTTTGTGGTTTTGAGCAAGTTAACCTCTAACATCGCTGATCATCAGTTGCATTATTATAATGTAGAAATTGTAATCCCCAGGAGGACAGTGCCCGATATGGTAATTAGTCTTTCCCCTCCAGATGCCTAGCTCCTCTAAGCTTATCATTTTGATCAAGGTGCTTGAATCTAAATATAGACTTCTGGCTCTTAAAGTGATGTCTATGCTGTTTTTAGCATGAAGGTTATTGGACATGACTCTGGTCTTCCTCAAGGTAGTACTGGCTTCTTTCTGAAAGCTTCTTTGGATACTGTAGCCTGTATGTTGTATGATAAATACAGAGGTCAGTACCTAGAAAAAAGTGAGAGCACATATGCACGAATTAGAGATAAAATACTAATGGTGTGATACTTAGAATTTGCGATAGGGGAGAGATCTGTAAAAGAACACAGAGGCATCTATGTTATTATTTCCACGTGGGCTCATCTAATGAATGGCTTCAGGTTAATCTTCCAGGAAAAGTGCTCTGCTGTATCACAGTGCTATAAATCCTCATTAGATTCCCACAAGTTAACATCAGACTCCTTGCTTTAATTTCCATGGCGTGCAAAAGACTGGCTTCAGTGGAGCATTCCCATTTTGTATTCCATTATTCTATACACATTCCTTTGGTCTGCTTATATTACTCTGTGTTTTCTAGACCACTATTGCCTTAGGCTGGCTTGCCTTCCCTCTATGCCAGTGAACTACTTCTCTCTTGAGGTGGAGCTCTCCATGACTTTGTTTTACAAAGCCTTTTCTAGTCTCTGTAACTCCGTATTCTGTTTGTCCCTGTCCCTCAAGGCACGCTATTTGTGTATCTCTTGTAGCACCTAGCCTAATGGTTCACAGTACTTTAGGTAGGAACTGTGTCCCCGCCGTCTGTCAGGATCCAGTGGTGCCGTCTATATGATCTGTGCCCTAGTGAATGTGGTTCAGGGAGTAGGAGAATGGCCATGTTCCCATCGTGCTGTTCGTAATCTTTTGCATAGAGCAAAGTAAACTTGGAACGTGCTGTGCTTTATGATGAATGAGCTCACCAACGTACAAAACACATTGTTGATGATCTTGACTTTAAAGATTTTTGTATTATTTTTATGATTGCTTCTTTATATTTGCATATTCTTTACAATATAAAGTTACAGTTGATAAGAGTTGTACCCATTTAAGACGTACAACAAGATGTGTCCATTCACCTGTATATTGTGTTATAATTACTGCAGCGTGACTTATCCGCCACCCTGCTTGTTTTTTTTTTTTTTTTGTGTGTGTGTCGCTGGTAAGAACCACTCAAATTTTTCTTTGCAGACTTTTAAGTATTAACTTTTTACAAAAAGCTACTAATACTTAAAGAAGGAACATTGCCAGATATTTGGGAAATAGTTACTCAATTTTTAGACCTTTGCCTTTATATGCAGAAAATAGAAATCAAATGTAATTCTGCTTGTGAATGAAAGTATTGTGTATTTTAATGAAATTTCATATACTACTTATTTTACTTTAGAAAATAGCATAAAAGTAAACAGTCTGGCATGGTGGTACACACCTGTAATCCCAGCACTTGGGAGGCTGATGCAGGAGGATCTTTGCAAGTTCAAGACCAGCATGGGCTACAAAGTGATCTCAAGGTCAGCCTGAACTGCATAGAGATACCCTGTCTCAAAAACAAATACAAAACAAAAAGAAACCAAACACAAAACAAAAAACTCCCCCAAAAAACTGGTATCACATATCACTTAACATTAAGTAATAAATTCATGAGTTGAGATCTTTTTCCAAATTTATTGTCTCTTTTTTTCTATTGAAGAAATTGAAGATACTGAAAGATTCAGTCTTTAAAGTACAGAATTCCTGGTAAAGGAATATGTAATCTTTGTAAGGGCCTCACTGCAGGGAGTAGCTGGTTCTGCAAGTTGGTCATATGTGTGGGGGCAAGACAAGACCAAAATGACTAAAGCCCTGAGTTCTGAGGTAAACATCTTACATGAGACAGTTCCAGTCATTATTCTGTAGGCAACCCTGTGCCTGGTGACACTAACTTTGTCAAGAGTATAAATAAATGCTGCACACTTCATGGCAGTTCCTCTTATCCCACCCAGAAAGAGGCCTACACCTGACCTCAGCTTTTGTCTCTTGTCTATTTTTCTAAATCCTCTCTCTGTTTTCCCCCCAGGACCATTGAGAGCAGTATGGGTTACGGCACCTCCCAGTGTCTTGACAAATATGAAGAGGGAAAGGGCAAGACACGGATTGGAGGTTTTGTATGATTTATGATGTTTAGGGGATCAGCTATACCATTTTTTCTTCAGTCAGTAGGATGACATTGCTATGTAGCAAGTCAGCATGTTGCTTTGTGTTTTTACAAAGATGATATTTAAGAGAATGATACTTAAGCATCTCTCCTGAAAAAGAACTTCTAAATTATAGAAACTTACTCCCATTCTTTCGGTAACTATACAAATATTTTTATTTCTTTGATGAAATGAATGTCTTCTCAGATTTCTGTTAGTGATTTTTCCCCTTGTAAGGAGAGAGGGAGAGATAGAGAGAAAAGAGAGGAGAGTAGAGAAGGAAAGGGAGGAGAGAAGGGAAGAGAGGACAAGAGAGGAGAAATTTTAGCTTGAGAGAAATTTTAGTGTCTTTTGTTGCTAAATTGAGGGGCTTGAATATGTGTGAATGTCAGTGAGAGGAATCTCATAAAAAATGATTAACTATCCAAGAGAGACAAGAGACTGTGGCATAAGGCTTCTAAGAAGCTGGGAAGGAGAGATGATGTCACTTTCCTACTGCTGCTATGACAAATGACAATGAATTTAATGGCTTAATAAAGATATATATTTTTTAATCTGATAGTTTTGGAGTTCAAGTATTTAAATCAGTTCAGTAGGCTAAAATGAAGGTGTCCTCAGGGTTCCTTCTTTCATTTTGGCAGCTTTGGGTAGGTATTAGAAGGGAAGTCCATTTCCATTCCCTTTTGATTTTCTTTTCTCCAGTAACCAGGGGCTGTCTGCATTCCTTGGCTCTTGGTTCTAAATCACTTTATGTCCTGCTTCTATTTTTACTACCTTTTTTTCTCTTTCTGTGTCTGGTGACACATCACCTTCTCTTCTCTCTTCTTCTTCTTTTAAGGATCCTGTAATTATATTGGGACTTCTTGAATAATGCAGTACAATCTTCCCTGTTCAAAAGCCTTAACTTAATCACACCTGCAAAAGCCTTTTCCTTTTGACTATGTAAGATAACATCAGTTATGGACATTGGGATGAGATGTATTATTGAACATACTACAGTCACAGGGATTAGCGTCGCAGGAAAGGAGGGGGAAATTTCCTTAATGTAACAGAAAGAAAGAAGAAAAGCAAAGAAAAAAAAAAGCAAAAAGAAAAGAAAAGAGAGAGAAAGAAGAACATGTATAAACTAAGGGTGGTTTGTACATCTGATAGTGGATCTGTAATGGATTTTCTGTTTCCTCTTTCAAATAGATTTTGCTTCACTTGCTTGAAGGAATAGGTATAGAAGAAAGGTCAACAGAACACAATGACATTCGAGCAAAATGATTTTCATTTTTGTTTCATCGGAAATACCTTTTATTATAGCTGTACATATAAGTTTACTCATTTAACAAATATTTTTGATTACCTTCCATAGGTTTAGCACTATTTAAGATGGACAGTAATAATGAAAGTAAGTAAAATATGGTGTACACAAGGTAAATGTGAAGGAGTTACAAGATGAAGTGGAGAGGGGGTATAGGTCTTGTTGGGGAAATAGTTTCAGTTAGGGTGGCTAGGGAATTCTTTACTGAGAAAAGGACAATAGAACTAATGACTGAAGAAAGAAAAATTAGGACTTCAGATCAGATTGATACCTTGGACCTAGATGGCAACAGAAGAGAAAGTGAGGCATGAACAGAGAGCCCTTCAAGGGAGAGGCAGCAGCGTTTGCTGCTGGTGCAAGTGTGAGATGTGAAGGAAAGGGAGGTGTCAGAGAGGACCCTCAGG
>NW_004524608.1:8121234-8125794 GCF_000260255.1 Octodon degus
GAACAGAGAGCCCTTCAAGGGAGAGGCAGCAGCGTTTGCTGCTGGTGCAAGTGTGAGATGTGAAGGAAAGGGAGGTGTCAGAGAGGACCCTCAGGCTGTGTCGTGAGTGACACTGCACAGTCTGTGGTGTAGTAGAGTAGGGAAGAGGCGAGCTGTGGGCTTGCTCTGAGGCACCTGTTAGAAGCACAGTCAGTGATGGCAGGTAGGCAGTTGGATATGTGGTCTGAAAATCATGGGAGAGACTTAACGTTGGGAATTTTTAGTGTAGAGTTTGGATTTAGTACTGTCAAACAATATCACCAATAGGGAATTTGTAGAAAAGTGGAGATTCTGGGATGGAGGCATCGAAAGTTGGGGAGAAGCAAAGCAGACTCAGGAGACTGAGAAGGAAATGTGATGGGGGAAGGCTCTGTTGCCAGTCAGTTGTGGGTTCTTTTTCTCAATTCAGATAGGAATTATGAACTGGTAGCATATAGAGCTGCTACTGTGATATTCCAGATGCTTTTGAGACTCGTGTGTTAGGTGGCAAGTGGTTACTTATGGTACATCAAGAAAGTTGGTAAGAATCTATCTATTTACTGTTGGCCCATTAGGTGATTGCTGCCTCCTGTGGTTTGAATATTTGTTCCCATTGAAATTCATGTTGAGATTAAATTGCCAGTGTCTAGTAATGGGAGGGGAGCTGATGGGGGTTTTCAGCTCATGAGGGGTTCACACTTAACTGTGAGGAGTTATAAGTGGGGGGGGATGTTTTCCCTTTTCATTTATTAAGGGGCTTTCTTACCCCCAGGATAGTGCAGCAAGATACAGGCCTTCCACCTTGAATCTTCCACCCTCCAGAACTCAAACTATGGATGAGAGTGCTCGTATCCATCTTGAAATTTCCATAGAGAATTAGAATCAGATCAGATTATTTGGTTAGTTCTTGCCTCCACTGCCCCATGCTGTGAGGAAGCAAAATGTAGAGCCAGCTTGGATGGTTGCACCCTTGGATCTGGTGCCGCATGTCCACAGGTCTGCTTGCTCCCATGGAAGGGGGTTTTCTTAGCCAAAATAAGAGCCTACCATGTGCTATCAGCCCTGTGGGCACAGGGAAAAAGATAGCCAGTGCAAGGTGATGCCTACCTTTCTATCAGTGGAGAGTTTTGAAGATCATTTACACAGAGGAAGTTTAGAAGTTGTTTCTGGTACAGATATTATATGTAATGACCTCATAAACAACTTTAAAATTTACTGATTATATTAGTGATGCTTCCTTCCTAAGTAGAGTGAAGAAATGGGTAACATATCCTAGCAAATGATAAATGTCAAGAGCGGAACTGTTGTTCCATTATGAAAATACAAGGATTCTTAAGAAATCCTTGTTGATGTTTAAGCAATCAGAGCTCATGCCACACTCATTGTATTAATGTCTTCCTTTTTACTTGAGTATGTTATAACTTTTTAAACTTTAATTTTCAGTAAATACTAAATGATGTAAAAAAGTATAAAAATGAAAATAGAGGTGCTGATATACCCATGTTATGACCATCTTTTCTTTCATTCCCACTTTCCTCCCTAGAGATCAACTTGTTGAAAATATGTTGGGCATTATTTTAGCTAGGTTTTTTTTTTTTTTTTTTTTTTTTTTTTTTTTTTCCAGAACTGGGGATGAACTCAGGCCCTTGAGCTTTCCAGGCAAGCGTTTATTCTACTGAGCTATCTCTCCGGCCCCTTAGCTAGGTTTTTTTTTTTTTTTTTTTTTGGCAGACCTACATTTTTGCATACATGAAAAAGTAAATGTGTTTTCTTTGATTTTTGTAGAAATTGGAGTAACAATTTCATATTTTTAAAAATTTTAACAATATGTTTGCCCACTCATTTTTGTTGATCTCTACCTTAGTTGTCTCGGTTGCTAAAGAACATTCTGAGAATTCTTTTTTTTTTTTTTTTTATTTCAGAAAAGAATTGTGCTCTGATTTCCTCTGTATCTTTCTGCTGTTGCTTATTTACTATCGACACTATTAATTCATGCATTTGAGCGGAGCTAGTGTCCTCCGCACTTGTTCTGGGTGGGTACTGGGTTTCCTCCATATGTTTCTGCATTTGATTATTTACTGCAGATGTTATTAATTCAGGGATTTCTTTTTGTATTTCCAATCTGAGTTCCTCTATACCTTTCTGCAGCTGTTTCTTTATTTCAGAAGCCGTTGATTCATTACTTTCAGCTGTGTGATTCCCAATTTTCGGTGTTAGTGTCTTCTGCACTTTTTACAGGTGGTATTGGGCTCTGAGGTTGCATTTTGTTCCTTCTCATCATTTTGTGTAGCACTGTCTTCTGACCTTTTTTGTAGATCTTCGTTGTAGTTATAACCTTAGTACGTACTGAAGTTCAGGTACAGATCTACAAAGTTTGTATTTATCCAGCTGTGCCTGCTAGGGTCTGGCTGCTGTGCTCAGCTCCTTCCTGCTGCTGCCCTTGAGGGTGAACCTGTTGTGCCCCTCTGGCAAGATGTTCTGCTCCTGGACTAGCTGAGTGGTTCTATCCTTTACCCTCTCTGTAGGGATTACAGCTGCAGGGTTACACCCCAGGCCTGTATGCCAGGCCTGAGCTGAGCCTGTAGGGGACAAGGTGGAGTAGGGGTAGGGGCAGCTCTCCCACGCACTCACTGGGTCTGGTCTAGGACTGGGTCTGGGTGTTCCCGGAACGTGGCAGAAATACCTACTCGTCGGGTGGGGTGGGGGAGGTGTTGCGGAGTGGTGGGGGGCGTCCCATGGGGGTGGAAGACGGTCTGACCCACGCTGTGCCTGGGCTGGGACCTGGAGTAAGTCCCACCGGCACAGGGTAGCCAGAAGCTCTCCCATACACTCACCAGACCTGGGCTAGGACTGGGTCTGGGGGTTCCCGGAAAGTGGCAGAAATTCCTACTTGGCGGGCGGGGTGGGGGAGGTGCTGCGGAGTCCGCTTAAGAACATTCTGTAGTCTGAGTGTAGTGCATCTTCCTTAATATGCCTGTTCTCAGTATAGCAAGTTATTCTCACTTTTTTCTTACGAACAGAGGTGCAGTGAGTACTCCTTCCGGAGCCTTTCTCAGTATTTATGTGCTTAGTGTGCAGAGAGCCAGAAAAGAACGGTTAGACGGCATGGTGGGGATTTTCATGTTTTACAGATGCTGCCAAATTTCCTTTCAGCAAGTTTGTATGCATCACACTCTTCTGTCAGTGTTGCAGAATACCACTGCTTCACTTGGCACTAGTACCATCCTTTGCAGTTATCAGTCTTTAAATTTTGCCCAGTGAGTGAAGATCCTGTAGTTTGGTGGGTTAAATATCTTTCCAGAGCCGGCTAAATAGCTCAGCGGATTAAAGTGCCTGCAAGCAGGTGCAGGGGCTGGGGTTCCATCCCCAGGCCTGCTGTGCTGGCCCCGCCCCCGGGGCACGCTGAGACAGCAGTTGAGCCCCAGTGTGGTGGTTGCGCCTGTAATCCCAGCTCTTGGGAGGCTGTAAACAGGCAAATCACTATGAGTCTGATCTAGTAGTGAGAACCTGAATACCCTGTAGAACCTTCCCTAAAATACCAAAACAAAAAAACAATCTGAAAAAAAATGAATCATGAGTGGACCATGGCAATGCTGTAATCCCAGCATTCTGAGGGGCTGAGGCAGAAAAGTTACAATTCAAGCCCAGCCTGGACAACTTATTATTCTTATTTTATTTTATTTTTTTTAATGTATTTGATACAGGGTCTCACTACACAGCTTGGATTCCTAGTGTTACTCCTGTTTTCAGCCTCCAGCTCTGGGATTACAGGTGTACGCCACCAAGCCTGAGCTCCATGGCTGGTTCAGCGTGTCCAGGGGTGGGGCCGGTGCAGCATGTGGGCCAGAGATGGAGCCCCAGTCCCTGCATTTGCCTAAGCAGGTGCTTAGTCTGCTGAGCTATCTTGCCAGCCCCAGCCTGGGCATTTTAGCAATGTATGAGTCCTCGTTTCAAAACAAAAAATGAAATGAAATGGTGAGGATGTAGATTACTGTGAAAACCCTGAGTTCAATCCTCAGTAACACACACACTCAATCTTGAATTAGTATAACGTATTTATAAATTAATTTTTAGAAATTTTATGTTTTCCAGTAGTCTGCTTTTAATATTTCTAGTGATGGATGAAAATCTGTGTGTTTTGTTAATTCAGATGGCCATACCAGCTTTGTTGAATGTTTTGTTCTTCATTGATTTTTGGTAATGGCTTTTTGTCTACACATAGGTAATCCACACCTCACCCCACCAATACACAAGGGTTTACTAGCAACTTAAAAAAACACAATTTGTGTGACTATAGTTTATTATCTACTACGTGCATTAGGTAGAAAAAGACTTTTCTCATTGATTTTCTTCATCTGACATTTTTGGTTAAAATTGAACTTTTTTTTAAAAGAAATACAAACAATTTGAGGGTATTAAAATTATTTGTTCTAACTAATTTGAAGATAGCATCATGCAATATGTCAACCATTGTTGAATTCCTATTTATTTAGTGAACTCTTGTATCATTTCTAATACTTAAGCACTATTTTATATTCTTTA
>NW_004524608.1:8125894-8126457 GCF_000260255.1 Octodon degus
AAAAGTTATACAGATTTTTAAAGGATTTCTTTATACATTAAGCTATTTGGATCATCCCCACTTTTGGGAGGAGTATCTGACAATTTTTTGTTACTTTTATGGTAGTTTTTTAAAATTTTCTCTTTTTAGGACCTATTTACATTAGTTATATTGTCTTAAGGTTTTGTTTGTATGACATGGTATGATTCTTTTAGCTTCATTTGTTTTACTCCTGTTGTCATTTCTTTCCTCCTCTCTGAATTTTAGTGTTCATTATTTTGTCAGTATTTATTCAGTATTTGCTATTTTAAATTATTTAGTTTTTTATTTTTTTCCACCTTTTAATTTCTGCTTTTATCTATATCAGGTTATTCCTTTCTTTTCCTGGAGTTTAGTTTAACAACATGCTCACTTTTTAGATGTTTGTGAACCTTTTCTTTCTTTTTTGTTTTTTCCATAATTTTATTGAGAAACAAAAAGCAATGAGACTGTTTCAATCCAAATTGGTAGGACAGTTTCAATAATTAGCACATTGTATACATTCTTCCTTGGTGGGTTAAATATCTTTCCAGAGCCGGCTAAAT
>NW_004524608.1:8126618-8164270 GCF_000260255.1 Octodon degus
GTTAAGACCAAGGTAAAGCAGGACCTATGCAACAAGGGTTGTAGCTTTTGGGTCTGATAAGGTCAGTGAAATCCCCTCAGGATTTATCCTGAGATTAACCTTTTCTTTCTTACATGGGTGTGTTTAAATCTATGAGTCTAAGAACAGTTTCAGCAGTATAAGATACTACAACATATGATAGTATTTTATTTTATTTTATTTTTTAAAACATTTTATTGAGAAAGAAGTAGCAATGAGATAGTTTCTTGTTGTTGTTGTTGTTGTTGTTTTTTTGGCGGAACTTGGGATTGAACTCAGACCCTTGCGCTTGCCAGGCAAGTGCTTATTCTACTGAGCCATCTCCCTGGCCCCAATGAGATAGTTTCAAAACAGGTTAGTAGTACAGTTACAATAATTAATATATTCCATATTGTTGTCTTTGTAGTAGTTGTAGTACAAGATGCAGACATGATATCCTGTCCAAACACTATTAGTTCAAAACTTTCTTCTCATTGAACTAAGAGAAAATAGCTGTATATCTATGCTATTTTGTATATACAGACAGATACAAAATGGTCCTTCATTTATAGCCCCCTTTTTTGTGTACTTTTGTCAGAGATGTATATTCCATTGCCATTCAAATATTGTAGGTGCATGAATTCAGCAGAGTAATCCAATATAGTCCAGCACTCTATAATAGTAGTGGGTTATCAGCAGAACTGGCAATGTCAGAAATTGTTGACTTGAGCCTTTTACAGCTCAGTATATTAACATGGCTTTACTTTTTATACCTGATTTTTACACTTTTCTGCTGGATGGTTAAGACCTAGATAAGTTAAGACCTACATAACAAAAAAATGTAACTTTTGTATCTGACAAGGTCAGTCAAATCCCCTCAGGACTTAACCTTTAACCCTGTACAGCAGTTTGTAGATCTTTTGTTAGTGTCAGCCATGTGGATGAGTCAAGGCCATTGCTTGACCAATTTGCTGTCTGTGAAAGCCTGAGAGAATGTTTTCTCTCCATGTGACTCTCCTTAGGCACACTCTACATCGTCAGTCACTTTCCTCTGTGGCCCCATAATCTCCTTGATTAGAAACTTTGGGACACGACTGAGTTACATGATATTATAGTACAGGTTCCCTTATGTCCTGAGTCCTCACTGACCTTGAAGGGCTGGGGCCAAAATTATGGCTGTCCTTGTAGTCCTTCTTTTTCTCTAAATTTTTGGTCTGCAGACTTAAGTTGTTAACTCTCCAGAAGAGAAGTTTAATGATATCATTACCCTAGAACATTGGTTATTGAGCTTAACATCAGTATCTGTCTGAATATCAAACACCTTAGACATAACGTGGATCAGGTATTTTCCGTCAGTTGTTGATATGCTGAACTTTAAATCTGTACAGAATGTGAAAAAAAAAAAGAATAAAAAAAATAGCAAGAAAATAGGAATAAGCAATTGCAAATTTTTATACAGAAATTTAGAAATCTAACCATACACAACATTATAGCGGGACAGTCCTATGACATTTTTTTTTTTCTTGTCTCTTGTTTTTATTTATTAGTTTTTTTTTTTTTGAAACAAACATTTGCTTGAAAGAGAGTATAGCAGTAATTGATAAGGCATTAGAAGCAGTATGCTTTTAGAAGACCAGTATGACAGGGATTCCAAGCATGGCCCTAGTGTTACACATTGCTATCTTCAGTGCAGTTGCTTAGTTCACAGGTATCAGCATATATAGTTAGTCAGGGTGAGAATCTACCAATTAACTGCTAGTTTCAAAAACCTGATGGAAATTCTCAGGGTCAGTGCCTTAACTATCTTGTATATATAAATGTATGGTTTTGGCCCTGCCATGTTTCCTAGCTTTTCTCCTAACCCTCTCTTTGTTGTTTAATCCTTAAGTTCTCACTTTCCATTTAGTTGTATTTTAATTTTACCTGTTGTAGTACATAGTTGCTTTATAATTTCAGTTTTTAATGTTTCCTTTGATAGATTTATTGAATAGTCTTAACATATTCAGATATAAAACCCAGATTTTAGTAGTTTTTCCTTTCTTGTAGTTTGTTTAGAAACTGTTGCCTGTATTTCTTCCATTATTAGGATTTACTAGGGTTTTATTTTTGATCTCAAATGAGATGATTTTTTTCCCCTTGAGCCAGTTAAGCAAGCATATTCTCTTGAGTTCATCTTATAGTTCATATAGTAATTGAATTTATTCTATGATGTTAATCCATTTTATATTTTTATATTTATATCTAATTTCTAATAGCTTTTAATCCCCTGTGATTCATATGTTGAGAGAGCTGGTTAATAATGTATAAAATATTACTAGCTTATTCTGTTTATTCTTACTATAGAGCTTATTTTACAAATGCATAGCATACAATACCTATATATCCATATTCATTTTTTACTGCGAATGATTATAATAGTTGGTACGTTTTATTCAACTTGAGAAGTCTAGAAGCTTAACTAAGTAACTCAGCAGTTTCTGTATGCTAGCAGGTAGAGGATATGCCTTTACTGCTCTAGGATGTTGTTCATTGTGTCGATTTGAGAAATTTCTAAGTTTATTTGAGTGACTCTGTAAGGGGGCAGGGTTATCACTTTGTAAACATCCTGAGCCTGTACAAGAGGAGGATACAGAGATGGTGTGGGTACTACTCCCACCCTAGGGCAGGTAGCCTGTTTACAATGTATGGGAGGAAATGAAGCTTGCTTCCCCTCCTTTATGTTGTTTTGCTATCTTCTGCTCCCATGAACTGCTGCTCTCTTCCATTTGTCATCCTGCTTCAGAGCCAGCTGATTATGGACTGAAACCTCTACAAACTGTGAGCTAAATAAACCTTTCCTTCCATAACTTTGGATGTCCATTATTTTGTCCCAGCAGACAAAAGTAACCAAGACAGTGATGAACCATTCATTCAGCATTACAGTGTTTCCTTCTTTAGCTAATGCTTTGTATCCCTGATGGTCATGGTCTTGGCACCTGCCTGCCACCTTCTCTTCTTCTGTCTGTCCCTCTCTTCCCCTGTCCTTCCCTCCTTTCTTCTTTCCTTTTCTCCCTTCTCTTCTTCTTTATGCTACACATGAGTCATGTGGTCTTTGCCTGCTCTTTGTCTTCAAATTTTGTGAATCACGTGGTTCTAGGAGTTTCATTTTCCCATGGAATAGAATGGACTCTGCTTCATTAATCATCTGAAAGTTGGTTTCCATTCAATATAGAAATCCTTTCCTCCAAGCTGATTTTAGCATTATGAAATAAATTAGAGTTCTCTTGTGATTTTTCAGATTTAAATAATATCTTTGATCTTAGCTTCCAAAGGAGTCAGCTTATAATGCTGTGTGCCACCTACCATGTTTTTCCTCTTCAACTTTGAACTTTTTAAAGAATATTTTATCATTTCCATGTTGTTACAGCTTCTGTTGAATTTTATTATAGGAATATAATTACATGCTAGATTGGAATTTAGTACCATAATTAGTCTGAATGTTTATTCCTGTCCCTTCCCTCATTTCGATTGTTTATTTCAGCCATCTTTCAGGTGTGACTGCAGTTTATCTTCTAGTAATTTTCTCAAGAAGATCCATGGTAACAGGATTTTATGTGTTTGTAAAATTTTGAACATTTTCCCCTTTTGTATTTAATGAGTTTAGCTAGGTTTACAATGCTCATTTATATTTTCTTTTCTCCAGGATTTTGGGAGCATTTCTCCATCCCATGGAATAGCTCAACAGAAAGTAGTGTCTACGTTACCTTGAGTTGGAAGTTATTTTAGACAAATGCTCTCAAGAGCTCTAAATAATATTTCATCTTCTCTCATTTTACTTGAACAATGTGGACTTACATGTTTAGTCCATTTGGGGGGGAGGAAAGGGAGGAGAGTTTCTTTTGGAGCTTCTGTGTTGCCTCAGCCTCTACATTCTTAGATCTTTAAGGCACACTGGTTATTTTTCAGGTGTGGGTCTAGGGTCTTTATCTTGGGAACAAGAGAAGGCTGAGATTTTTGCTGTCCTCTGCATCTCTGCCCTCATCTTTATCATGTCGTTCTCTGTTGACCAGACTGTCTCTCATGTAGTTTCTTTTCATCTGTTCTTATGATTTTTCTTTCTTTTAAAAAAATTTTATTTGTACATGGTTTCAATATTTTATGGTTGCATTCACTGTGCACTGTGGTAAATTGGTACTTGAGCATAACACATCTCAGTTCTTTTTTTGGCCTCCCTTCCAATCTACTTTGTCAGTATCAAATTCATTTGTTTGTGTTATCATACATATAGATTAACAACCAGACTAATAGGCCAAAAGTATATAAAACATATCAGCTAATTATACTAAATCAATGTGTATAGGTTCAAACTGTATACAGTTTCCTGTATTTTTAAATTTAATTCCCATTATTATAGAAATTCTTTTAATTTATGGTGTACTCAAGATATCATCTTTATTCCAGCCCAGAAGAAAAGATATATTCTTGCTTAGTAAGGAAATTATTTCTTCTTCTTTTTTTCTTTTCTTCCTCTAATATTAGAAGTTGAACCTTGGACCTTTATACTGAGCTACATTCCTATCTCTTTTTTTAATTTTTTAACTGGTGATATGGCCTTGCTACATTGCACAGAATGACCTCAGTGTGACCTTTGTGATCTTCCTGCCCTCCAGAATTCTAGGATCACAGCCATATGTCACACTGCCTGGCCTCTCTTTCTTTTTTAACTTGTGTCCTTTTAAATTTTTTAGATATAGGTTGAAAGAGAAGCATTTATTTTGTCTGATCTCTTAATGAAAACTTCAAAGTTTCAGAGTATTTTTTTCTTAGGAACAGATTTGAATATTGTATAGCTTTGATATTTACAGTTTCCTGGCCTGTACTTTTATTTAAAATTTAGGGTGTCAGCTCTTACACAGGGAACAAGATTGGTAGCTATCATGTTAACTGAACCACTTGATCCTGATGCTTTTACCTCCTTAACATCTCTTAAAAGTTTGTCTTCTTCCTAATCTGGTAATTTCTATTTCTTTCTTAAGGCTCCTCTATGTGTTCCTAATTCTTCTTGTTTCTACTCAGCATTCCTAGGAAGGACATAGATCATGTTCCATACTGAGATAAAGTTCTTGTCAGATGTCTGTGCCCTCCCTGGTAAGAGGCAAACTCTTCAGTGCATTGTAGGATCACCACTCTTTTCTAGGCCCTCCATGTTTTTCAGACTCATCTTTGTACATTTGTGTGTTTGCCTTTAAGGTGGGAATCACCTTCTTTTAGAATCTTGTGTCCATTTGGGGAACTTCCCTGATTTCTCATAATAAAAGGGCTTGTTTTTTTTTTTTTTTTTGTCTTTTAGGATTCCAGTACTTTATTTATAGTCACTTACAGAATTTAGCACATTTTTGTAAGTATTACTTAGGTGTCCTCTACCCTCTAGGTAATAGTGCATTGATAGGCAGGGATGATGCTCCTAGAAAACAGTGTAGTAGTGATTTAAGAGAATGTTTATCAAGTGTAAAGTAGGGCCTGGTGGCACACGTCTGTAATCCCAGCACTCAGAAGACTGAGGCAGGAGGATTGTTGTGAGTTCAAGACTAGCCCTGGCTACAAAATGAGCTCAAGGCCAGCCTGAACTGCATAGTGAGACCCTGTCTCAAAAAGACAACAAAGAAAAAAGTATAAAGACCAGTACATGTTATTTACTTAGAAAAGTGAAGTATCAGTAGACTGAGATGTGCTGAGACGTGTAATGTGTCTGAGTTTATATTTAATTATCTAATTCTACACTCTGTGTTCATTTGTATAAGAATCTAGTATAAGGTTCTTCTGAAAACTGGTGTTCTTAGAACAACACTTAATTGTTTATACTCATGACCACTGAAGGAATTGACAGATAGCAGAAGAATACCCAAAAGATCAGCAAAGAGAGCTGGATTTTTGTTTAGAGTAACTGATAAGACTTGCAGTTGTTACCTGAAGAAGGCTGGTCTGTGATGTGACTAGAGAGACGAATCCTTCCACATTGGTTGTGTGTGAGCATACTGCCTAAGGCATGCTGGGAACACTCTGCTAGGATTCTGAGAGAAGCAGAGGAGGTAAGAGCTGACTTCTGTTCCTCAAGATTATATTTTCCTTCGCACAAAATCCAGTGTTTGTGAAAAGATGAATAAGTGACCAAGACAGTGGACTAGTAAGGGTGGGTCAAAATACGGGAGATTGAAAAATTTAACTCCTAAGAGCATACAAAGCAGGGGTGATATAATTTAATGCTGGGGTGACTTCCTGGTAGAGTGAATATTGGTCTGAGTCTTTGAAGGAGACAGCGCGCCTGGATGTGCATGGAGCCACGTGGATGTGTAGCACAGTGGCCCAATGTGTGGAGATATGAGATGCCAAAGCAAGGTGCATCTTATGATCTTATGATATGTGAATATGCAATATGAATGAAGCACTGGACTTTTTAAATGTGGTACAGGGACTCACTACGCAGCTCATACTCGCAGTGATCCTCCTATTTCCAGCCTCCCCAGTGCTGAGATTACAGGGGTGCATTACCACATCTGGTCTTGGACTCATTGTAATTTAGCTTGTGCAACTATGAGGTAGGCACTAGCTAGTCAACAGATGACAAAAATATTTATGGTATTTGGTAATCAGAAAACGTTCTTGCATGTTGTAGTTTGTTTTTCCAGTATAAAGCCACTGGATAGAGAATATATGAAACTTAGAGAGCAATTGGATTGTACTTCTGCCCTCAAAGAGCCCTCATGCAAAATTATATGAAGTCACAGAATAAGGGCCAATAGCTGACATTCCATTAAGAGCTGCTTGAAAATTAAACTGATAGTATAAAAGAGTAGATATTGTTTGAATTTATGAAATGGGATTAACTGATACATATTTTGCAGGGTTATTTGAATATAATGAAGTAACATGTAAAATGCCTCACAGTAGGCAGTTGTCATGTGTTTATTGTTTCTCTTTCCTTCTCTTTCTCTGCGTTGTAAGTTAACTTATGCTGTGGAAAAGACAGAGCCTTGAAGGATGCAGTTAAAAAAAAAATGAAACTTTCAGAGGTGGTAGGACTCAGTGGGCTGTGAAAGGTTTATGGTGCTGAGTGAGCTGATGTCAGTTATGAGCAAAGAGGCAGGCTAAGCAGAACTTGTTCATGAGAACTGCAGGAGCTTTTGTTGAAACTGTGTGAGTGAAGCTTGAAAGATGCCTGTGTGACTTGACAGATGGGCTGGTGCTAAAGTGGCATCCTCTTCTGCCCAGATCAGCCTCCAACACTGTTTGGACTAAGTGTTTACTTGTTGCCATGAGTCAGCTCCCTTGGTAAATAGGAATTGGAAGTTATTAACTATGAAGTTTCCTGGCGTACATAGAATAGGCCTCACTCTGTAAGGCCCTGAGTACATAGCTGTTAAGTGTCTTAATGAAACTGACAGTGCATGGGTACGTCAGAAATAAGGGCCAGATGAGATGACATTGCTTGCTAAGGTTATCACAAACTGTGTAGCGCACTGTGGAGAGGAAGACCGTAGAGTGGTGCAGTGCAGTGTCTTGAAGGGGATCACACGGAGCTTTCACCCTGGCCTGTCTACGTAGAGACACCGTGAACTCAGGGAGGTACTTCTGCAGTGTGGGCTCATCATTGGCATTGTTTCTTAGGCATCTGCTCTTCTGCAGTTAGTTTTGTCATCTGTTGACTAGTTGGTGCCTCTCTCATAGTTGCCTCTCTCAAGCTAAATTAAAATGAGTCCAAGGACGGTGGGGTGGTGCAGCCCTGTAATCCCAGTGCTGGGGAGGCTGGAAACAGGAGGATCACTGTGAGCCTGAGCTGCGTACTGAGGCCCTGTACCACATACATAAAAAGGAAAAAGTCCACTGCCTCATTCATATTAGATACTCACATAAATATTATTGTTAGCTATCATAATAGTTATGCTTGCTGTTCTCAGTTTAAACACTTATAGGCATATTCTTTGACAAAATTTATTCTACCAAAAATTTAAGCCAAAATTGAAATAATGTTCAGTATTATTTTATAACACTCCATTGTTGACTCTGTAAAGTGCCGAAAATCCCTCTCCCATCAAAATGTCATTTTGGGAGTTGAAACACCTATCTAAGGAGGAGAATATATGCCTGGTGCAACTCTTTGTAGGAAGAGTGTAAATAATAGTTCTTCAGCGCTTGTCTTGGTCTCTCCCAGGCCCACCCAAGCTTTATTTCCTGGTTGTTCACAGCAGTTCTGAAAGATTGGGTTTTTGTTTGTCTGTTTTTGAATTCCTTTTTGCAGCTGAAGAAAATAAAGACTCAAATGACAGGGTTAGTGAGTGACAATATCACTTACACTAAATAATGATAAAAAGGACAGGCTAAACTTAAATTTTGAATCATTGTCTAAAATAACTAGGAAGCAAGATGAAACACAGTCAGTATGAACACCTGAAAAGGATTACTGAAAACAGCTCTGCCTGTCTGGAGTGCGTGCCTCCTCATTAGTCTTTCAGTATTTGACTGGGCTGAATGTGAGTTTCATTTTTCAAAGACAATTACCTTTTTGGTGACACACTTACAAAAGGTCAGTATTTTTTCTTCATGCTTTTCACTGAAAATTTAAGTACTTCAGTTTCCAAGTGTTCCAAAAAGGTGACCTGTTACACTTGAACAGTTGTCGGTCAGGTTTTTTTTAAGCCCTTGGGCAGGTATAGTACACTGTGATGGGCACAGGGTCTGGGCACTGCTTTGACATGAGGGATTAATTGTGTGGTTACCAAGCCCAATAGTGTGCAGCAAACCATTTCTAACTTCTCCATTTCATAGACTTCAACCTTTCAAAGTCAGATTTGAAACTTTAACTTATGTTCACATCGTTTTTCAGATTATGTGTTTTCTTTCCTTCCTAATCACTTTTCTTTTTTTATGTTTTTTTTTTTTTTTAATGTATTTGGTACAGAGTCTCATTATGCAGATCAGACTCATACTGATCTCCTGTTTTCAGCTTCCTAAGAGCTGGGATTACAGGTGCGTACCACCACACCCAGTCGCAGCACGCCCCTGGGGGCGGGGCCGGCACAGCACACCAGGGATTGAACTTTGGCCACTGCGCTCTGCCTAAGCAGGCGCTTTGTAGTCTGCGG
The DNA here is from genome assembly GCF_000260255.1 of Octodon degus. Lineage (NCBI taxonomy): Eukaryota > Metazoa > Chordata > Mammalia > Rodentia > Octodontidae > Octodon > Octodon degus. The sequence goes on from NW_004524608.1 coordinate 8,135,735, forward strand.
AGCTATCTGGCTGGCCCAGCTAATCACTTTGCAAAATAAAAGTAATTTCTTTCTTGAAAGCTACCCTGATTTCACCCCCAATGTATATTTTTTACCTTCCTTGATGAGTCTCTGATATTTGGAATTTAATCACTACTAGTGTCAAATCACTACAAATATGATATTTTAGTTTAAAAACTATTAAACTCTCTGTCATTATGAAACAACGACCAGTGGTATGCGATGGTTTGTTCCTACTATCCAACAGAGTAGTTACACATAGTGGGTTCTTTGTTTCATAATTTAGTGAAGTAAATGGCTTTGATTATGGTGGAACCTCAGTGAGATTTTTGAAAACTGGGATATTTTGTAATATTCAAAATTAAATGGAAAAAGACAGAAAAAGTAAAACATGGATAGCCTGAAAATTGCAAAGTTATTATGGCTTTATTATTTTTGGCTAAATGGCTAGAGTCTTTTACTGCACACATACAGTAACCACTCATTCTTATATGAATAGATTTTTCTTGGTAATTTCCTTTAAAAAGATGGTGAGGGTAGCCCGTGGCTATAATCCTATTTGGGAGGCTGAGCCCAAGAGGTTTGTAAACTCAGTTAAGGTCAGCCTGTGCAACATAATGAGACTGTCTCAAAGAGAGACAACAAGCCGGGCAGTACTTGGGAGGTTGAAGCAGAAGGATCACTGCAATTTCAAGACCAGCCTGGACCACAAACTGAGTTCACAGCCAGCTTGAACTACACAGACCCTGTCTCAGAAAAGTAGAGAGAGAGAGAGAAAAAAAAAAGCAAGATCAGGAGAAGCCTAATTAATAAGGATCAAATTAATGCTCCTAAAATAGATGATTGTGTTTTTTTATATTAACAATATCCCTGGGCTGGAGAGATAGCTTGGTGGTCTAAGCGCCTGCCTGGCAAGCACAAGGACCTGGGTTCAATCCCTGGTACCATACTGAAACCGGGTTTGGTAGCACACACCTGTAATTGCAGCACTGGGGAAGCTGAGACAGGAGGATCACTGAGTCTGTGCTATGTAGTGAGACCCTGTACCAAATAAATGAATAAATAAATGATTTAAACAACAAAACAAAAAACCAATATCCCCCCACTACCAACTACCAAAATGCAAAGTAGTTATACAAGGTTTAAGATAGCTTTGAATAATAGCTATTTTTAAGAGTTTTTAAGTGAATGAAATACATTAAATTATACAGATATGCATAAAACATATTTCAGATTCAGATATTGTAGCTTAGTACTCTTTATATTTAAAAGTATTACTTAGCCTAATTGTTAGCATAGTTTCACTAGGTAATATTTACCAGTGTGAGACCTCTAGGATAGCTGGCAGGTCCATTATGTAAAATTTTTAGCTGCTTGAAAGATGAAATTATGAATATGTATTTAAAAATCTTCTGTTATAACATATAAATTAACAGTTTATATCAGTTCTAACTTCAGGATATTTATAACTTATATATTTTCCAGTTTATCCATTTATTTATTTTATAAATAGTACAAGTATACAGCTCATTTACATATTTATATATTTAAAAAGACCAATGTAAATAGTTTCTTATCTGCCATATGTTGAAACGGCTTAGTGAAAACATAACTGCCTAGTCAACAAAGATGGCATTGAATTGCACTGTTTTGGAAAAAAAAGTTAAGCGAACTAGATGCCTGTTAATCTGGTTCTTTAAATATCATAAACAAAAGTATCAGAATGTGTTTCCAAGGACAAAGGCAGGGTTTTCTGGGCTTTGATTGGTTGCTGCCTTGTCCTGTCCTGCAGCCATCCTTAATTGGCTTTGGGTAGATTGGAATCACATAAGCAGGGTGACATTTATTACCACTCTAGCTGTTTCTTTGCGCTGAGCCTTGAGATTCCCAAGGAGTAGCTGTTAAAGATTTCTTTCATTTCGTCGCTGATCTACCAGAGGGGATCGCTGTAGGAAGAGCAGGCATGAGTCTGAGTGCGAGAAGAGTCACTCTGCCTGCAATAACTCCCATAGTTCTACAGAAAAGGGTATGTGACTTCTTTCGCCTTTTTTCCTTTGAGTTTTCTTGCTGTTCTTTTTTTCCCATTACTGTGTGCTTACTACTGTTAGACACTTTGGTACCCCTGAGAAAGATTATAATTCATTGAGGCCATGGATAATTACAAGATTATTGGAACTTAACAAAATGGTATTCTAGACTATGTAGTAAAAACATGCATGTAAAAATACTTTGGTCTGTAGGTCAGGTCATTGTGATGTAGAGATTGTATTTAGAAGCTTTTAATTTTCCTTTTTTTTTTTTTTTAGTGCTGTCACTGCAGGCCTATTTGCCCTTATGTCAATAGGACATGTTCTAGTTACTCTGATGTACATTTGTCTGCTAAGAAACAGTTTCTTTGTTTCAGTATCATTGGCAGTGTACCCATCCTTCACGCATAAATGCAGTATTTAAATGTTTTACTTTTCAAACATATGGTACTGGTTCATCATCATCGGGTAATACCTATTCCTACTGAGCTTCTTTCTGTTTACTTAAGAAAAACTTTCCATTAATTCCCCCGAAAGTGCTTTCTGTTAATAATTAATGTAATCAACCCCATGTATGAAAAATACTTATTAGTTTTTTGTTAAGATTACTTTTCCTGCTTTACTCATGGCACTTTACTTTATGAGGTGAAATATGCACCGTGCGCTGTAGCCATATTAAGCCTTTTTTGCAAATACACCAAATAAGAGACATTTTGTTAAACGCCTTAAATAATCAAAGCTGTTGTACCGAAAATGAATGCTTTAAAGCACAGGTTTTGCCAGTGCATTCTGAATGGTTCTGGGGACGCTAGAAGCTCTAATGTTTATTTCTGAACTTGGCTTTTAATAGTTAACTGTTAACTAGTGCATTCTGTTAAGTCAAAGGTCATGTTTTAATTTACTCGAGACATGACAGATCAAACAATTAAGTTTTTTTGTAAAGAAATGTTTCATTTTTATTGTTTTTAGTTTTTAAGTTTTCAGTTTATTTTTGTCCAGTTAACTATTTGCTAGGGATATTTTACTTGGCCCTGAAATAGCTGTGTGGTAATTTTGCCAGCATGTGTTCTTTATCTTTCTTGATGCCTTTCTCGTAAGTAAATTGAATTAAAAATATTTTGCTTTGAGGTTGAGCATTTTTTTATTGGACTTTCATTAATAATGACAATTTAAGCTCTCTGGAACATGAAATGATATGTTAACATGTATCAAATTTGTGTGCTTATATTTGAATACTCTTTGCTGTAGTTAATGTTGTAATTTAGATAGATCAAGAAACTGCATTGTGTGGCTTGTCAGAGATAATGTGTTGGCAGAATGAAAGAAAGCATACCATTTAGTAGCCCTACGACCTCCAGCAATGCACTTAGACGCTCTGTCTTAACATGTGTCTGTACAGAATGGCTGACAAGTTTTCAATGAAAGATCTCTTAAGTTGTGTGTGTGTCTACAGTTTTGTGAACGAATACTACATTTTATGCTTTTCATGGTTATAGTAAAATATTTGAATAACTTATTTTCAGACAGTATAAAACAATAGAAATAGATGCTATCATTTTCAAGGACTTTGAGCAGTTAATGTAGGAGAAATTAATAGGAATAAAATTTGGTTAGAAAACTTTTAGTATTTGATGCTGCAGAAAACAAATTACTCTAGAAAGCTGTGATTTTTCTTGGATGTTAGATTAACACATTATTCTGATTTTTAATACAGTTTCAGGTTTCCATTATAATTACATAAATCAAAATTTCCTATGCCCAAGTCATGTTCCTCCTTGTTATTCCTTTTCAATAAGTAGACAGTTTAAATGCTTGTCATTATTTGTTGAAAGCATTTTTACTAGTTCTTTCTCCTAATATATATATATATATATAATTTATTTATTTATTTATTTATTTATTTTTTCTGGGGGAAGGTACTGAGGATCAAACTCGGAACCTTGTGCTTGCCAGGCAGGCACTTACACCACTGAGCTATATCACCATCCCTCTCCTAATATTTTTAACCCCTCAGGATCCATTAGTCTATTTAGTCGTTCTGAAAATTTTAATATCTTTTATTTTAGGAAGTGGATATTTGTGTTACTTTTCTTTTTAAAGAAAGAATTAGATATTTTCCTAACAAAAAACAAACAAACAAACAAACAAAAACAAAAACAAAAAAAACCCCTTCTCTCTGCTCTGCTCACACCATGGCTTAAATTTTTGTTTTTTTTCTTTCAAGATAGAAAATTGTCCCATACTTGGAATTAACTTGTCATTTTCTCATCATATTCTAAAGTGATCTTAAGTATAAATAGAAGCTTTTTTCAAAGTATGTGAGGAGCATCTTATTATTTCCCACTGGAGGAATGTGCTTTTCTCAAGGTTTGGCGTCAAGCTTGCTTATCCTAAACAGTTCCCAACTGAACCCCTAATCATTTGAAAGGCCGAGAGTTTTTCACAAAGTGCTCAATAGCAGTACAGTGTGTGTGCTTGTTATTTATTTAGATCTGCCAGTATGTTGTATCACAATGTCCCTACAGTTCTCTGGATGTTTAAAAATTTAAATTTTAAATCTTGTCTGTAACCTGGCATGCGTTTACTTTCTAACAGAACAAGTTTGATGTTTGAAGAAGAAAGTATTGTTAGAGTCTATTAAGTAAATGGGAAAAATTTTTGACTCTTTAGTTCTATTTGGATCTGGTTTTCTTGAATCCAGGGAATCAGTGTTAGTAAAGAAGGTTTTATCATATCCCTTGCCAGCCACACTAGATGAACCTTTTACTTTTTAGCATTTTTTTCAGCTCAGATAACTACTTGGTTATGACTTTTCCTTTTTTCTCTTATTCTTTTTTTTTGTAAGTGAGAAGATTGAGTCTCTTGAGTGTGGAATGACTTATGCAAGGTCATCCAGAAGGTCAGTGGCAAAGCTAGAAATAGAATCTAGGTCTTGTGACTTCCAGTGTATTTCTCCTAGATACATGTTACCTCGTGAAATTAATATGTTAATGAAATTGCCTTATGGTGTGTATAATTACCATTCAGCTTGGTCTGGAATTAGCTTAGGCAAACCCTTTCAGCTTCCTCTGCTCCTCCATCAACTCCCATATGTCTAGATCAGGAAAAGTTTTATATAGAAAGAAATACTGTAGGCAAAAAAGTGTTTGCATGTGTGTGTGTGTGTGTGCGTGTGTGTGTGTGAGAGAGAGAGAGAGAGAGAGAGAGAGAGAGAGGATTTTTACTTGCTCAACTAGATAGTCATGTTCTATCAAGAAAACATATTAAGGTTTCAGCATTAATAACAGACTCAAGCATTGTAAAGATTTATTTTCATGTAACCAGGAATGTCAAAGGACAATGATTACACAGGGAAGGGGTTTTTCTTCCACTTTATAGGGGGATAAATCCAAAACTACAGCACTATTTTGCAATCCCTAGGCAACAAAACTCATGCTTTCTTGTATATTTCTCTAGTGTGGGTTCTTTTTCCTTTTATGGAAAGGTAAATACAAGGATCTCCAGTCACCCTGTTCAGAGTCTTGGCATACATAGAGAATGGGAAGGCCCAAGTGAAGGCTGGGCCGTATGGTAACTTCACACTGAGATACCCTGGAGCCTCTACTTATTTCTTACTGCAGCCAACCCTAGATGCAAAGAAAGCCAAGAAATGCAGCATGGAGCTCAGCACATTGTCTTCTTGGGCAGAGTCCTGATTCATTGAGAGGAAAAAGGGGGAAGTGGCTTTTGCGGGTAACTAGCTGTCCCCACTACAAGAGCCTCAAACATACCTGGAGTTTGGTATTTTTCTCCTGGATATTTATTACTGTGCTGCTAGTTGTAAAATAAGGTGGTGTCCTTTGAACAAGTGTATTCTGTTATTTGCATGGGGACTGAAGAGGTGGATGTGGTGGAGGTTAGTGGAAGTCTGGTGGTAGCTTAGGTCAGGTAGTGGACTTGTGTAGAAAATGGCAGTGAGCTGGCTGTGAGCTTTGTGGCTGCTTTTTTTTATCTAGAGTTAAGAATTCTCCTTCTTGCTAAACCTTGTTGCTGTTTTAATGCCCTTTGTGCTTGCGTGCAGTGTAGGCTGGCTTTGTGGCACTCCAGAAGAGTGCCATGTAGAGGACTTTTTTGTGCTTTCTCAGAATGTTTTCTTAGCTGAGAAGTCAGTTTTTAGCAAGTATGCCCTAACGAAGTGTGAGTGTTTTAGGGCGAGGAAGCCCTGCTCCGCCACTAACCCAAGGTGTACTTTTGGCACATTCTTCTAATCCTCTGAGCATCAGTTCCTGTCTTCACCGTAGTGATGTCCCCTCACAGAGCACCTGGGAAATAGTAAACAAGACAACTTGTAAAAGTACTGGACACATGGAAGCCCAACATGTGAGTTTTGTTTTCCTTTACTCAGAAAGGGGGTGACTTTGGGGTTCCTGTGCTTGTGTTCTAGATGGGTGGCCTCCAACTTGTCACAACACTGCCGCAGCCTCCTCAGTAGCTCAGACTACAGATAGGCACAGCCACACCAGCTTAGAAATGGCATATCTTCTTTATATCATAAACACTTTAAAATCTCCTTTTCGTTAAGAATTTAAATTTTATGTGCTCCATCTGCCAAAAAAGCTTATGCAGAAATTTCCTTTCAGCAAATGAATCTAACAAAAACTGGCTGTCCTTTATATAATGCTACCAGGGAGAGGGATGATACACCTTCCTGGTGCTTGTTTCTGCTGTTCCCTTCTTATGCCTTTAGGAAAGCTCTAGTTTGAATTTTAAAATATCAAACTACTATATGCTAATGAAATTTTTTATAAAACTCTGGGGACATAGATTCAAATTCAACAAGATGGTTGATTAGATTATTCTTTCAACTTGAGGAATTATTAGTCAGGGTCTTCTGAATTGTGTATTTCAAAGAAGTAACACTGTAGTAAGGCCTTGTTTCACTAGATAAGAAGTAATAGAAGCTTCACTAAATGACAGTGTGGGTCCTGTCCTCTTTGGTCAAGTGTGCAAGTCGCTGGCACAGAGTTGGGGTACACAGAGCTTGGAGTGTGCACGCCCTGATGTGAAGTCCCCGGAGCAGAAGGGCTGTCAAATTTGAAGCTTTTTCAAAGAACCGGCATGACTGCACAAGTGGCACATCCTACACCTGACCTTGTGTGGTAAGGTACTGCCCAAACACAGGTGCACTGAAGGTACTGTGTGAGAGAGCCTTCAGCTGTGTGTGCACGGCGTGCATGACACATAAATGAATTCTTTTTTTTTTTTTTTTTGTCCAGAACCAGGGATTGAACTCAGGCCCTTGCGCTTGCCAGGCAAGTGCTTATTCTACTGAGCCATTTCCCTGGCCCCGACATAAATGAATTCTGTTTGAACTTCAGTCCCATCCCCAACATATTATATATATGCAATTACTTCAAAATTACAAAAATGTATTTAATATCTGAAACTTTGCTACATTCAATAAGTACTTTAGATAACAAGATACCCAATCTGTAATTACTAGTAGTTGCATAAACACAGTATTTGTTTTTAAAAACTAAGCTTTTTAGACGCTGACCTGCTCTTAGCCTTTCCTTCTGAACATTTCTGTCTTTTGTCACTTTTCTTTTGCCTCCTCCCATCCACTCACCACCACCACCAAGTTTAGTCTCTGGAGAGAAAGGCCACACACTTGGGCCTTTTTGTTACCTTTATCTGGCTCCAGCTAGCTGCTGTAGGTAATTTAGAATATGCACTGTGCTGTACAAGACCAGTAAAAATAAAAACAGCTACAATCTGTTTAGCATTGATTACATATTCTCTTTACTCCTCATGAGAACGCTGCAAGGTTGGTGGTCAAGCCTGTTTTAGATGAGGAAAATTGGCTTGGAGAGGTGAGGTGTCTTCCCCAAGGCTTGCACTAGTAAATGCCAGGGGCGGGGCTGGGTTCCAGAGCCCTCTTCTCCCAGACAGTGCCCAGCCCAGCCGCCTTGCAGTCACCAGGCACAGACTGCATGCTGCTTTCTTTGGTGTAGCCCAAAGCCTTCTCCTGTCATCTGAGCTCTCCTTCGGGGACAATTCTCACCTCTTCTGTGGGTTTGCCTTCTGCCTTTCTCTTTATTTTTCTTTGCCATTTCCCCAAGCTGGCTCCAAAGACATAGTGACTAAAACCAACATGTCAGAGTGGTTTCAAGAGCAGTGGGACTATCAAGGTCTCATGAACTTTTCCCACAACTGCCTTAGTTTGCTTTCAGAAATTTATAATAACCACTAAGATTGAGTGATGTCAGTTTTCAAGAGGTTTGCACATTTGATGGTGTGAGGAATTAAGCTCAGTAGCTGACAGTAAGCCTGCGACCTAGGACCTGATCATGGCGCAGACTCCCAGGCCTCGTATTACTTTGTAAACTACAATGGATGGGCCATGCTTGGCAGTGAAGGCAGATTAAAAATAGCTGGTCTGGTGAACAGTCTCAGATGCTGGCTTGGGGCAGTCTACAGGGCTGGCTGTCTTGGACAGGCCCCAGCCCCCCAGGCTAAATCTTAAAAATAATCTCTTTTTGGCAGAAAGAAGCAAGACTTTTGGTAATTGCAGATACTAAGCTCCCAGAAAGGATAAAGATTTCTACCCTTGTAGGATATTAAGAATGCATTCTCTAAAGAGTTCTAAAAGAGGCATTAAAAATTATTTTAGAAAAACACAGTATTGTCAGAAAATGATTATAGCCCCTATTTAGACACCTACATTTGGACATATACATTCAGCAATATTGAGGAAAAGAGCAAATATATTACTTTTAAGTTTCTAGGGCCAAATTAGCTTAGCAATTAAGACCAACAATTGAAGAGAAATTGTGACATCACTATTCTAACTCCCAGCAAGAATTTGCAGTTTGTACACACACACACACACACACACACACACACACACAGTGCACAAACATACACACAGATGTATTTCTCTGAAAGAAATCTTTATTAGAGTTCAAGATCTAAAAATTATTTATCTTAAAAATTCAAGTAGACAAGTATTTTAAAAATATATTTTTAACCTTGCTACAAGATTATAATTGTATCAAATAATGCCATATGGTCAGCAATTTTATGGTTATTTTCAAAACATGGCATTTTCATTCTCTGTTTGCATCAGCTGAGAGTGAAACTCCCTCTGCTGGTTGTTTCTTCTTTGCAGTTTTTTTCTGGCAAAAAAAAGCAGGGGAAAAATAACAAACCCAAAGAGAAACAACTTTTGTTGACATTCAGAAAGTTAGGTGCACTGGGAAATATCTACATCTATATCTGTGTTCAAGTGTACAGTTATATATTACAAATTACAACTTCTTTTGTTTTTTAACACATCCATATACATTTTTTATTTTTATTTTTCTCTAGAGTTTGACTGTAGGTATCTAATCCTTTTAACTGAGGGGTCATGTCAAGGCAGCAGCTTTGAAGAGCAGGAAAGTTGTTTGAGTAGAGAGAATGCCTCGGATTGGAGCCCAGAGATGGCACTCCTTGCTACCGCTATACCAGTTTTGCCTTACTATATTTAGAAAAAATGAACAAAAAGGAAAATTACAAAATGACTATAAATCAGTTATTCTTAGTGGTGTGACATCATGGGAATATTAAGACCTAAGAAAGGATATTCTGTGTGACATTTTAAGTTATAATACCCAAAGTGTTTCAGAAAGACTAGAGATAGCATACTTCATTGGTTGGCCACCGCATTAAGTGACAAGTTAACAGCTGAGTGTCAAGCTGCACACACATATTTCTATTACTCTGCAGGTTGAGACAACAGGCCTGTGACTTCAAGGCCAGCCTGGTCTCTGTAACAAGTTGAAGGTCTGTCTGAACTATCCATTAAGAGTATAGCCCAGAAAACAAAAGAAAACAGAAAGTGGAAGGATCATCATTTTATATATTTCCAATTAAACTGTAGCATAACATTGATTGTATGTTACTTCCACATTTCAGAGAAGTTAAATGTAGAAAAAATGTGCTTTTAAAAAATCAGTGAGAAAAGATAATTCCTAAACATGTTCAGTTGATCCAGATTAAGGAAGCCTGATGCGTCTAGGGCTCTTAAAAATAGTGTTTTTCACTCCACTGTGTTTCCCCTTCTCTCCTCCAGTCACATCTCTCTCCTCCCCTTCCATCTTAACTGTCTTTCTCAGTGTGTGAGCCAGTGTTTTAACATTTTCACTCAGATATGTCTAATGGTTATTCTGGGAATAAACTCTTACTTAAAAGCTGAAATGAGATACTGGATAACACTGTGTCCAATGTACGCATGACCAGCAGTTTTCTTCTTTAAATATGAGTCAGCATTAGCACTTGTGAAGGATTTTTCATTTAAAGATGAATTAGCACTGGCGTCTCAGCAGGAACTGCATGGGTTTTTAAAAAGACACAGGAGCTTCAGAGGGTGCCCCTTCTTTGATTACCCCATTGAGAATATTATTAAGGAATTTCTAACTTGACCCCCTATTTTTCACATTGGATTTAAATCCTTTAAAAAGTGTGGTAGCTTAGATAACTTGAACTTAACTTTTAATATTTGCTTTCTTTAAACAATGAAATTTGAGCAGTTCTTTGCCCTCTTTTTTGGTTGCATAATGGAACAATCCAAAAAGTCCTTCAGTTTCTTTCTGTAAAATTGAGTCCCCACTTGATTGAAGGTCTCTTTTTCTGCCTTTATGGGGAAAAATGCCAAGAAAGGAGTCCAGGATCTGACTGGAGACAGAAGAAAGCATAAGGAATAGAGAAGGAGCAAGCTGAGGGGAAGGGCTTGCAGACTGTCTGTCTCCTGGGTGGAAGCCTAGACGTGGCGTGATGCTGCAGTGTCACCGTCACTGATGTCAGCCGTCAGGTGTGGCGGTGCGAAGCCCCTTCCTGTGCCAAGTCTAGTACATTTCCAGGAGTGAGGCACCCTGGACCACTTTAGAATGTAACTGAATTGAAACTAGTTTTACATCATTTGAATTTCTGTCCCAGGTCGAGACAGCTCTGCATGGATTCCTAATAATACCTCACCTCTTAACTCTGAAATCAGTTCATCACTTTAGTTTTGCTTTATATTTTTCTCTTTTGGGTTGGTTTTGTCTTTTTATTATGTGCATATACCAACTCCCCATGATGAATGTGATCATCACATGCTGCAAGCATGTACTAATACAAATGAAAATTAAGAATATATTTTATGTTTTTATTTTTTTTAATGCTGTATTTCAATCTTTTTGTATATGGTATGTTTTGTTGGTGTCCATGCTTCCTGTTACCCTCTCTTATACCTGCCACTCCCTTCGTCGTCTCTGATGCTAGTCCTCCTCCTACTTCAGTGTTACCAATTTTAGGCTCCACATAGCAGGGGAAACATACTGTACTTTTCCTTTTGAGTCTGGCTTATTTAATTTAATGTGATGCGCTCTAGTTCTACCCATTTTTCTGCAAATGAAACAAGCTCATGCTTTTTTTTAGATTGAATAATACTCCCTTCTATGTATATAATACATTTTCTTTATTCTTCTGTCAGTGGTCATGTAGACTAGTCCTGTATCTTGGTTATCATGAATTGTGCTCCATTAAATATAGGTATGCAGGTGCCCTAAAATGTTCTGATTTTAATTTCTTATGGTATACACAAAGGAGTACTATAGTAGAATCAAACGGAAGTTTCCTTTTTAGTGCTTTGAGGAACCACCATTCCGATTTCCAGAATGGTTATACTAATTTACATTCCGGTCATCAGTATAAAAGCGATCCTTTTTTTTTTTTTCTGCCTGCATCTATGCCAGCTATTCTTTTAAATTTTTTTTTTTTTTTAAATTCTTGATGATAACTGTCCTGACTCTGACTGGGGTGAGATGGAATTTCATTGTTGTTTTGATTTGCATTTTCTTAATAGCAAAAAATGTTAAATATTTTTTCACTTATAAGGCATTTATATACTTTTCTTTAAAAGTGTCTGTTAAATTCTCTGCCAGTTTATTGATTAGGTTGTTTGATTTTTTTGGTGTTAAGAGTGTTGAGTCCTTTATATAATCTAGATAATAATTGTTTGCTGGAAGAGTAGCTATCAAAATCTCCCATTCTGCATTCTTCCTCTTTCTTATATTGGTTGTTTCCCTTGCTAGAAACTTAATAATTTGATACAGTCCTATTTGTTGAGTTTTTCTATCATTTCCTGTGCTAGTGGAGTCCTAGTCAAGAAAGCTTTGCCTGTGCCTATGGGTTAATGTGTTTCCCTTTTGTTTTCTTCTAATGGTTTCAGTGTTTTAAGACTTATACGTAGGACTTGAATCAATTATGGATTGATTTTACTAGAACAAGATAGGGATCTGCATTCAATCTTCTGCATGTTGATATTTAATTTTCCCAGAGCAATGTATAAAAAAGGCCATCTTTCCTCCACTGTATGTTTTTGGCTTCTTTGTCAAGAGTCAGGTGACTGTAGATGCTTGGGTTAGTTTCTGTGCCCTCTGTCTGTTCTGCTAGTCTGTGTGTCTATTTTTGTGCCAGTACCATGCTACTTTTGTTTCTGTTGCTTTGTAGTGTAAGATATAAGCAAAATATGTGGTGAATATTAAAATTTTAAAATTATGGTAAAAACACATTGCCATAAATCCCCCTTGAAGTACACCCCTCACTCTGATTGTACATAATGTCTTCACTCTTGCCTCTTTTGGGGTTCTGGAAGTTCTCTTTCCTGAGTTTCTCTATGAGAGGTGCTAAAAACATATCCTGAATGCTATTGCCAAGCAATCCAATCAACAGGCAAGCTCATAAACCATGTATGGTGTGTGCTCATCCACCTTATTTACCAAATCTGGCACTGTGTGACTGCAGACTCTTCCCCAGGTCAAATTGACTGTGAACAGTAAATGGTTTGAATGGGTTTAGGATATTGAGGCAGCCACAGCAGCACCACTAAAGATGCTCATGAAAGAGGACTCCTACAGCTGCTTTGGACATTACCAAGAATGATGGGACAAATGTTGAAAGCAAAGGGGGAACATTTTGAAGCGAAGTTAATGGCAGTATGTCTTTCACCATACAAATTTTTAAAAAATTTAAATACCATATATCTCGATCACACATCATGTACTGTAGTTTAAAATGAGCTACTGTGATACTCTTAGCCTTGTTCTTTTTGTTCAGGATATCTTAAACTAATTTGGATCTTTTGTGTTTTCACATGAGTTTTAGGATTATTTTTTCTAGTTCTGTGAACAAAGCATTGGAATTTTGGTGGAGATAATGTTAAATGTGTAGATTGCTTCTGGTAATGGGCATTTTAAGAATATTAATTTTGCTGATCCATGAACATGGGTGGCCTTTCCGTCTTGTAGTGAGACTTCTAGAAGATGTCCGTATTTTCTCCATTATTATAAGGGTTTTGTTGTAGAGATTTTTTTCATGTTTTTGGTTCAGTTAACTCAGAGTTTATTTTGTTATTTGAAGTTATTTTAGGTAAAAATTTTTTCTTGCTTTCTTTCTTGGCTAATTTGTTACAGGTAAATGGAAATCTGTAGAGTTTTAAATGTTGATTTTATATTTTATTAGTCATCTTTACATCCATGTATGCCCAATAATTTTTCTCTCAAATACAAATATATGCTTTAATAGTTTTTTTTTCCACAGAAGTAGTATGGAAATATTCCATGTTATGACCTTAAGAATACAAAATTCAGGGAAGCACAGAAAGAGTCCTAGTCAGGGACATTGATGAAACTGCCCAACCAAACTGTGAGCTACCTGACGCTGAAAAACAATCTAGTTAATACATTGTGAGACAGACTTTCTGCTGCTTGCCAGCTGAACTTTTCTGAGATGATTCAGTCACCTTGAAGTTATTTATCCTTATTCTCTTACCGCTTTGTAATCATATTCATAGAACACTGTTATTTGGAAACTTAATTCTATATTGCCAACCGTTTTTTAGAAGCCACTCTGTAATCTGTGTGTTCTAGACCTGGCCTGCTGTGGGGTGGCCTCCTCGCTTTTTCCCACTGCTGGCAGCCGGCATGTAGCCGCCGAGGTGGCTACCCTCCCACAGGACACCTGACACCTGCGCCTCCTCACCTGCCCCTCATGACAGGGTCCTGCAGATCCTGTGTCCTTGGTGAATATGCTTCTCCTTGTTCCTTGCTTCTCCTATACCTTTGCTTGTAATATTTGCCTCTTGTCCCCAGATGTTTTCCTGACTAACTCACAGAATCAGACTTGACATGTGCTATTTCAGTCACTGTCACCTTTGTTCATTTCACAGATTTCAGGAAAACATCCTTTTCTCCTAGTCCATATTTTTTTCCCATGATGACTTTCAAGCTCCATGAAGCTGGAGTGTCACTTTTTCGGAATCCTTTATGCTGTCTCACATGGCTTATGGATGGTGACTCCATGCTTTCCCAGAAGGATGTTCTCAGTGGCCGATTGCATGGCCCATGTTTTCTTCACTGCAGGGGACTTTGGGAGAAGCCAGCCCTGCTGTGGAGCCTGATGTCATGCAGCATTCTGAGTAGCAAACACAGTGGGCAGCGATTATAGTCGCACATCTGTGTGCTTAGGGCAAAGGCAGAGGCCTAAACAGGCAGGGCTGTGGGAGCTTCCCCACTGAATCAATGGCTTGTCTGAGATCTGGTGAGCCAAAATCAGGTAGAAAATAGAGGAGAGAGTTTCAGATGGACACGGCAGTGCGTGCAGAGACCGTGTGTCAGGCAGGAACGCAGGTCAGTCAGGAAACTGAGGAAAACGGTGTAGTTGGAGCCCGAGAACAAGGAAGGGACTACAGTGGATAAAGTTGAAGAGAGAAACAGGAATACAGAATAAACTTGCTTGTGTTGATCGTCTTGTAATTCTGGTAAAGGTGATAAAATTCGTTGGAAATTAATATAGCAAATCAAATATCTGTTGTTCATACCTAAGTAAAATGTGCTGCCGTACATCTCCCACAAAGAAGAGGATTTAAGACTTCTATTACCTGATTTCTCTAACCTCTGTACAGTTTTGCTCTTACTTAGTGTTTGACAACTAGCAAAATGATACAGAATGGAAATAAGAAAGCAACAGCTTTTCTGGAGCTATTAGGGTCTTTCAGAACAGTCTTTGTTTTAAAAATATAACATTTAAAAAACACTGTTCGAGATTTGGAATAAGTAATAATGAATATATTACTTCCCATTCCCAAGGGAACAAACACATTGAATTGCTTAACTCAAAATATGTACGAATGTTTCCTCTTATCTTAGGACACTATGCTTCTTATTTAAAAGAATGTAAAAACCCAGGGCTACTCTGACCTTGCCTCAAAAATATTTCACATAATTTAGGTACATTGCTTATCTCTTAAAAATAATACTGAAAAAAATCTTAAAACTTTGAAAATTGTTTTATAGTCCTGCTTTAGCTGGGTTATAAACTTTTAAGGAACTATAAAAATAAGCTCTACTGTAGGTCCTGGTTCACAGAAAATATCTTTGGGTTTTCCTTTGAATGAAAATTTTATGTTAATTGTATATTGATAACAGATGTAGTGAATAAATTAATTAAATGATGGGTTCTGCTTACAATGTCATACTTTTCATCATGATATGGTCATATTTAAATATGGCCTGAAATTATTTTGAATATTAATTTAGCTTAAAATGAAACTGAAATATTCCTAAACTGGAAACTTTGATACAAAGGCTAGCCAGAGATAATCATGCCCAGATACTCGCTTCCTCCATACGAGCTAGTTGTTGTGGGGAATGGGATAGTTTCAGAGACAGGCTGTTGCTGTGTAGTTCACCCTGGCCTTTCACTCATGGTATAGCCCAGGCTGGCCTCAGACTCCTACTCCTTCTGCCTCAGCCTCTGGAGTGCTGCATTGCACCACCCTGTGCAGCACTTGTGTGCTGTTTTCTTTCAGTCTCTTCATTCTATTGATTTTTCCTGAATTATTTATGACTAATGTTTGCTCAAGTTTTCACCTGCAAGATAACAAGTCTTTTCTCTATTGTCTCTGAAGAAATAAAGTTTGGGGTAAACTTAGAGAGTATTGATACTTCATAATCACATTAGGTTTGAAACTCCCTTTCTGCTTTGTGGCATTGACAACCAATTGACCATGCTGAGTCAATTTCTATTATTTTGAAAGGAATCCAAATTGGCAAAGAGCTGCTTGTCCTGTGGCATTTCACACCTCAGGGTGAGCAAGGGGAGGAAGGGCTTGAGTGGTCAGTCTTTGCTCCTTAGTGCTTTTCAAATAATGTGTTCTTTGAATCAGAATTTCAGGCGAGTGCTGCAGAGAAATGCCAGGGCTGTGGGAGCAAGGTAGTACATCCGAACTGGCTTTCAGCTTCTTCTTCCTTAATTTACTTGCTCAGTCAGCAATGCCCTATGGCAGTTATGGCCAACCTGTCAGAGCTTTCAGTGCTAGAAGCTGCTAGTTGCAGCATGTGTGTCGTGGACTCGCTACTATTCGCCCGCGGTTTACACTTTAAACATTTTGTCTCTTTAAGTCTAGAGGCTTTGGGGCTTTTAGACATCTTTCTTTAAAAGTTACCATTTCCTGTTTTTTCTCTCTATTTTAATATTGTTGTATTCCCTATTTTTTAAAAATGTTATTTTAAAACTCTACTTTTTATAGAGTGCAGTCAAGGGGAGGGGTTGATGTGTAAAGTATAAAAACAGGCTTTGATAGGATGTCAGCCCAAACAGGGACTCCCCGCTCCCCCCGCATTCCAGCCTGCCCCTGCTGGGGTGGCCGTGACTGTTACATTTTCATTGCTGCATGCTGCCTGCTCCTTGAACAGTGTTTGAAACTGTAAACTACTCCAAAGGCCAAGGTTGTGGAGATTGCCAGAAGTGCAGTGATACAGAGGGTTCCCAGCATAGCCAGTAGATGGGTCAGCCTTGGCTTTCCTTGGGTGCTCTGAGATTTGTGATGGTTTAAACAGAGCTTATTAGAGTCCTGTCTCTCTGGTTAGTCACCTTTCAACGCATTGATGAGATGAGGTTCATTCCTGTGTTCCTTTTAGGCCTGGGCAGGATTTCTTTCTTTCTTTCTTTCTTTTTTTTTTTTTTTCTGCATTCAGGATGGGGTCGACAGGGTCTTACTACACGATTGGACTCATAGTGATTCTCCTGTTTTCAGCCTCCTAAGCACCAGGATTACAGGAGGGGGCCACCACACCCCTTCTCATCAGCATGCCGGGCAGGTGGGGCTGGCACGGCACACTGGAGATTGAACCCTAGCCACTGCGCACTGCCTAAGCAGATGCTTTAGTCCGCTGACCTATCAGACCAGCCCTGATCAGGATTTCTTGCTGTTGGTATATAATTATAAGCTAAAAGTTGTGAAAACATCAATGCTTTTGTGATAGACATATTTCTTATTTTGAATTTTCTTATTTCTCATGTTTGTATGTGCACACTGTGTCACTGTATGATTGTCTTAGGTTTTAAAATCTTTCTATAATTAATTTAACTAATGCATAGAACAGTTAATAATGGAAAGTCCAGCACAGAGCACAGCTTGGTGAGAGGGGAATGCTTTATACAGAACTCAGATTCTGTGTGATCCAGAGGATCATGGGCTGCTCTCCTAGGCCAGCTCCAGTGTACAGTGAGTTAGCAGAGTAGGAGTTGGCCTCTTGCTCATATCCACGTCCTGTCTGGATGATCCCAGGTAGGCCTCTTCCATGAGGCCATTTGGTACAGAGGCTGTCCTATGTCACAGCTTTCCTTTCCTCCAGGGCTGTGTACTCTTTTCTGTGCAGCGGCAGAATGTTGAACGAGAACAGAGGACGATGTGTGACAGTCTCGTAGATGAGGCCTGTAAGTGTAACAGTCTGTATACTCACATTTACAGCTAAAACTCTGTCTCATCATTATATCTAATTTCAAGGGAGAAAATGGATGTTGTAAGGATCTAGACAAATTCCCAAGCCCAACATGAAGAAACCTTTTCATAAAATTTGATTTTTTTCTATCCTACATGAGTGTATATGGGAATAAATTACTTCTATTATGTGGATTATTTACAGAAAATATTGATTAGAGATACATAGAATTTTAATAAACCACAGAGGTGGAGAAATGATTTTTGAGTTTTCACTGAATGGCCTTTAATATAGACATTGAAGAAAAAAGAATAGAAATTGTTGGGCAAAATGACAAATTTCAGACAGGTAGCATTCAATCAATGTATTAGAAAATTAAGTGTTCGAGGTAGTATATAAGGGATTTATAATTAGCTCAGTTAAGCTTATTGACTTAGTAGAATGACATTTTAATGGAATATTCTAGTTAATAAGCTAAGAATTGAGAAAAAAATTAAATCATACATGTGGTAAGGATTAATATTGAAAACTTTTAAAGAACTCTTAAAACTCCATAGCAAATAACCAATTGAGTTAAAAGCCAGGCAAATCTATTAACTCTACACTTCTCAAAGGAGAAAAAGATGACCAATAAGGTAAGGAAAAGGTGCCAAAAATGACTATCAGGGAAATGCCAATCAAAGCCACCGGTGAGATCCCTCCCCGCACCTGTGGGGGTGACTGTTGTCAAAGAGACAAGTGTTAGTGAGCTGTGAAGCAAAGAAGATCACTGTACTCTATTGGTGAGAATGTAGTTGGTCAAACATTTGAAATGGGGTGTGGAACCTTCTAAATAAATTAAATGTAGATATACCTTATGACGCAGATGTCCTTCTGGGTATACGGTGTGTCAGAAGGAAATGAAGGCACTACCGTTTATGGGTATTGACACTCTCACGTTTATTTCAACATAACACAGTAGCCAAGTTCTGTCCCATCACTAAATGAATAGACGTGGTAACTGTGTAAGGCAACTGCATATCAAGCCTTAGGAAAAGAGATTCTGCCATTTGCCAATATATGTCTGAACATAGAGAATATTTTGCTAAGTGAAGTAGCCAGACACACAAAGAAAAGTATTACATGAGCTCACTTGTACGTGGAATCTTATTTTTTAAAAAGGCAAATGTATAGAAATAGAGAATAAACCAGTGGTCCTTAGGGTCAGCAGTGAGGAGGAGTGGAATGGGGAGATGTAAATCACAGGACACAAAATAGCAGAAGTGTGGTGTGAGCAAGTCTAGAGATCTGATGTACAACATGAGGACTGCTGTTAATAATATTGTATTTGGGATTTTTGCCAAATGAGTATATTTTAGCTGTCCTTGATGTATGCATAAAAAGGGGTAACCATATATATTTATCTCATTACATCATATTACATATCTTACATACATACAATAAAATCTATTAAAAATAAGAATATTTTAGCTTTTTTTTCTTGTTTTCCTTACACAGGTGATTAAAGTATACAGTGAAGATGAAACCAGCAGGGCTTTAGAGGTACCCAGTGACATAACTGCCCGGGATGTTTGCCAGCTGTTGATCTTGAAGAATCATTACATTGATGACCACAGCTGGACGCTCTTTGAGCACCTGCCTCATGTAGGTGTAGGTAAGGATGCAGTCACAGGTCATACCTCTGTTTTTCTGAGTCTTGTAGGTCTTATGACAAAGATTTTCTGCTGATGTATAAAAATAGACAAAAGAATTAGGAATAGTTCTTTTTCATTATTTCTTCTTTTGGTTGTTAATAGTTGATAAAGTAGCACAAAATTGAAACAAGGATGAAATATTGTAAATTTACTACCTGTCCTGGCTTAAGTAGTGATGTGTGGTGATTTTAGAGCAAAGATAAAGTTCAACAAAAAGAATTTCTGAGATGACAAGTTGCTTCGTAGTGCATGTTAGCCTCAAACTGCTGAGCTCAGTCAAGCAACACTCCTGTCATGTGCTTCAGACTTACTAGGGCTCCAGGTATGTTCTACCATGCCCAGCTCAGAGAGTTCAAGTTGATGTAAGGACAAATGTAATCATAATTGGTAGTTGTTTTAGTCACTTTTCTCTTGTTGCTGGGACAAAATACCTGATGTCCAAAATTAGGAAAGGAAAGGTTTTAAGCTCACAGTTTGTAAAGGTTTCAGTCCATAATCACTGGCTCCAAGGCAGAGTGGCGTGGCGGGGGGCCAATCATTCAAGGCTGTAGAAGACAGCAAGAGCAGCAGCGGAAGGGGAGGAGCAAGCCTCTTCCCTTATGTTGTATGCAGGCTACATGCTGAAGGGCAGGTTTAGCACTCACACCATCAACCCCATTCTTACTAGAGAATGAACCGTTCCCAAACTTGAGATTTAGCTGCCTCTGAGAAGCCCAGCCCCGTGACTGCATAAGGCTTTGGGGAGATATGCAGGTATGAACCATAACAGTGGCATAATGAAAAGTCCTTTTTTCTTTTTCTTTTTTAATGTGTCATCTTGCTGTATTATTGAGTACAGATGATTTCTCTCCTGTCACCTAGAGACCATTTCACTGACTGCTCTGCTTGGCTGCTAGCCTCTTGTCTCTCTTCAGCAATGGTAAGGTGGATCCCTTCTCCCTGGGGAAGAGAAATCCATGGTTTGTTGCCTTTGCCAATGACAAAAATGTTGGAGAGCTGGGTGGCAAAGCTGTTGCTATTGGCCTCCTTCTCATGGGCCACATCAAAAGAGCCAGGCTGTCTCTCCCTGTTGGTGATCACGCCAGTCCTTCCCAGGTTGGCACCTCCAGTCACCATGTACATGTTACCAGTGTCAAACTTGATAAAGTCGGTAATCTTGCCAGTATCCAAGTCAGTCTGGATGGTGTCATTGACTTTGATGAGGGGATCAGGGTAGCGAATGGTGTGAGGATCATCGGTCACCGGATGTGGGATCCCTTTCGTGCACACCAAGATCTTTCTTACTTTGCGTAGCTTATACTTGGCCTCCTCGGTTGTAATGTGGGGAACAGCACAGTGCCCCTTGGTGTCATAGATCAGACGGAAATTCTCTGTGGTCTTGTCAGTCTGATAACATCCAAGAAGCCAGCAGGGCAGGTTATATCAGTTGGCACCTTGCCGTTGATCTTAATGAAGCGCTGCGTGCAGATCTTCTTCACTTCATCGCCAGTCAGGGCGTACTTAAGTCCGCTCCTCAGGAACATGATGCGAGGCAGACATTATCTCAGCTTGTCAGGCCTGGTAGATGGATGAGGAGCAAACACGCCAGTCAGTTTATCCAGCATCCAATGCTTTGGAGCAGCTCTTTGCTTCACATGCTTCTTAGGACCATGAGCCATGGCTGCGCTAGGAACAGAAAGAGCATGAAAAGTTCTTGAGACATTAATAAAACAAAATAGCCCCTGCACTACTTTTGGCATTCACTGCAGTGTAGACAAACATCAGTATACATCCTGGTGATTCTTCTTATGGGAATATACATCCCTAATCTCTGGAAAAATGACTAACTCCTAATTTTTTTTTTTTTTTTTTGTAATTTATTTGGCACAGGGTCTTACTACACAGCTCAGACTCATAGTGATCCTCCTGTTTTCAGCCTCCCCAGCACCAGGATTACAGGCATGTGCCACCCTGCCGGGACTTGATGGCTGGCTCAGCGTGGCCAGGGGTGGGGCTGATGTGGCCTATGGTGCTGGGGGATTGAATCTCAGTCCCTGCGCTTGCCTAAGCAGACGCTTAGTCTGCTGAGCTATCTCGCTGGCCCTAACTTCTAATTCTGAAGGCATAAACCTAAAGACTCACCTTTAAAAATTTTAATTGTAGTGCATCTCCATATTAGGAACTGTGGAAATTTTGATAAATTATTTTAATAAGCTATAGAGAATGAATCACCCCACTAGACCGAGGCAGGGTTTGGAAAAAATTTTATTCTCTGCTCTCTTAATTTAACAGATACTAAGAACATTTTTTATGTAAATAGGTGAGAAAAGAAGAAATTTGTTATGGTGATACATTTGATTTGTTTGAAATTTATATTCATCTGGTTGCACTAACAAATTATCACAAACTTAGTGGCTTAAAATAAGAGAAATGTGATCTCTCACACTCCCAGAGCTCTGAGAATCAGTGTTCCTGGATCACAATTACGATGATGCCAGGCTCTGGTCCCTCTGGAGACCTCGGGAAGAATACTGGACATTCCTAGCCTCTTATAGCTTCTGGTGGCGCCAGCAGCCCTTGGCTGTGGCAGCATCATTCTAATCTCATCTCCATGGTCAGATGGCCTTCCTTTGTGTCAGGTCTCCCTCTTTTGTGATGAGCAGTGACATTCCAAGCCCTACCAAACAATCCAGGAAAATCTCATTTCAAAGGTCTCTAATCTAACCATCACTGTAGTTGTTTTTCCTCCTCTTTGTTAGTCTGCTCCTCCTTTTCTTCCTTTCTCTTCTTTCTCTCTTCATCCTCTTCCTCCTCCTGCTTTCTTCCTCCTCCCTCTCATCTAAGGTGGTATTTGTGGATTCTAGGTGCTATGATGTGGTTATCACTGGGGCGTTAATATTCAGCCTGTCAAAGCTTCTTTTCATTTTATGTTAAGAAACCTTTTAGTAATAAATCATTAAAATCATTTAAAATAACATTATTAACAACTCAGTCATTACCTTCAGTTTATTTGAAGAATTGTGAAAGAATTTTATACCGATTTGTAAGAGTCAATTCACTGTCCTCCTTAACTGCCAGTATATAAAATTGTTCCTTAGCTTAATATATTTGTGGACTTGTGTCCCAGTGTGATGGTCCAAATTGTGGTTAGTTTCAGATGAGAGGTTTGCTTTTCTCTTAGGAAATAGAATTTTAAGGATAGTGTTGGCAGAAGTGTGTTTATAGGAGAGACCATTCTGATGATAATATTTGGAAAGTGACATTCTTCCTACTGCCTTCTTTTCGAGCCCTTCACAGTGCAAGTGGCCTTCCACTTTTAGGACTGCTGTCCTAGGAGGTGCTGCACCGAGTCCAGCCCATGCAGGAGAAGCTAGAGCAATTTCTTGACCTGCAGGGCGACTCCGACCCTGAGCGCCTGCCCTCTTGACTCTGCCACACTGCAGCAGGGCCTGCTGCTGATGTGCGGGGAGGAGACAGGCATGTGTGCGCCTCCTTAGGAAGCCTGGCTCAGAAAGTGCCCTGTGCTGCCCCTGAGAGAGTCTAGGGCAGAGAAAGCGCAGTCTGCATTTTCTTTGCTGCCATTTATGACTAATTTAACTTCTTCTCATGATAATTAATCTCACAAAGTATGATAATTCTCAATAGATCTACTATATTCCAAATTTTTTCATTTAATTATAGTAAGAGGATTATATCTCTTATATAGCTTAATATAGATGTACAGTGTTTTGTATACTCCTATATTTTTCTTCTCAGAGACCTTTAAGAACATTTTTTGGTTGTAGTCACTGTAATTTATCTCTAATAAGCATTTTAAAAGTTCAGTAAAAAAATTACTATGTAAATTAAGCAGCAGTTTTCATTCAGGATGCTAGAAATTATATTGAAAAACTGAATGCAGAAGTCTTACAAAAGCTTAAATGGAAAATTAATTAGAGCTTTATACTAACTATACATTTTTAGTCATCAAATAATAATAGAAGTTATTACATTTCTCCATTAAAGTACAGTGATTCCTTGGTTCATGGACATAATTCTTTTTGTGAGTTTAGTTGCAGACTAACCTGGACAAGAACTAAATCAAATTTTCACATACAGTCAGCACTCAGTCTGTCCACTGAACTTGATTTTGTTCTCAACCAACTCAGTTTGTGACCAGAATAGTGGAAAGAATCAAGTTAATGAAGGGAGTTACCACTGTATTTTCTAGAAATTGCTGAAGCAAAAATGTGCAAATCAATTGTCTCATCTTTTTAGCCACCATGAATTAGATCAAAGCTTATGAGAAAGAATTTTTGTTCCAGAGCTTACTTTGTTCTTTTCATTTTTTTAAAAACTCAGATAGTATATTTAAATACCAGCACTCAGGAGACTGAGGCAGGAGGATCATTGGGAGTTCAAGACCAGCCTGAGCTACAAAGGCAGCTCAAGGGCAGCCTGAACTGCATGAGGAGACCCTGTCTCAGAAAGACAAATACTATGACCAAAACCAAAGCAAATCAAAGCAAAATAAAGCAAAACAAAATGTTACAGATACTAATTCTCTCCCGTACTGATCCGTGATGCATGGAGCGGCGTCTCGTTCTTGTCTACCAATGCTGTATAACAAGAAGAGCTGCCAGCAAGCCCCCACGGTCTTGCTCTGCATTGAATATAAGCATGTGTCTTGACATGTTCTCATTGTTGCTCATGTGTTTGCTTTTGAAAAGCTTATAAAGGAGGGCTGGCCAAATAGCTCAGAGGAATAAAGTGCCTGCAAGAAGGGGTAGGGGCCAGGGCTTTGATCGTGGGCCTGCCATGCCATCCCCATCCCCGGGGCGTGCTGAGACAGCAACTGAGACTGTGCATGGTGGTGCGCGCCTGTAATCCCAGCGCTTGTGAGGCTGTAAACAGGCGGATCACAATGAGTCCAATCTAGTAGTGAGACCCTGAATGCCCTGTAAACCCTTCCCTGAAATACAGAAAAACAAAAAACAAGAAAGAAAAGCTTATAGAAGCTCTAATATCTATGGAGACTAATAATGGTGCTCAGTGACTTCTTTGCTTTAAAATAAAAGAGCGGATTGGCTTTTTTCCTTCCTTCAGGATGCAAGCTATCTGGCGACAGAGTTGACCTCTCTTATTTTCTTCTGTAGTAGAAGAAAATATGAGCAGTAGTGCCGTAAAGAACCAAAGAACGTTCTATTTGCTGAAATTTTGGGACCACTAATCAGTACTACATATTGTTCAGGAGATATTCTTGGCTGTTTTTTGAACAAAATGACAAATTTTCCATGAATAGTATTTAGAAGGGAATAATATCTGTGTTGTGGCTTGTGTCTAGTTGTCCTCCTAAAGCCTGATACAGTCACTAAGATGCCTTCTAGAGTTTGTGATTAATTCATGATCCAATGCCAGAATTATTGTTGCGAGGGCTGCACCTACCCTGGATACATCGGCATACAGTGTAAGGAAGGGATAGAGGCTTGCTAGCTGCTGCAGCTGCTGCTCCTCCTTTGCTCTTTATGTTTTCCGCTGCCATGAACAGTTGCCCTCTGCTGTGTGCCACTCTGCCTTGGAGCCAGCTGAGTACGGACTGAAACCTCCACTAACTGTGAGCTAAATGAACCTTTCCTTTCTTGATTTTGGTTGTTGGGTATTTTGTCTTAGCAATGAGAGAAAAACAACTGAGATACTTTGTTATTTTAGAACATGTTTTACAGTGCAGGGCCCAGAGCTGTTTGCATGCTAGGTAAGCTGTACTGCTCAGCAACATCCCCAGCCCTAAACAGTATTTTAAAATACAAAAACATATTTAGTTCATTGTAAATAATGGAAATAAAGAAATCAAGAATCAACTAATAGTCTATAATTTCACAATACAGATGTCAACTTCTGGTTAATATTTTTAAGACTTCCTTAATCAGTTTCCTTATTCTAACATAATTCTGTTTATACTCTTTAATATTTCTGTTTGTTTTTTGTAGTCGTGTGTGTGTGTGTGTGTGTGTGTGTGTGTGTGTGTATGTGCATCCCCAAAATATATCTTGAGTATTTTTTATTTTACCTTTTCCATAGAGCCCACATAAAGTGGAAACTACCTGCAGCTTCCTCTGGCCACCTCCTATAAACAGCTTAGCATGTATTTATAGATAATTTTGTGCTGATTTTTGTTTAATTTTATAGATCTGATGAACAAAGTAGATAGTAGCATAGCCCTTACGAGTTTATGTGCTAGTAGGAAATAGACAAGAAACAAATGGTTAATATTTGTTGTTTCGTAGATGATAAGAGTTGAAATGGAAGGAAGGCAGGAGAGGACAGAGTGCTGGGCAGCTTTCTGTCTGTTTTGGTTGAGGTCTAGAATGTCCCTCCCAATGCCATGTGTTTGGAGAGTCATTACACCACGGAGGTGCTGCACTCCCCAGTGGACACATCCACTGGTATGTGTGGGGACTGACTATGCTGTTAGGAGGTGGGTCCTGGTTAGAGCTGGGCCACCTGGGATGTGATTTAGAAGGATACAGACTTGAGTGATTCATTCTTGTGATTAGGTCCTTATATGAATTGGTCACAAAATGAGTTGTATAATTCATATACATTACAAGATTCAGTATAAAGAAATAGTCAAAGGGAGCTCCTTTGCTTTTGTTTACATAATGCTTCCATGTGCTGCTGTAGTATAAAAGAGAATATCAAACTATAACACTATACTGTACAGTATAATCTGTACTTTATAAAGAAGGTCTACTTTATAAAAATGGCCTCAGGTTTCTATAAACAAGACAGAGAGAACTGTACAAAAAATGAAACGTATGGGTTCATAAGCCCAAGCACTGGGTTGTAAAGTCCAAACAGCCATTAACATGAGAGGTATCTCTGCTTCCGTCCTCAGCTCCTTCCTTTGCCCTCAGCCTCCTGGGCACTGGGGCGTGAGCAGCTTTGCTCAGCTAGGCCCTTCCACCATTGCTGTTTCTGCCTCAGAGTGAACCAGCTTTGGACTGAACCTATCAGAAACTGAGCCAAATGCTTTTTTCCTCATCTACATTGTGGGTGTTGGGTATTTTGTCCCAGCAATAGGAAAGTGATTCTGACATTGTCACTATGACAAAGTATATGAGCTAAATCAACTTAAAAGGGGAAAGACTTATTTTGGCTTATGGTTTCCTAGGTTTTGCTCCATTGTTCATAGGCGTTTCTTTTAGGCCTGTAGTGAGGTGGAACATCATGGGGAGGGGACATGATGTGTCTAGGAAGGAGGGACATGACAGGGACAAGATACGGACTTCAGGGTACAGCCTCAGGGACCTACTTCTCCTAAGTAGGCCTCACCTCCTAAAGTTTCCACCACCTCTTGTTAGCCTGTTAACCTATGAATCTGTCAAGGCTTTACCCACTAGTGAAGTTAGCACCTTCAGGATCCATTCACCTCTCCAAAGCCTCACTGCTGAGCAGTCCTGCTCTGGAGAATGTTTCATACCCAAACCATAATGGCTAGCAAATGCTGGGGGTAGATGGGAGATGCTTTCTGAGTGGGGGTGTCAGGGAAGACTTCCTTGACAGGCTGCTGCTTCAATAGTACCCAGAAGTGCACAGCGAGAAGGCCTTGCAGTTAAATAGGAAGTTGTCCTGGTCTGAGGGGGACAGCGAGTAGATGCTGAGATGTGGCCGTGTGCTGCTGTGCAGGGAGAAGCCCAAGGGCAGTGTGCTTGGAGTGGAGTCTCTAAGGTGGACAGTGATGGGCAAGAGCTTCACAGAGCTGCCACGGGCCTGATTGTGTAGGGCCTTCTAGGCCTGGTCCTCCGCCCGCCCCCCTTACGCTGAGTAAGAGAGGAAGTGGTGGGAGGTCTGTGAGTACTCAAGCAGTGTAACCTGATTCACTTTCAAGTATACAGCACTAAAGAGGGCGGAGTTCCAGTTTTGACCTGGGAAGGCCCAGTAACTTCCCTTTGCCTTGCTGCAGTCATCTCACCTCTCTCTCACTTCTGCTAGGCTGGCATCCCCCATGTGCCCTTTCGTACACGGTCAGCATGTTTATGAAATTTTTGTTTGAGAGATCCTGAAAGTTTATTGGCAAGAACATTTTGACTTCCAGGATAGATGAAAGTTGTGGGTTGGCTACACTTCAGTCTACTTTAATGGCTAAATTAGGACAGTTTCAGGCAGTCTGTTGCTAATAGCTGTACTACTATTGTTGTTTCTAATCCATTAAACCACACCACGAAGTACTCAAGTCAGAAGGAAATACTTGACATTCAAAATGGGAAGCTTCTGGAACCTAAGTGATGTATTTTCTGTGACAAAGGAAACTTCAGTCTTACTGCCATTTTGTAATATGTATGCACATGTGTGATAGCTACTATTAATGTACATAATATGGTATGCATTTTAATATCCATTTTACACATAGCAGTACAGGCATGATCTCATTCAGGGTCAAAATTGCATAAGTCTAAATTGCGTTAGTTTTTTTATTTAAAAGTTATTTTATTAGTACATATTTGCAGTCCATCATGATTACCTTCGTCAAGGAGAGCATGTCTTCACTCTTTTTACTTTTCCTCTCCCTTTCCTCCATCTCCTGGTCCCCTTCCCCTTTGCAGGAGATCTGTCCCTCTGTTAAATTTTAAAGCTACACTTTTACTCAAGTGAGAAAGATGGTGCCTTCTCACTCCAACAGGTCAAGCAGATGTGTGATGGGCTTGTCCCTGTCTTGCGCTATATTTCTATCTCTCAGGCTGCAGTTTAAATTTTAAACTTCAAGAATGCTGTCAGATAAATCTCTTATCTAGTTAGGGTTAAAATTACTATGATAAAATGAGCCAGAATTGTTCACTTTATAACAAAGCCAAATATTTTATCTGAGCAATAGGATTGACTGTGTTGGAAATGACCTGTTCTTAAATTTATTTATTTTTTAAATTTTTTTTGGCAGAACTAGGGATTGCACTCAGGCCCTTGTGCTTGCCAGGGAAGCAGTTATTCCACTGAGCCAGCTCCCTGGCCCAAAATATAGTGTTATAAGATTCTTTTCTTTCTTTCTTTCTTTCTTTCTTTCTTTTTCTTTTT
>NW_004524608.1:8164390-8168589 GCF_000260255.1 Octodon degus
ATATCTGGAACTTTAACTACAATGTTAATGTGTTGTATTTATTTTTTGGTATAGGGTCTTGCTACGTGGTTCAGACTCACAGTGATCCTCCTGTCAGGCCTCCCCAGGGCTGGGATAATAGGCGCACGCCATCATGCCCCAGGTTCTGGGGCCGGCATGGCATGGGGTACTGAGGATTGACCTCAGGTCCTTGTGCTTGTCAGGCAGGTGCTTCGACCACCGAGCTATCTCCCCAGGCCGTGTGTCATATTTTCTGCCCATGATTAGTAGTGTATGCCTCAGAAGTGGCTTCTTTTTTGTGCTATGATTAGAACTGAGGGCCCCAAGAATGCTAAATTCTTGCTGTTTTACTCAACTGCATCCTAGTTGGCTGCTGAGAATTGTTATAGGTAGAGTAAATCTTTGAAATTTGATTTTGTCGTGCTTTTGTTATGAATGTCTGTTAGGCCTGATTGTGGATTATATTATGGCATGACGCCACCTGGGCCTCCCATTGTGCACAGTGGTGCAGGTATTGGACTTAACCTGTCACAGCACCAGCAGGTATTTCCCCTTTCACAATGCAGCGTTCCAGGCTTTGCAGCTGGTGTGCTTGACTTAATCGCCACTGGATGTCACTGCAGCTCCCCAGATGGAGTTGCCGCTTTCATACTCGGGATAGGAGGAGGTTGGTGGGGGAGTGGACTTCAGCTTCAAGTGCTCTGGAACTTAATGGGATCCTTGTTTGTCTTGCTCACATTTTGATTCCTAATTGAAGCCACAGAAGGAAGCAGTGGCAATTAACACGATACCTCAAGCGCATACCTATACACTCCTCAGAAAGAGGAATTAATTGTATTTTACTATCACTGCGAGGGACAGCAGAGATTTCCATTGTGAATATCATTATGAAGTGGCTTTAATAAGCAAAATGAATGACTGGAGGCTCTTAATGAAACCGTTTTTATGTGTGCAGCCACATCCATGTGATCTCTTTAAGATAGAAGCAGTGCGGAATGGGGAGAGGGAACAGTTCACTGCCTCCTGCTTTGAAGCTGCTCCTTCACTTTTTAAAAAACGAAACAGGCACAGAATTTTTCTTGTTCTTTGGAGCTGCTGTGTAGTGGTACTGTGTATGCTGTTTACAGCCTTCTAACTTGGTGACCACCCGTGTCACCAAGAAAACACGATGCGAATGAGGCCTTTGGGACTCATGTGACGTGGCTCCTCTGTAGGGAAGCTTGCACCCTGACCTCCTGAGCTGGAGAGACACCCTGTCCTGTGGCACACAGATGGGATGTGGGAACCAGCGAGGGAAATGCCCCGACCACAACTGCCTCCTGAGTCGTCTATTGTCCTTACAGTATTTTACAGTCTGCGTTGCTTGGGTTTAGATCCCATTGTCTTCCTCCTTGTGTGTCCTTAAGTTCACACCTGTTCCTCCTGCCCTTTGGGTACCAACTGCAGGCCTTATTTCATTCTCATTGTACACCAGGGCCTGTGAGGGGCCTTCTGGCTGCCCTCCCATGTACAGCCTGGACCTCTTCTGCCCTCCTCAGTTTCTGCAGTACAAAGCTGCCTGCACATTTCTGCAGACTTTGTGCTTTCTGTTACTTCCCTTGCTCATGCTGTTGCGATTCTTGGGAATGCTGTTCCTACCCATCTTCATCTGGCTGTCACTGTGCATCTTTCGAGACATAGTTATTTTCATTAAAAATGGAAGCCAGGTGTATTGCCTAGCCTATCGATGGAAACAGTGAAGATGAGCCCCTCAGGCTTCTAGGCCGATAGCTGACTCATACTAGCAGTCTGCGCCCTCCAGCCTGGTGCATTGCAGCGAACCCTATTCCTCTGAGAGCATGTAGGGAGGAGACATGTGTGCCTTTTCCAGGTGCCCAGTGCTTGGCCACACACTTTGCTGCTCTGAAGCTTCTCCTTGAGAAGATCAGGTATTTGTCGGCACTTCCTGTTTTCATGCATCTTTTAGGGAATTGCAGATCCTGGAGAGGTGCAGGAGGCACAAGCGTGTTAGCAGTGGGCTGTGTCCTGGCTGATGGTGCTCCCTCTGGTCCATCCACGCTGGAGGCTAAGCACGAGCTAAGCACGTTAGCAAGGGTGACACATAAGCTCTTCACTGCCTGCCGCCTGTTTGCTGTAAGCCTAATGGCATGATAGGAGAAGGCTGTAAGTTCATAAGATAGAGTTGTTTTGTCGTATGTCTTTTGTGTTTTAGAAGTTCTTTCAAAGACTGATGTAAGAACTATGAGATTATAACAATGATGGAATAAAAGCTATGTATAAACATATACAATGGTTTCTAAATTTTATGAAAATATATGTACATACTTTCATACAGATCCTTACTGTTTATAAGACTTCCACATATTTAACCAGGCATCCTGAGATGCCATATATGTGAGAATTTTGTGGAAAGATAAGGTTTTCTATGAATCTAAATCTGATTTTTGCATCATAACTAATGCAGTCAGTTTGCTGAAGAATGAGCTATAGGGCCTTCTGGACATCAAGCTGAGGTGGCATGTTTTTCCTCTCATTGCACTTGGAGAGTTGAATCTGGCAGTGGCAATTTTCTGGGGGATCCTGGTGGTATTAAGTAGTATTCCTAGGTTAAGGGACCTTTTAGAAATTGAGCCCTGTTTTATTCTTTGCCTTCTGGGTTTTTGTTTTGCTTGGTCAGAGGCTGTTCATTTTTGTCTGAAAATAAGATTGCCAAAATGTTTGTAGTCTCTACCCAGCACAGAGAAGTACAAGGACCATTTGTCTCTTGGAGTTTCCTGTAACAAAGGTATACAAAGAATTGTTTTCTGGGCGAATTAGAGGTAAAAGCCACTTTTGTTTCTTCTCTTATCTAGTGATGAGAAGAGTAGGGACTCAGGTTTCTATTTGAGCTCTTTGCTGTACTTTCAGTAAATTCAGTGGCAAAATCCAGGCAGAAGGTCACAGGTGAGCACTTTCCATTCTTGGAGGATTGAGGTTTTTAAAAAGACTTTGAAGTTAAATCAACACTTTCAGAAGAAACTTCTTTCTTCTTCTTTTCTTTCTTTCATTATTTCTTCTTTTTTAAGAAGTTCCTAAGAATGAAACAGAAAGTAGAATTACATATAGTTATTATTTGATATTTCCATTATCAGAAGGCTTCACGGAAATATTAAAAGAGAAAAATAAAACTTAACAAACATAGTATAAAGTTTTCATGTTTGGTTTGAAGAAGCTTTTAAAACTTTTTGATATTTTCATTTCCTTTTCTGTCTTATTGGTTGCTGTTTTGAGGTAATTTAAGACTTTTCTCCTGTTTTTCTACCTACATATGAATGATATTTGACAATTGTTCAGTGTTTGGGTAATGACTTCACAAAGTCTCTTTAGATAGATTTAATTATTGATTAGACAGTTAAGGGCAGAAAATGTGATATTCGGCAATAAATTTTTAAAAAATGTACCCATGGAGTTTTAATATAGAATTATAAATAAATTTTATGTAAGTTTTTAAAATAAAGTCTCTGATATAATAATGAATTTATGTGAAAGCTACTTGATGTCTTTCCTCAAATGGTAACTCAAAAAAGTATCCAAGTTCATTCTGTGTTTTGAATAGTGCATCAAAAAAGCTCCTAATTGTAAGATTAATAGGTGTCTTGTGGTATTTAAAATATAAACTACTTAGTAGAATTCTTTAGTTGGTTAAAATGCTCTTAGTTTTAAAATGGGGCTAAAGAAGGAGAGTCAAGAGAAAGCTTATTAGAAACCATCTGGTTCAGTGTTTTGCTTTTCTTTAGGTTTTGGTAATGATGTCTCATGACAAGACACATGAAAATCTCTTGGGCATAAGAAAAGTAGTCTTCAGAAACTTTTTATCTCTTTAAGCATCTTCCTTTTTCTCTCAAAGCAATCCACCAAGGCATCTTTTATCCTCCTGTTTAACTTTCTGTCAAAGTCTGTAGCTAGTTAGCTATGTGTAGTTTTTTTTTTAAGTTCTAATTTTCTGTAAGATGTGATTAACTGATAATGAATGATGCCTCCCAGGGCCATTTGGATTATTATATCTTTAATCCTTAACATAATGATATTGGTTACAGGAAAGTAAGTGACAGGACATCCACAATGAAATAATGATATATAAATTTAAAAATAATATTTAAAAGCCAGTTTTATAGCAAGAAAAATTTGTATTCATACCTGGGCTGGTATGTGAAGTTGAA
>NW_004524608.1:8168702-8177694 GCF_000260255.1 Octodon degus
TAAATTTAAAAATAATATTTAAAAGCCAGTTTTATAGCAAGAAAAATTTGTATTCATACCTGGGCTGGTATGTGAAGTTGAAAAATCTATAGTATAGTCAGCCCTCTAGAATTTTATTTGGTTTCTTATATGTTATCTGAATTTTTAGTAAAATGGGGCAGGAATTTTTGTGAATGAAAGTATATATATTTTTTTCTTACCTACACTATAATTTTTGGAGCTTTATTGAAAACATTTTTCATATTAACATGAGACATTTTCTTTTGCTAGTAATTATGTTATTTAAACATTCAATATTATAGCTCTGAAATTTTCTGAACTATTCCATTCCTTGCTTTCTTTTCAACACTGGTGTTCTGGCTTTTATTTGCATGTAGTCAACAGAACCCTTGAATGATTCAGCTTTTTGATAATTGCATATGTTACACTATTGTTTAATTCACATTTGTCGATCCTATTCAAATGCAGCCGAACTTTTCAGCACTTCTTGTTTATTTTTTAAATGGAGTCCATTATACCTGGAATGTTCCCCAGAAGTCTTACCGTTTGGAAGTGGGCTTTGAGAAGGAGGGTGCACTATACTCATCAGTGGATTGACATGTTCATAGTTAAATGTTCCTTTGGGGGGCAAGCTTTTGTCGGAGGACGTGGACTGCTTGGGTGCCTGTGGAGGATGTGGCTCTGGTGCTTCACCTCACTGCGTTCCCTTGTTGGCATAGGTTGAACAGCTTTGCTCCACGTGCTTGGAGCCAGCTGACAGCGAATTGAACCCTCTGAAACCATGAGCCAAAATAAGCCTGTCTTCCATAAGTAAGCCTTCCTTTCCTATTGCTGTATTTTGGCCCGGCAGTAGGAAAGTGATTAATACACAGTTTAAATGAAAATAACTTATATTACTTTATGGAAAGTTAAGTTTGATGTCACTTGAAATCTTGTGCATTACTGTAGTTAACATATATTCACATTGTGATTATTTTTAATTAATTAGCAAATATTTAACGAATATACATCAAAATATAAGAAATTGAGGGAATAGAAAGATGAAACTTTAGGAAAATGATGGAATGATTTTCTTGATGAAGAAAAACTGTTTTGGGTATAAACAGACCCAAGAGAGGTGGCAGGTGAAAGCTGCCACTCAGGCAGAGGCACTGCTATGCAGAAAGAACATTGACTTGGGGTCACACACATGGTTGTGGTTCATGTTGGACAGGTTGGCTACTCTGAATCTTAGCTTTATATCGGTAAAATGGAAAGGAACTTATTTTTTTGCTTATTAATAACCCAAGGGTGATATAAAAATTACTGTCTCAGTTACTCTTCTCATTGCTGGGGCAAAATACCTGATGCCCAAAGTTAAGGAAGGAAATGTTTATTTAGCTCAGTCACTGGGGATTTCAGTCCATACTCCGCTGGCTCCAAGGCAGAGTGGCGCAGGGCCGAGAACATCAGTTCATGGTGGTGGAACAACAACAATGGCAACAGGCCAACAACAGCAACACAGAGAGTCTGTCTCTTTGTCTCTCTTAGAGTGCATTCAGGCTTTCTGACCCAGGTTGGGCATAGCACTCACACCCATAATCTCAGCAGTACTAAAACCTATAATCCCAGTGGATTTCCCATAATCCCAGTGGATCATGAGTTAATCTCAAATTTTAGATGTCCCTGCCCTATGACTGCATGAGGCTTTGGGGGAACAACTAGATACAAACCATAACAATTATAAATTCAGTGATATAAATAACACAAATGTATACTGCCATAATTCTGAAGGGTCATGCTCCTTCCAAGGGCTATGAGGAGAATTAGTTCTTTGCCCCTGCCAGCTCTTAGTGGCTGCTGCTGTTCTTAGGGTTGTGATCACACTGCTGGAATATATGCCTTTATGATCACATTGCATTTTCCTCATGTCTATGTCCTGTCTTTTCTGGCTCTGTCTTGGTAGAAGCGTTAGTATATTTAGGGCCCACCTAAATCCAGTGTTCTCAGCTCAGCATCCCTAACTTAATGGCATCTGCAAAGGCTTTGCTTTATCAGCCAACGTTTACAGGTTCCATGAATCAGAACCTATTATTTCTAGTGTTGATACTCAGCCCAGTAAAGGTATTTTTAAGAATTGAATACAGTAGTGAAACACCTTCTAGTTGAGAGTAGACTTGACTTTTGGTTAACTGCACATATAGCCTTCTTTATTTCTGTTACTGGAATTATTTGTCTCCTGCTTTTGTGACAGTGGCAAATTTCATCAGTTGTTTGTTTGTGGTCTGGATTTTTCCTAATCTTGTTGTGGTAAATAATGCAGGTTCTAGTCATTAGTTGCATGCAGGTTTAAAATGTTTCTAGCTGAAGGTTGAGAGCCACCTTTGCCTTTGCAGCCTCCCATAAGGCAGTTAGGGCTCAAGTGAGAAGTCTTTCTTATCTAGCTATTCTCTTCATGTTCTGGAAGCCCTTACTCCATTCAGACTTGCTGCTTCCAGCACAAAACCGGGTAAGCTCATAGTTTCCTCTTAGCTCTTCTGTGTTCCCTCTGGGGAGCTTGACTCTGCTAGATTTTTCCCCAACACTGGAATGCTGTTGGCTTGAGAATGTGCCTAGCTATGGCTTCTGACCACTTGAGAGGCACGGTTTCTCAAGGCTTGATGTTTTTTAAGGATATGCTTTGAGCTACCAACAGCCTTTCAGTGTTATCTAAGGCCTTACCATTCAGAAAGGGCCAGAATGTGGGGTCCTATCTCTGCAAAGAGGGTAGAATGTGGGTCCACTTGGGACCATCATTATGCTAGATCCCTCTAAGTTGCCACTTGACGTTTTCCTCCATTAGCCACTTGGCTCCTTTTTCAGGAAGATTGAGATAAATCCCTAAGTGAGGCAGTAGTCATCTGGGCTGGGTATGATGCTCCAGAAGCAATAATACTTACCAAATATTGATACCATCCACTTAAAAACTCCGAAACTAAGGAGATGCTTTGTCATTTTTTCCCTCTTGATGTAAGGTTCCTTGAGGAAAGAATACAGGCTATTTCCTTAACCAAAGAGAAAGGTACTAGGTACAAGGAAACACTGGTAGCAGGAGAAATAAACAAGCACCTTGATTAATGCCTTGAGATTTTTTTCCCACTGCAGTTGCAAAGAATATAGGTACAGTGTTTAGCAGGTAACCTAAACATGTATACTAATGTGTACTTAGGTTTTGTGAGCTTCATAGTATCAGCTGAGTCTGAGAAACTGAAAGAAATAGAGTGAAAGATTACTAGGGGTGAAAATTCATTTGCTCTCTTGGTTGTTACTGAGGTCCCCCCTTCCCTCCACTTGCTTCTCTTATAGACATCCTAGCTCATTAGTGATAGCACAGTCCGGCCAGCTGTTTAGGCCCAGAACTTCAGTGTCTTCAGTGAGTGCTCTTATTTGTTTTCACTCTATATTTACTGTGCTAGTAAATCTTTCTGATACTGTCTTTGAGTAGATCCAGATATTGCTCATTTCTTTTCACATCCACTGTTGACATGCTAATCTAATCCATATCATGTGCTTCTCAGTCAGTTGCAATAGTCTGCTATGTGGTCTTCATGTCTTCAGAGTTTTAAACTTTTAAAATTGGTTCTCCACTCTACAGGAAGTATGACCCAATGAAAACCCATTGGTTCATATTATTCCTACAGTTAGTATGGATTGTCATGTAAATTCTGAAGAAGAGCTGAATCCTTCTTTGGGTGCTTTGCACAACCCCATCTCATCACCATTTCTTCTCCAGCCTCTTCTCTTGATCCTCTCTCCTTTACCAACTCATCTATTGTCCCATAAACCTCCTTGCTGTGCTTCTGGTACGCTGGCCTTGCCTGTATCTCAAGGGCTTTGTTCTTTTTTTTTTTTTCCCTCTAAGTATCTACAAAGCTTGTGCCTCTTCTTTCAATCTTTGTTCAAATATTACTTTCTCAATATATGCTCCCCTGAATCCTTTTCTCCTCTACCTTTAGCACTTTTTCTCTCTTCCTTTTTTCTTGTAGGTTTTTTTTTTTGCCAGCTTTTAAGATTCACATGTTATTTATTGTCTGACTTCTCATCATAATGCAGTCTTTATGAAGTCAGTTGTTCCTTCTGTTCTATCCACTACAAAATTGTCAGTTCTAAGAGGAATATCTGACAATGTCTAGGTCTTCAGTAAATATTTGTTGAATGGATGAAAGATGAATGAGTTATAGCTGCCAGGCTACGTGGGTTTATCTCATTCATAACAAATAGAAGAAGCAGACTTTTTCAGCAGGATTTTGCTTTGAAACATATTTTAGGGGATTGCTCAGATATCGATGTTCAGGATGGAGTAGAAGAATGAGGAATTTGGAGGTTTGGAGAATAGTAAAGAAAAGACAGAGACCTAAATTGAAGTATGGCATGGGAGTTGGCTTGGGGGAGGGCTGTCGGTTGTGAGGGCATGCAGAAGGAAAGCAGCTGATAGCTGGGTCTGCCAGGAATAAAGGATGAAGGTTCAGAGAGAAAGGCTCAGGGTGGATATTTGCTCTGTTTATGTTTTGGAGAATGAAGTAAAATATTAATAACAGTAGTGGAGAAAAGAAAATTTAGGATGAATAGGTACATTAAGGGAAATGGAAGATGACCTTGGTTTTTTAGATATATTTAAAATTATGTAACTTACCATCTTAAGTATTTTTTAATATATATAGTTCAGTGACATGGCATGCACATTCTTGTGCAGCTATTGCCACTATTTATCACCAGAACTTTTTATCTTTCTGTATCAATTAAACAGTAATTGCTCCAAGTACAGTAATTATTCTGAGTACCTTGAATAAGTGGATTCACACTGTATTTGTCCTTTCCTGCCTCTTATTTAACAGTATCATGCCTCCAAGGTTTGTCTGTGTTGTTTCATATGTTATCACTTCCTTCATGTGTAAGTCTTTGTGTGTGTGTATGCATTCATCCTTTGATGGACAGTTGGGTGTCATTCACTTCTTTTGCCTTTTGGCCATTGAGAAGGATGTTGCTGTGAACACTGGTCTTTACCTGTCTATTTGAATCTCTCACTTCTTGGGTATATCCCCAGAACCAGGGCTGTTACATCATATGGTAATTCTATGGTTACTGTATTGAGGAGCCACCATACTGACTTCAGTTTTAGAGGAACTCTGTTTAAGATGCCAGAGAATCTCATTGTTAGGAAAGGAGCATGGGTGAAAGCAGCTGTGAGAGGGGATGTGGCTTCAAAGAATCTAACTAATGTGATGGAAAATAGGAATGTGCACTCATTTATTTATTTATTTTATTTTTTCCCATAATTTTATTGAGAAACAAATAACAATGAGACAGTTTCAAACTAAATTGGTAGGACAGTTTCAATAATTCACACATTGCATACATTCTTCCTAGTGGTTAATTGCTGTACAAGATGCGGACATGATATCCTATTCAAAAACACCATTAGAACAAATCCCTCTATTTGTTAAGAGAATGTAACTATATATCTATCCTAACCACTTTGAATGCACAGATACAAAATGGACATTCATCTGTATCCCCTTTTTTTGTTAAGTTCCGTTATTTGAATATTATAGGTGTGTAAACTCAGCAAAATATTCTAAAAGAGTGCAGTAGCCCATAATAGCATTGGGTCTTCTGTTTAACTGGCAATGCCAGAAATTATTGACCTGAGTCCCCTACATCTCAACATAACAGCATGGCTTTACTTCTTATACTTTGTTTTTATACTTTTCTGCTGGATGGTTAAGACCAAGGTAAAGCAGGACCTATGCAACAAGAGTTGTAGCTTTTGGGTCTGATAACGTCAGTGAAATCCCCTCAGGATTTATCCTGAGATCCTGTACCTCAGATTGTAGAGCCTTTGTCAGTGTCAGCCTTGTGGATGAGTCACGGTCATTGCTTGGCCAATGTGCTCTCTGTGAAAGTCTGAGAGAATGTTTTCTCTCCATGTGAGTCTCCTTAGGCACACTCTACATCATCGATCACTTTCCTCTTTGGCCCCATAATTTCCTTGATCAGAAAATTTGGGACACTACTGAGTTACATGATGTTACAGTACAAGTTCTCATATATCCTGAGTCTTAATTGACCTTGGAAGGCTCTCCTTTTTCTCTAATTTTGGTCTTCAAACTTAGGTTGTTAACCCTCCGGAAGAGAAGCTTATTGTTATTACCATACACCCTAGGCTGTTAAGCTTAATCTCACTATCTGTCTGGATATCAAACATCTTAGGCATAAGTGGAACAGGTATTTTTTATCAAGTATTGATATGCTGAACTTTAAGTCCCTATAGAATATGATAAAAAAACATTTAAAAATTAGAATATATTTTAAAAATAGGCACAACAAATTATATAATTCTTATGTTTACACATAAGTGTGCACTCATTTAGGTGGGAAAAAAGGAGATTGGAATTAGGACCAAATCTTCAGAACGAGAAGCAGGGGAGGGAGCCTGTCAGTGACACAGAAAAGAAGCAATCAGAGTTAGAAACAAAAACCCAGTTCTTGATGTACACTTAGCTCAAACTCATCCATATTCACTAAGCACTCTTTCAAGAACTTCCTTTCAGATGAATAAGCTTATATTTAATGTGACATTACTTTCAAGTGTAGGGTATAGCCGGTAGCAGTTAACTACTGAGGATTGAATTTCTAAGGCACAGATACTTTTCAAAAAGGTTCTAGACACACTAAAAAGTCATAAAATTTCATATTCCTTAGATTGCTCTTCTGCTTTTCCTGTTTTACATTGATAATTTCATGGTTCTTTTTTTCCCAACTTATTTATTGAAATATGATATGCATTAAGTGGATAAACCATAGCTAGGCAGCTGAGAGTCTTCTCAGACATTGCAGGTACCTGAGTAACCAACACCCACATTCAGAAACACAATATTGACAATATTGTCCCACAGCTGGTTCCCTGCATGGCTCAAATTACCTGTATTTAACACCCTAGTTGATTTTTCCTGTGTTCAATATTATGTCCGTGTAGTCATGCAATGTGTACTATTTGTATCTAATTTCTTTCATTTATTATTATGTTTGTGAAAGTTATCAGTATTGTTGAGGATTTTTTATCTGGATATGTGTATATCTGTATAATGCTTCTAAAATACTTTATTCTGTCTCATGTCCATAAATATTTGGGGTTTCCCTTTTGGGGAATTATGAACATCTTCACAGTTTCTTATTAAAACAGAAAATTTTCATATTACATTTAATCTCTTTATAGTTGCTGTTGCTTGGTTCGTTTACATGTCTTTTCTACTAAGAGCCTTCTCACTTTACCTAATTATCTTCATTGTTAATATAAAACATGATTTTCTTAGCATTAGTTTGAAAAATATAAAGTGCCATAAAAATTGATTTGCTGTAGCAGATGTACCTACTTGTATGAGAATTTCCATTAAAAGCATCTCTTCTAGTTTTTTTTTTCTCAACTACTCAGATTATGTATCTTAAATACATATTGAATCTGTCAAAATTCCTCATCTCTTAATGAGGTGAATTGTTCAACCTTGAAATAAATATTTTAATCTTGGTACAGTGATGAGTTGGAGAAAGAATAGCTTTCATGTCTTAATGCAGATTTGTTATCAAACTTGTATTATAATTTACATAGCAATGAAAGAGGATAGAGAATTACCAAAAGTTACATTGCAATATTTTATGTGATTTTTCTTTTCAGGTGAATGCTTTGGTATAAAAATGAATGTTACTAATTCAAGATTGATAAGAAATTTTATTAATCTGGATACTTAGGAGTTGAGTTGCAATTTACTATGTCTAATAGAGACATCTGTGTAATCTGTTTTACAGGTTTGTATGATTATACATTTGAGTTTGTCTTGTCTGTCAGCACACTCACTGAAGCATTCTTTACAGAAAGAACAATAGAAGACCATGAGCTGGTGATTGAAGTGCTGTCTAACTGGGGCATGGAAGAGGAAAATAAGCTATACTTTAGAAAAAATTATGCCAAATATGAATTCTTTAAAAACCCATTGGTAAGTGAATTATCAGCTAACAGTTACAGAAATTAAATGAGTAAAATTTTATGTGATGAGAGAAACAATTAGTTATACAAAAATTTTGTAAAATAACACATTTTCTAAACAATTGTTAGTCAGTATACACAGGAGTTCAAGTACATAGGGAAACACTTTATAAGCCTTCTTGAGGTTATTTTGGTTATTTAATATAAAAGCAGTGAGAAATCTAGTTTTGGAGGATCATTACATATTTTTCTTGCCTTTCAGAAAAACAAAACAAAAATTATACATTGACTTTAAAATAAGGTAGTGTAGGTCATGAAGAACATTCTAAAATACTATATTTTCCTGGAACTTTTCATGGAATTTAGGATACTTGTGCATGAAACCTAAAAAAAAAAATAGATTAGTGATATTGGGAGAATGGTAGCTCATTCCAAAATTTGAGATTAATACGAGTCTTGCTGCTTGAAATTATTTTGTTTTTAATGCAATGATTTTTGAGTTGAGTACAAATGAAATAAGGACCAGGACGTAATCTAGTAAATAACCACTTTTGTTATCATTCTTTTTAAAAGAAAATGAATGTATGCCACACTCTAATGAAGACAAGGATCTAGAGAAGTCAGGGTAGCCTCTGGGCTCATTATTTTAAATTGTTTTTATCTCTGCAGCTGAAGCATATTTTTTACACTAAGTTTTGGATAATTGGATTGAAATGATCCTTTATGAAAAATATATGATACACACCATAATAGAATATTTTCAAACCCTGAAAGACCTCTTACATTCTCTTTTATTTTAACCTATTAATAGCAACATAATGGGGTGATCTTTGACAAAGAAAATAAGAGTTCTAATAAAAATTAAATAGAGTTAGATTTGAAGGGAAAGTGTTTTCTTTTCCAAACCTTTATTAAAGGAAGAATTTTAAAGTCACATTTAAAGGAATATGGCTTAGTGCTCTCTCTCTCTCTCTCTCTCTCTCTCTCTCTCTC
>NW_004524608.1:8177794-8183385 GCF_000260255.1 Octodon degus
CACACACACACACACACACACACACATTTATTTTGCTATCTTTACTTTTCATTTAAGCAAGCATGGACATTTGTTTTATAGACTGTAAAAGAGGTTTTCGAGTAGGGAGCGTGGTGATTTGACCACACTTGGGGACATTACAGACTGTCCTGTCAGACCACTGAGTAGAAGTGCTACTCATGGGTAGAGGCTAGAGTCATGGTGACTCTCCTAGAATGTACAGCCCCCCGCCTCCCATGGTTATGAGACCAAAATGGTAGCACAATTGCAGTAAAAAATTCTTGTCCTTGAAAAACAAGAGAAGTTATGTTCTCAAACTTGTCTGATCGTGAAATTTACCTAGGGAAATCCTAGTATTTATTAAAAACACAGAGTGCAAGACCTCCCCAGACCTTCTGAATCAGAAACTCAAGAAATAAGGCCTGGGATTTGCTATTTTAAACAACTTCCCTGAGTAAATTTTATGATTAAATCAGTTTGGACAAACAATATGTGTTTTGGAAAGACTGAATTTGGAGCACTCCAGTTGAGTCCTGGTCCCTCTGTGTGCTGGGTTTTGACCTTGATCATAGCCTTTGTCTTTTCCTTCCTTAAATCTTGACTTTTTGAATCAGATCAGCAGTATTCTAATTCTTGGTAGAATGGTTTGAAGGATTTAGGGAAGAGATGGCACAGCATGTTCACTGTCAAATGGAAAGCATTGTTTTATAACTCCATGGAGGAGGGTCGCTCACAGGAGCATTGGCTGACTGATGGCCAGTCTTTGGGCCCAGCTCTCCACGCACTTGCTCATCGTAGACAAGCCACAGTGGAGTTCAGGGACTGGTGTTTTCAGCGTCACTTTGTAAAAATATTAGACACACTTGTTTAGAGGTCTTTGGCTAATGGATTACTATAGTAGACATAATTGAATGCTTTCTAACATGGGTTTGGGGCTAATTCAACCCATTGTTTTTGTCAGTATTTTTTTCCAGAGCATATGGTGTCTTTTGCAACTGAAACCAATGGTGAAATTTCCCCCTCACAGATTCTACAGGTAAAATGTATTTCCATTAGAATGTGTCAATAATACCATAATAGAGATACTTTGATTTTTTTTTTTTTTTTTTTTTGGTCATGCTTGGATTTTGAAATGCTGTGTCTCAAATGGTTAATTTTTGCAGGAGCTAAAACCAAAAAGGGGGGAAAAAAGTAAAAGAATGGCTTAAATCAGTAGTCCTAACCATATTCTTCTAAGTCCTGGCTAGCTGTAAATGGTCTTAAACATTTATTTATTTATTTATTTTGAGACCTGAACATGCCTTCAGGGCATTTCTTGTTTGGCAGGTGTATCTGGGTTTGAACCAGTGCAACTTGAGCCTCACTGCTTTCTTTTTTCTTTTTTTCTTTTTTTTGCAGAACCGGGGATTGAACTCAGGCCCTTGCGCTTGCCAGGGAAGCGCTTATTCCACTGAGCCATCTCCCCGGCTCCTCTCACTGCTTTCTTAAGCAGCACTTAAACAACTAAGCTAATGGGCGGGCCCCCTTAAACATTTAAAGATATGTCATGAAAGGAAATTTTCCAAGTTTTGTTATGTGATATGTGCAAGAACATCATTAGCCTTTTAAAAAATCAAAATTTCCCATAAACTGTAGGCATTTTACTAGTTGATCCTTAGTATTGGCTTGTACAATAAACACCCTCAATCCAGTTTTTGATAAAAGATTTAGTAAATAAATGAAAGACATAAAAATTACAGAATTAACATGTATAATGACTGTGATAGACTTACTTACATAACTCTGATTTTTGGGTAAACTATGAATACTAGTTATCTAATTAAAGATTTATTTAAATTACTATCTGTTGGGTTCATTTGTCACAAATTGGCAGTTGTTTGAGATAACTTTTCTAAGACACTGTCATAACAATAAGTGAATAATTTGTTACTTTATTTTTGATAGAGTCATGCATTTCTTTTTTCTTTTTTTGTATTTTAGGAAAGGGTCTATAGGGTATTCAAAATCTCACTACTAGATTGGACTCATAGTGATTGGCCTGTTTGCACCCTCCCAAGAGCTGGGATTACAGGCACACGCCACCACGCCCAGTCTCAATCCTATCTAAATGTACCCAGGGGCGGGGCTGGCATGGCAGGCCTGGGGATTGAACCCCCAGCCCCTACGCCTGCTTGCAGGCACTTTAATCTGCTGAGCTATTTGGCTGGCCCTAGACTCATGCATTTGGTGTCACAAGCTGG
Source organism: Octodon degus (assembly GCF_000260255.1). Lineage (NCBI taxonomy): Eukaryota > Metazoa > Chordata > Mammalia > Rodentia > Octodontidae > Octodon > Octodon degus. Next base: position 8,180,035 of record NW_004524608.1, read on the forward strand.
AAGCCGTTCTGTGCAGGTTACTGCTGAGCAGTGCCTTCGTTATGGCTGCTGCTTTTTTTTTTGTTTTTTGCTGAGCCCTGGCATTCCCATACCCACTCAGCATTGTCTGGTCATTAATGCAGATGACTTTTAATATTTCTAATACAGTTTGATTTTAAATCTATCCTTCAGGTGTTATCTATCACATGTTTTCCCTATAGGCTTTTAAATATGGTATATTTTATTTTCATACTCAGAATATTTTACAAATATGATGAGTCCCAGGAGATTTTTCTAAGAGCTTTTTCCATGCTGCTGGCTTTCCCAGGAATGTCCCTTTATAATGTTAGGGTAAATAGCAGTAGCAGCTATACCATGGCCCCCAGATCTCAGCCCTCCGCGTGCTTCCCCCTCTGTACTGTAACCTGGTGGCGGGAAAGAGTCAGTCTTCTGCCTTCGTTTCCCAGTTCTCCTACAGTGTAGTTATATTGCTTTAATGCTAAATTATAAAAACAAGAAAAATCCTAGTCTTTGGAATCAGATAGTCCTGCATGTGCCCCTGACCTCTTCTCTCCACTGAGGCAATGTTTCCACTTTTTAAAAGGTTTCTTCTTTTTCTAGTGTGACCTCTATGACTCTCTTTTTAAAATTTAATTGGTTTGGTTTAATAACTTGGAAAGCACTCAAACTAAAAAACCTACTTGCCTATTTTGCATGTCAATTAATTAATATCTGTAGCTCATTAAATTTGAAATTTTTTTTAGCAATTTACTTTAAAAATGTAAATATTCTATCAGCATTTCCCTGAATAATCTTTTAAAATATACTACATTGTTTTAGTTAATAATTTCTCTTACTTTCATTTTTTCCCCCTTTTGCATTTGTTTATTCATAGGGATTTCTATTTTGTTCCTTTAATGAGACACCAGTGCAGTTCTCCTGTCTTGTTAAGGCATGGAGCGTAGCCCCTCACATGGAGAGCTCTTCCTTTTCCATTCTCCTTTTCCTGACAACTATGCCTGCTCTCTCGGTTCATTAATACCCTGTAACAGACTCTCCCAAACCCTGAGGGTTCATGCACTCATATTTTGCCAATAATTTTGGAGGGCAGGTATTTGGGAAGAGTTTTCAGGGAGGGTGGTTCTGAAGCACCATGATCCCCGTGCCTGTTGGCTGAGCGCTGCCTTCCACACTGCCTCTTCACCAGGAGTGCCCTGAGCTCTGGCTCCTCTTTCCCTCTTTCCTCACGATGCCTCGTCCTCCAGTGCTTTTCCTTTTTCACTGGTCTTCTCACCCATGGTAGTCATCCCTGATCACACTTCCTGAGTGACAGCTAGTTGCCTTCAAGGTTAAGATGTGGAAGCTGTCCTGCTAGGATGACACGTGGACCCCGAAGAGTGCCACTTCCACCATATTCTATGGATCGAGAGTGACAGCCGTAATCAGACAGATGCAGCCTCTCGTGGCTCAGTGCGAGGTTCAGGTAGCAAAAGAGCTCTGCGGCACACAGCCTGCCATAGCCGCCTGCCATAGCCGCCCATGGAGTGGAAGACCAGGAGGAGGTCGTGCGCTTTAGCTTCATAAGGAAGCTGACTGTGGCTCAGCCTCTTGTGTGGTAACTAAAGTCTGAATCATGGTCTGTACAGCAAGGATGTTGATAAACCTATAATATCAGGGAAATTCATGCAAAGGAATGGACAGTATCAGGACTTAACTCAGTAAATGTCCAGCTTTTCAAGTAGACATCCAAAGAGCTTATAACTGTGTTTTGCTAAGTATTGATCTCTTAGAATATATATTTTGTGAACATTTTCCTTTGGAACTTGTCTGAGGTTTTTGAAGAACTTATTTTCTATTTTACATACATTATTTTAGTAATGATTTATGAATAATAGTGACACTACTTGTTTTTACATATTTATACTTAATTGGTAAAAGCCTAAAAATTCAGTATGATAAGACTGCCTAACTTTCTTCCAGATGTTTATAAGTTCAAGTACATATCCTGAAATTCATGGCTTCTTACATGCAAAAGAACAGGGAAAGAAGTCCTGGAAAAAAATTTACTTCTTTCTAAGAAGATCTGGTTTATATTTTTCTACTAAAGGGACTTCAAAGGTAAATTGAGGTACCCGGGATGTATTATGAATGATCTCTTAGCTTCTCATATTGAGCTCTTTATTACTTGGTATCACAGTCGGTACTTTTTTTGGATCCTGAACATTAATATCATAATTTGTTTAAAAAAATTGTTTTATTTTATACTGGTTTCTCAATATCTTATGGAATCTGGCTGCTCTGACTTCATACACTGCTTCTTTTGCCTCACCCTGACGTCCTCTCCTCTTATCCAGGACTGCAGATTTTGCAGCCCAATGTGGTTTATACCTCTGGTTTTTATCCTGAGTCATAGAACTAGTCCTGTTGCTTATGCACTGTTGTAAATTAATATCAGCAGGGCAGTCATTTTCAGCTGAGTCCTTTCTTGCTCTTGCACTACTTTGTATATGTGCCTTTATTTCCTTACCTAGAAGATAAATTCCCAGGGTTACGAAGTTATGATGAGGGTTGGGAAGATGTTCTTAATTGTGTGCTGCTGTATTCCTACCCCTGTGCACACCAGCATGCCAGGGCACCTGCACAGATACCTGATGCACCCCCACCGCCACATACACGTGTATGTCCCATAGTGCTCAGCACTGTGCACTCTGTGTTTCTCTGCATCTGTCCATGTCCACTATGACATGCAGTCTGTGGTTTATGAATGCTAAAATTTTATACAGTGCATCGGTATCTCTCAAGTAAAAATGGTTTTGTGTTTCATGAGAGGTTATTATAATTCTGTTTTCATGTATCTGTTGTTACAAGTAACAGTACTATTGCTTCCTTATGGGTAAACTGGCATTTTTCTTTAGTTATCTTAAAATAATCTCACATTCATTAGTGTTCAGCAGTTTCTGTGCTGTATTATTAGGTATATTCTAATGAGCCTACTGTATCTTACTTGATTCTCTGCACTCACAGTTTGTAGACTTAGTCTTTTACACTACAAATATTCATTTATTGTCTATTTGACATTTTTTTCCCATTTTCATTATTTGGTGTTTTAAACTCTCAGTCTTGATTAGTCAGGGCTCCAGATCACCTTGGCTGTATCTAGCTCCAGTCTTTGCTTTTATGTTTACATGTCTTTCTGTTCTTCCTTGTGAGTCTTGTATAAGAATGCTTACTGTGGTTCAGGCCCACTTCAATAATCTAGGATAATTTTATCTTAAAATGCCTTAAGTACAGCTGGAAAAACCTTTTTCTAAATACTGTCCCATTTACAGTGTCCAAGACAGGGGCATATCCTTTGAGGGGCTACCACTAACC
>NW_004524608.1:8183485-8186958 GCF_000260255.1 Octodon degus
AGAGAGAGAGAGAGAGAGAGAGAGAGAGAGAGAGAGAGAGAGAGAGAGATTAGAGTCAAGGATGTTGATGATCATTTTAGTAATTCAGGGTGGAGGTGAAGAGATCTAGCAGGATAAATAGTCATCAGAAGAATAAAGGAATAGTTACAAGGTTGAATAGATGATGACCAAATTTGGGTGACTGATGTAAAGAAGAGGAAGGAGTTAAAAATCTTTCTAGAGAAAAGAGATAAAGAAAAGGAATAGAAAATGAGGGGAAGTACTCAGGAACAGGTGGTTTGCCAGGCCACCTTGTTGGAAGAGTGATCTTAATTCTTGCATGGTGTATCAAGGATGAAGCATCTAGAAGGAAGGGCCCAGACATAGCTAATGATGAGGAGCTGATATCTGGGTCAGGGTCCAGTTTGGGAAATAGAGCTGCAGATGAGTGGTATATGACACTTCTGCAGAAATTTCCCTCAACAACTCTTGCTTAGTCACCTTTCCCTCAAATAGTTTTCTTTTGCTCCTGTTTTGTGTGAAGGTATGCATGTGTACGTGTGGTGTTGCCCTGTAGGATAGCGTTTTATGGGAGAAGACCTTATTAATTTGGTAATCTATCCCTTCATAGAAGTCTTTCATTTTAAAGTACGTGTCATTTGGATACCATATGCTTTCACATAGATGGATTTAATTTCCTTCTCTTTATAGTACTTTACAAATTTTTCCATCGTAAGCAGTGTTAAGGTGCATACCTGTTTTTTGCTATATTTTAGACTTGTCATAGCTATTTGAGTGTCATCACTTTTTTCCTACTGTTAACTATGTGTGCAATAACCTACCGGGTATTTGTTGTTTAACAAATACATGTTGGATTGCTGTTTTACTTTTAACATCAGAGGAGAACAGATTTTAAATCTGGTAAGTCATGTTTATTTTATTCCCATTCTAATGATCCTTCACAGGAGAACATGAGATTGCCTTTTAACTCCTTTGTTCTTCAGCAGGTTGTTCAGCAAAACACACTGCCTGTGATGTTTTTATAGTCCCTCAGGCTTTTAAAGGACTCACCCTCTCTTTCGTGCCAGCAGGGTTTTAGCAACTGAGCTCTTCTCTGCCACATCTGTGCAAGCCCCCAACTTTACCAGAGTATTCATTTTGGACAAGCTCAGAAATGTTTAAATCAATCAGCTGGGTGTTTTGCTCTTTATTTGCTTTGTGGAACTGGTTAGAAGGTCCCAACAGTGCCCATACCACAGCCTATATGTTTGGCTGCCTTGAAATTTCCTCTGCCCGGTTAATTAGTCTGCCATCCCCCTTAATCTCAGTCTCCTGCAAAGTCTCAGGACATGAGAAAAATACAGACCAATCTTCTGCTAGAGCACAATCCACCTGGAGTCCAACTGCCAGTGGTGCTGAGGAAGTCACTCCCATGCATTTAAATCTAAACAGCAGCCACTGGCCTGTGCCTGCTTTTATTGTCCTAAGAGAGGTAGAGAATAAAATAAAAACCTAGGAGATTTCTAGTGCTCTGGATGAGAGCATGTGGATGTTTGACCTCGTTGTCTGACCCTCATTCACCTTCACCCTAGTCACACCTCATTCAGGGTTCACAAATATGAACTATGTGTCATGTTTGTAATTCGTATCACAATGAATTCTTAGAAGACCATGTGTATGGAAAGCCCCTGAAATAACATAGCTCCTTATCAGTCATTCCTGTCAGACATACCTAGAGATTCAGGAGGAGGATTCTGGGCTCAAGTGCATATCGTTTAAGTTCCAAGCAGCTGTTGCTATTTCCATGTGCATGCAGTGCTTCTCTGTCACTCTGGCACTCTTTTTCTATCTGCTAGCATGGACTTGCTCTGAGCACAGCTTACTGTGCTCTTTAATAAATGTAGCTGTTTGCCACTTGCTTCGTGCCATATGCTCGTAATTCATTCTGTACCATACGCAAGAGCCTGACCATATCTGCCCTTCCCTTGGTAATACTTGTCAACTAAACCTCTTGAACCTGGTCTTTTCTTCCTGTATATTTGTCAACATTCTTTCTGGTCTTCTGAGCTCCAAACAGAATCTCCCATTAGGCTCCACTCTCAGTACTCTGGGGCTGCTGCTTCTCCAGCCATCACCCCAGACCTTCCCAGGGTGTCCCCACAGGGCAGTTCCAAAGGCTGTGACCCACATGATCAGGTAGCACTTAGCAATGACCCCACCTCTCTGGTACTAAAATCTGTCTTAGTTGCTTTCTTCTCACTGGGACACAGTTCCCAACACTTACAGCTCTAAGGAGGAAAGGCTTATTTTGGCTTGCAGCCTGTAGAGGCTTCAGTGCGTAGTTGCTGATTCTGAGACAGGGCAGCCTGGGAGGAATGGGACAGAGGAGGCTCAGCATGGCGTGGCAATCAGAAGCAGAGAGGACTGAGGGAGGTGGATGCACCCATCCCCACCACGCTCCCAGGAGCTTGTCTGCTCACAGTGCTACATTATAAATTATACGTTATAAATAGCTATAAATTCACTAGTGGACTCATCCACTAAAGAGTGTCACATCCCCATTATGTAATCACCCTCCCCCATGAGAGTACAAGGCTTTTGGGGAACATCTAGTTATGAATCATAATTTTAACAATTACGATCTTCAAATAAGATATGTAAATTATCTAACTTTAGTGTGACATTTCTGTTGGCAAGGAGACCATTCCTATTTTTTTCTGTAAGAAGTCGTGTTGATGTTGATTTCTACAAATGTAAGTGCAGCATGGGAGTTAGTAAGTAGTACTGAAAGCCTTGGAAATAAGCCTGTGTGTTTTCCTCATGGAGAAACCTCAAGTGCTCATCTTTTCATCCAGTTCTTTATATGTGCACGTGCATCTGCATGCTTACATTTGCCAGCCTTGAACTCAGCCTTGTAGTCTTACATTGCTATGACCTCGATGAGCAGTTAGGAGTAGAACAAAAATCAACAGGGGTAAGAGCCCCAGCATGCTTCTTACTACCTCCCAGGGCCTCTTAACCTGCCTTCTACGTCCACATGAGTGACTGAGGTATATTGATTCCTACATTATCAGAGGAGAGAGGTAGCTTTCTTCCATCTTCCTAGCAAGCAGATGTTTTTTAAAATTAGCAAACAGTTTCTACCAAGAATAAAGTTTTATTTATTTATTTATCTCAGCTGCCTTTATTTTTTTTTCTATAATTTTATTGAGAGACAAATAGTAATGAGACAGTTTCAAATCAGATTGGTAGGACAGTTTCAATAATTAACACATTCTATACTGTCTTCCTAGTGGTTATTTGCTGTACAAGATGCAGACATTATATCCTATTTACAAACACTTTTACAACAAATCCCTCTATTCATTAAGAGAATGTAATTATATATCTATCCTAACCATTTTGAATACAGAGATACAAAATGGACATTCATCTGTATTACCTTTTTTGTTTAGTTCTGTCATTTGAATATTTTTTTCCATAATTTTCTTGAG
>NW_004524608.1:8187058-8193118 GCF_000260255.1 Octodon degus
TTGGGTGCTCCCGTGTTTAGTGCATACGTATTTATGAGTGTTACCTCTTCCTCTTGAATTTTTCTCCTAACCAGTATATAGTGGCCTTCTTTATTTCGCTTGATCATTGTTGGTTTGCAGTTGCGACTGTCTGAGAATAGGATTGCTACCGTCCTTTTTTCTGATGTGCTAGGGCATGTAGTATTGTGTTCCATCCTTCGACTTTCAGCCTGTGAATATCTTTATAAGTTAAATATGTTTCTTGTATACAGCATTTTGTTGGTTTTTGTTTCCTAATCCACTGTGCCAGTCTATTTCTCTTAATTGGTGAATTGAGTCCATGTACATTGATTGTTAGAATTGAGATGTATTGACTTACGATTGACATGTTATTTTCCTGTTGTCTTTTACTCCTTTTCTCCTGTATTTACTTGCTTGCCCTATTTAGTTGGTTGCTTCTGATCTCAGTCGTGGAGTTCTGATCATTTTGGTCCCACTCTAGAACATCTTTCAGTAGTCTGTGTAGGGTTGGTTTTGCCATCATGAAATTCTCTAGTTGTTCTTTGTCTTGAAAGTATTTCACTTCTCCATCGAACTTGAAAGAGAGTTTTGCAGGGTATAGTAGTCTAGGCTGGAATTTGTTTTCATAGAGGACTTGAAGTACTCTGCTCCATGCTCTTTTTCCTTCATGGTTTGTGAAGAGAAGTTGGCCGTAATTCAATGGGTTTTCATTTGAATGTGATCTGCTTCTTTTCTCTAGCGGCTTTCAGTAGATTATTCTTGTGCTGAATTTCTGGGATCTTGACTATTATATGTCTTTTGTCTTGGCGTGTTTTCCACTGGGTTGAGGTTCTTTGGCGTTCTGTATGCTTCAGTTACCTGAATGTCAAATTGTTTCCTCATATTTGGGAAGTTTTCTGCTATTACTTCTGCCCATATTTTTTAATGTCATTTATATTGACTCCTTCTTTCTCGTTGATGCCTATTAGTCTCACATTGTTCATCTTTGCATCATCTTGCAAGTGATGGATTATTTTTTCCAGCATCCTAGTTGTTTTTAAGAGATCTTTTCTTACCTTTTCACTAGCTGCACCAATGTCTTCAAGATCTGAGATTCTGTGTTCTCTTTCACTTAAACGATTTTGCTAGTTTGTGATCGAGATTTTAAATTCCTCTATATCTCTTTGACTGTGCTTCATGCGATCTATTTCTTTTCTGTATTGCTCATTCTAGGAATCTGTGATTTTTCTAATTTCCTCTATTTTTTTTTTTATCAATGTCTTCTTTAGAAGCAGTTATAAATTCTTTTACTGTAGTGTTTTTTTCAAACTGGTTTTAGTCCCTATTTTTTGTAGTTTATTCTTTACTTCAGATACTATGAGTTCAGAGAATTCTTTTCGTATTTCAGAAGGTTCCACTTTGAGTTCCTCTATAAATTTCTTCTATTGCTTATTTACTATCAACGCTATTAATTCATCCATTTGAGCTGAGCTAGTGTTCTCTGCAGTTGTTCTGGTTGGCCATTGGGTTTCCTTCATATGTTTGTTCTTCTGATTCTTTGCTGCAGATGTTATTAATTCAGGGATTTCTTTTTTCATTTCCAATCCGAGTTCCTCTATACCTTTCTGCAGCTGTTTCTTTATTTCAGAAGCCGTTGATTCATTGCTTTGAGTTGTGATTCCCAACTTGTTCTGTGTTAGTGTCCTCTGCACTTGTTATGGGTGGGCTTGGTTTCTGAGATTGCATTTTGTTCCATCTTGTTGTCAGTTTGTGTAGCACTGTCTTCTGATCTTTCTTGTAGATCTTTGTTGCAGTTATAACTTTAGCACCTACTGAAGTTCAGGTGCAGATCTACAAAGTTTGGATTTATCCAACTGTGCCTGGCTTGGGTCTGGCTGCTGTGCTTAGCTCCTTCCTGCTGCTGCCCTTGGGGGTGAAACTGTTGTGCCCCTCTGGCAAGATGTTCTGCTGCTGGACTAGCTGAGTGGTTCTGTCCCCTACACTCTCTGCAGAAATTGCAGCTTCAGGCTTTCACCCCAGGCTGTATGCCAGGCCTGAGCTGAGTCTGGAGGGGACAAGGTTGAGTGGGAGGAGTGGCACCTCTCCCACACACTCACTGGGCCTGGGCTAGTACAGGAACCGGGGGTTCCCGGAACGGGCCAGAAAGTCCTACTCGGAGGGTGGGGTGGGGGAGGTGCTGTGGAATGGTCAGGTGCGTCCCATGGGGGTGAAAGAGGGTCTCACCCATGCTCCTGGGCTGGGCTAAAGTTTTATTTTAAAGAGAATACGCATTGATAGAGAAAACATTAGAAATGAAACAGAATTTCAAAAAACAAGATGATAGGAATTAGAGTACCTTTATCCTTTTTTTTCATTGTTCCAAAGGCCTAAGACTAGGTCTGGGCTTTTTTTTTTTGTTTGTTTGTTTGTTTGTTTGTTCATTTGTTCTTGACATGGCCCTTGCTATGTAATTCCGTTGGTCTTGAACTCAGTATGTAGTCCAGGCTGGCTTGGAATTTGTAGTGATCTTCCCAAGTGCTGGGATTACAGGTATGCACCACCATGTCTGGTGAGATTTTTTTTTTTTTAATAAATATTCTTACTGCCATATGGGCCAGGGGAGTTAAGAACCATAGTCCTTCATTACATTAAAGTGCTTAAGAAAAATGACTTACAGTAAATTCTTTCCCCAACCAGTCATCTGAGTTGGTGTAGCCTAGTGGTAAATGATAGTGAGGTCACTTTGGATTTGGATAGGGCTACTCTTATTGTTCATGTTCTGGGTGTTCATGTGCCTGTGTGTTTGAGTATGGCTGCTCAATTTGAGCACACATAGTGTCATTAACATGCAGACAAGGATTCAGGAAGTCCAGGGTGAGCGCTGTGACTGTATCTTTAACAGGTCCCCTGGTGCTGTGCATTCCTGTGTGGTCTGAGATTACCTGATTGTTGGCAATTTCAGAGAATAAGCGCAGTGTTGCTGCTGTTTCTTATACTTCAACCAGAGATAAACACGTCTCCGAATTATTAGCATACCAGAGAGCAATACGATTCAGTGATTTTTTTCCTATCCAGCTCTAAATCTTACGGATTTCCCAGAGAAAGTATAGCTGTCCATGGTTCCTCTTTACCTTGAAAATCAGCCGAATTTCACTGTAGGTGATTTCCCTTCACTCACCTGGATGGATATACTTCTTTTTGTAAAGTAAGGTAGTTATGGTTATGTGCCCTGCCTGGTTTTTGCTGTGGTATGTTTTGCGATGTGAGGAATGACTGTATCTGAAAAGAGCAGGAATCATCTCTTTCTTCTGTTTCTTCTCTAAGTACTACAGAAGCTGAAATCAATCTCTTTCCTTTGAAAAGTTGCCACTTTCTTAAATGGGGATTAAAAAAAAGACGGTTTGAAAACCCGTTCTTTGCTATCTTTTTTCCTCTTTTGGGTTCCTTGAAATGCTAAATGTACTAGAAAGCTTAAAAAATATATATACTTGGGTATTATGTTTGTTAAGTATATACTGAGATACATATGAATACATAAATATTTATAACTATATTTCTATATTTCCAAATATATATAATTGGAAATTAAATCATAAACGGATTACCATTTGTCAATTTAAATAAAACTGTGTATAGATCCTGTTTATTTACAAAGAAAAAGTAATTTAGTTTAGTTTTTTTTTTTTTTTGCAGTTGTTTTTGGTCTTGGTTTTTGTGCTCTTACACTGAGATTTTGTTTGTGATAATTTTTGCCCAAGGTATATATTATGTAATATAGTGGAATTGCAAACAGAATATTGCAAAATACATATCCATTTCAACACATGTAGTGGTCTGATCTCATCATTTTTCTTTTTTTCAAGGAACCACGGCATTTGCAGTGTTTCAGTGAATTTGGCAATAGTGATGTTTATGTGTCACTGGCAGGCAAAAAAGCCCACGGAGCACCAACTAGCTATGGATTCTGCTTTAAGGTACAGGCTTAATATTTTGATAGATGAATAAAACAAGCCTCAGTCTTTTAGGTAAGCTTGGGTTTCTTTTAATTTCATTTTAAAAGAGAGAGCTTTCTCATATATAGGAGAATTTTAGTGGCTTTTATTTCAACAGGTTTTACCTTCGAGATATGCATTAACGATAAACAATGTGCTGTGGCCTTCTAGCCTAACAAAGCGGGAGGGCCCCGAGACCTGAAAATGCTCTGTGCAGAAGAAGAGCTGAGTAGGACGTGCTGGGTGACCGCCATTAGATTGCTTAAGGTAATCTTGTTGAAGGTGTAAGTGTCTTTCTATTAAATACTGTGAATACCGAAAGAGCTGGCAGTGTCTGTGTTTTCATATGTGCATGTTCACTGTGGTTCTGTGTGGCTGGAAGAGGAAGAAGGGGAGGAGTCATCTCCAAGTGTATGCATCGATCTTTTGGTGTTGGGCAAGTGTTCCTTCTCTGGAGAGGCTCTGAGCTGTATTTTGCAATATATAACTAAGGAGTGTCTTCTCTGTACAGCTTGGTGGGCTTTTGTAGAACACTGGCATCACTGCAATGTGAAATGTGTTCTGAAATGTGCCCCCCGGGTATGTGTAGTGCTATTATTTTATGTACATGTAAATGTTTATATTGCTTTCTAATAAGTAGAACTAAAATCACTGAATATATTTCTCTATAAATGTATTTTAAAACATCCACTTAGGTACAGAGTAGATGTTATAACTTCCATAAGCATATTTTTTAAAATAAAAAATATTGAGGGCTGGCCAGATAGCTCAGCAGATTAAAGTGCTTGCTGAGGCAGAGGCAGGTATGGGGGTTTAATACCTGGTGTACTATGCCAGCCCCAGCCCTGGGGCGCACTGAGGCATTGGATGAGACTGGGCGTGGTGGCATGCGCCTGTCATTCCAAGTGCTTGGGAGGCTGAAAAACAGGGAGGATCACTATAAGTCTGATCTGTGTAGTGAGACCCTGGAGATCCTGTACTAAATACATTAAAAAATAAAAAAATAAAAAAATTTAATGTGTTGATGAACATTTAGAAATGAATAAAACTGTTCTACATATACTTTGATCTTGAGACTATTAGATATACATATTTATATTTGAAATTTGTATGCCAGCAAATTTGACAGAACTTTGAATTTATAATTATAAAAATTATCAACATTTCTTTTTTATTTTTAATCCTTTTTATTTTTAAAGAGAATACAATATGGTAAAAGAAAAAGAAAAAAAAAATAGAAATGATACAGGATTTCACCAAACACAAAAAATAGGAATTTGACAATGACTGTGTAGTGCATAATACTATTTTCTAAATAGTTGTTTAGATTACCAGAAATGAGCATGCAGGATTGGAAAAACAAAAAAGAAAAAGGAAAAAAAAAGTATTAACTGCTCCTTTTAGTGGACCAGCAGAAATCAGCAGGTCAGTTATCCAAGCTAATCTTGCATATGCACAGAAATATACCTTTTCTCCTTTTTTCTTTTGTCCTTTTCCTCATCCTAGTTTTTCCTTCCCAGTGAGCAGATTCTTTCCCTTTCACAGTATCTAATATAACTTTCAGATTTTAATTACTCTTTCCAGTTCTTACACTAGCAAGACAGTATGACATCTGCACGTGCAGGTCTGATTTACTGCACTTAACAGTACAACCATTTCTTTTTGAAGGCAACACTTTGGTAGTCACAATTGGGGTAAAAATTGTGGAAGTGAAAGAATGTGCCTTTTTGTGTTAGTCATCTTGATGCTGCTGAAGGTAACAAAACACAGAATTTACCAGGTTTCTTAAGCCTTTAAACTATGGATTGTTTCCAGGATTTATTGTTACATAGTGTACTATTATAAACATGGCTGTGGCATATATTGGTGTGGTCTGAGGCTTTTAATTCTTTTGGGAAGATACCAAGAAAGGGAATAGGTAGGTCAAATGGAACTTCTAGTTTTAGTTTTTTGAAGAATCTCCTTACTGATTTCCCCAGCGGTTATACCCTTCTACACTCCCACTGACAGTGAAAAAGTGTCTTTTTTTTTCCTGTGCATTCCCACTAGCATTTGTTATTGATTGACTTCTTTTCTTTTCTTTTCTTTT
>NW_004524608.1:8193218-8195501 GCF_000260255.1 Octodon degus
TTTTTTTTTGTGGAACCAGGGATTGAACTCAGGCTCTTGTGCTTGACAGGGAAACACTTATTCTACTGAGCCATCTCCCCGGCCCTTGATTGACTTCTTGATGGTAGCCATTCTTTCTGTAGTGAGATATAATTTCAGTATTGTTTTAATTTGCATCTCTCAAATGATGACTGATATGGATGTTTTTCGTATGTTTATTTGCTGTTTCTACTTCTTCATCTGAGAGATTTCTATCCATTTAAAATGCCCATTTATGGGTTGGGTCTTTAAATTTGGGAAGTCTGATTTTTTTTGAGTTCTTTATATATTCTAGATATTATTCTTTTGTCTAAGGAACAGCTGGCAATTTTTTTTCCCCCCTGCAGAACCGGGAATTGAACTCAGGCCCTTGTACTTGCCAGGGAAGCGCTTATTCTACTGAGCCATTTCCCCAGCCCCTAAGCTGGCAATTTTTTTTCCCACATTGTGGGTTGTCTTCAGTCTGTTGGTAGTTATTTTGCCAGGCAAAAGCTTTTTAATAAGATGAGATCTCAGTTGTTGATTTTTTTTGTCATATTTCCTGCATGATCAGGGTTTTTATAAAGTTTTTGCTTTCACCAGTGTCTTCAGGAGTTCTACGTATTCTATCTTCCAGCAGATTTAGTGTTTATGTTTTAATACTTAAGTATTTCACCCATTTAGATTTCAGTTTATTGCATTCTAAAAGATAGGGTTCTAGTTTTAATCTTTTGGAGGAGGAAAGCCAGTTTTTCTAGCACCATTTATTAAAAAAAAGCTATCTTTCTTCCAATGAAGGTGTTTGGCTCCTTTCTCAAACATAGAGTGGCTAAGTATGTCTGGAGTTGTTTCTGCATCTTCTGAATTAAGCCATAGATCCTTGGCTGTGCCAGTACCGTGTTGTTTTTACCACTGTAGCTTTGTAGTATAATTTCAAGTCAAAGGTTGTGATTCTCTCTGCTTAACTGTTGTTGCCCAGAATTCCTTTATCTATTCGAGGTCTCTTCTTGTTCCAAATGGATTTTAGGGTTGCTTTTTCTAATTCTGTGAGATAACGCTATTGGTATTTTTATCAAGATTTGATTAAATCTGTGTAAGAATTTTGGAAGTATGGCCCTTTTCACTATTTTGGTTCTCCCTACCCAAGAATAAGGGATATCTTTCCATTTTTCTGTATCCTCTTTAATTTCCTTTCCCAGAATGCTGTAGTTTTCAATGGAAAGGTCATTCACTTTCTTCACTAGATTGATTAAGTATTTCATTTTTTGGAAGCTGTTGTGAAGGGTATCATTCCCTGATTTTTCTCTCAGTGAGTTTGTTATTCATGTACAGGAATGCGATTGATTTTTGAGTGCTTACTTTGTATCCAGTTATGCTACTAAACTTGGTTATTAAATCTAGATGTCTTTTGGTGTCTTTTTTTGTGTCTTCTATATAGAGCATCGTGTCATTAGCAAATAATGATAATGTAACTTCTTCCTTTCCTAGCTTTATTCCATTTATTTCCTTCTCTTATCTGTTTGCTTTAGGTAGTATTTCTAGAACTATGTTGAATAAGAGAGTTGACAGTAGACATCCTTGTCTTGTTTCTGATTTGGGGATAAAAGCTTTCTGTTTTTGTTCATTGCCTGTTGGTTTGTCACAGATAGTTTTTATCAGATTGAGTTAGAGACCTTTTGTTCTCATTTTTTGTGTAGTTTTTGTCATGAATGAGTCTTAGACTTTGTCAAATGCTTTTTCTGCATTTATTGAGATGTTCATATGCTTTTTGTCCTTGGCTTTGTTAATATGATATGTTACATTTTTTGATTTGTATATGTTGAACTATCCCAACATTCCTGTGATCAATCCTACTTTGTTATAATATATAATCTTTTTGATGAGTGCTTGCATTCTGTTTTCCAGTATCTTACTGAGCTTTTTTGCATCTGTGTTCATCATGGAGATTACCCTGATCCAACCAACTACTTTTTGGTTGGATCAGGGTAATGCTTGCTTCTAGGAATGAATTTGATAGTATTGGTTCCTTTTCAGTTTCATTAAAAATTTGAAAAGTGTCAGCATTAAGTCTTCTCTGAATTTCTTATAGAATTCAGCACTTAATCCATCTGAACCTAGGCATTTCTATTTTGGTAGGTTTAAATTATATCTTCAGTTTCATTAATTGAATTTGGTTTATTTAGAATTTTTATGACCTTCTTCCAGCCCCTCGGGCCGCCCCCCACCACTCCGCAGTGCTTCCCCCACCCCGCCCGCCGAGTAGGATTTTCTGCCGAGTTCCGGGAG